>NC_084549.2:13035000-13097500 GCF_033978685.3 Nerophis lumbriciformis
AACAAGGAATTGTTCTCCTATGTACTTTGTGAACACTTGCAGTTTGAACCGTCTCTTAAACTGAATCATTTTGGTGCTTTGTTTGATTTCTTTGGTTAATCCATTCCATTAAGGTTTTAAGTGTTGTACGCGCATACAAATGTTTTAAAATTAGATTTTCCTCTAAGGTTATGTTGTGGCGAGTTTTTTCGTTACATTAATTTTGGTTTCCTTCCGGAGCAGATGCGAGTGGCCGCGTATCTCCGTCCATATCCTACAAACCCCATTTCCATATGAGTTGGGAAATTGTGTTAGATGTAAATATAAACGGAATACAATGATTTGCAAATCATTTTCAAACCATATTCAATTGAATGCACTACAAAGATAAGATATTTGATGTTCAAACTCATAAACTTTATTTTTTTTTGCAAATAATAATTAACTTAGAATTTCATGGCTCCATGTGCCAAAGTAGTTGGGAGAGGGCATGTTCACCACTGTGTTACATGGCCTTTCCTTTTAACAACACTCAGTAAACATTTGGGAACTGAGGAGACACATTTTTTAAGCTTCTCAGGTGGAATTCTTTCTCATTCTTGCTTGATGTACAGCTTAAGTTGTTCAACAGTCCGGGGGTCTCCGTTGTGCTATTTTAGGTTTCATATTTTCAATGGGAGACAGGTCTGGACTACAGGCAGGCCAGTCTAGTACCCACACTCTTTTACTATGAAGCCACGTTGATGTAACACGTGGCTTGGCATTGTCTTGCTGAAATAAGCAGGGGCGTCCATGGTAACGTTGCTTGGATGGCAACTTATGTTGCTCCAAAACCTGTATGTACCTTTCAGCATTAATGGCGCCTTCACAGATGTGTAAGTTACCCATGTCTTGGGCACTAATACACCCCCATACCATCACAGATGCTGGCTTTTCAACTTTGCGCCTATAACAATCCGGATGGTTCTTTTCCTCTTTGGTCAGGAGGACACGACGTCCACAGTTTCCAAAAACCAATTTGAAATGTGGACTCGTCAGACCACAGAACACTTTTCCACTTTGTATCAGTCCATCTTAGATGAGCTCAGGCCCAGTGAATTCAAGCGGCTGGTCGCTCCCAAGCTCTTTATGACAGTACAGCTGAGTAGAAGAACCACCAGAGACAGAATAGGTATTTTGTAATTTTATCTCCAAAGCTTTGGAAATATAATGAGACCAGTCCAGCATAGAACATTCAATCGCGCAGCTAAGATGGTCTGATTTAAAATATGGAAACCTTCTCTTCTATAAAGTGTCTCTCCCTCCCACCCTCGTTGTCTTGTCTCTCTTTCATGCCCAAACACATGCCCATTGTCCTCCTCAGCTGGACACAGGAACAGATAAGGAAAAGGAGTATCTTTCCTCCTTACATTCCAAAGTCAAGGTTAGCACACAGTATTTGCAGACAACCAAAAGACCACAATTGGAAGAAGAACACTAGCTGTTTTGTAATATGATTATGAAAATAAAGAAGTAACACTTAAATACGGATATATGTAAATATATGCCTCCGACACCGCTCAGGCAAATCATATTGTCTAAAAATGAATTTTCCCATCGATAACGTGACAATGTTAAATGTTGATGAACGTCAATGTTAATTGATGTTAAATGACAAAACGGATTATAAAGACAATGTATATATGTATATATACATATATATATATATAGTTAAAAAGTTTGGGGACCCCTGATCAATACAGTCTGCAGGGATACAGTCCTTAAGCACACATGATTATATTTTGTTCTAGTCCGTGGGACAACTTTTCAAGCGTTGACCGGTCCGCAGTTACAAAAAGGTTGGGGACCACTGTTCTATCGGGTTCAAGTCAGGACTCTGTGCAGGCCAGTCAAGTTCATCCACACCAGACTCTGTCATCAATGTCTTTATGGACCTTGCTTTGTGCACTGGTGCACAGTCATGCTGGAAGTGGAAGTGGTCCGCTCCAAACTGTTCCCACAATAAAACCGACTGTTGACTTTGGAATATTTAGGAGCGAGGAAATTTCATGACTGGATTTGTTGCACAGGTGGCATCCTATGACAGTTCCACGCTGGAAATCACTGAGAGCGGCCCATTCTTTCACAAATGTTTGTAGAAACAGTCGCCATGCCTAAGTGCTTGATTTTATACACCTGTGGCCGGGCTAAGTGATTAGGACACCGGATTCTGATCATTTGGATGGGTGGCCAAATACTTTTGGCAATATAGTGTAGTTATGGGGAACGTGAACTGTTTGGTCAACAAGACAGATAAGCTGGCTGCCCTTGTGAGGAATGGTCTGACATTTGGAGGGTGCAGCTAAATGTGCCTCGTAGAAACCTGGCTGACACGAAACACTCCGGACGCTATTGTGGATCCACTAGGCTTCACAACAGTGAGAGCGGAGAGAGATACTAAACGCAGCGGCAAATACAAAGAAAGAAAACATGCACTGTTTATTAACAACAGATGGTGACACCTGTGAAGGAAGCATCGTTCAGGAAGGACATCAAGCTGCTGGCGGTAGGACTCAGACCATACTACATTCCCAGGAAGTTCTCCCACACCAGTGACGTGCAGTCACTAGAGGCAGGTGGGGCGGGGCCTCACCTGCCATCATGGAAAGAAAAAAAATGTAAAAAGAAAAAAAAAAATGTAATTGTTATATGTATCCAGTGATTATACTATAAAGTTATTTTCCATTTAACTTCACCAGTTTTAGATTATTTTTATTCAAAATCACTGAATTTTCACATTTCAAATACTGAGAAGAGACGGTGCGGTGAACAGCAGCCAGTTGAGGCACGTCACTCAGTGCCTCAACATGAACGGACTCGGCTAACTGCTGGCCTGCTGTGCAGTGAGACTGTATTGCTATATGAACTATATTATACATTTCCATAGTTTAGTTAGCTGAGGTATATAATGTACAGTGTATTTTGTCAACAACTGTATGTGTGTAAAGTATTTCTTGTGCTGAGCAATCCTAAAACGGCTGCAAAAGACGCACTGGCTGAGGCTCGCCTCCTGCACCCCCGCCGTAGAATTGTTATATCAACTAAAGCCCACACTTAAACTTTCCACGTGCAAGATTGAATCTATTTTAAAAAATTATTTCATAAGAAGCCAAAAAGTGCAAAAACAATAATGTTGGTGTTGGAGGAGTTGTGAATGACTGCAGGGACACAACATTAGATACACCTGCAGACTGCAGGTGTACCTAATTCACAACTCCTCCAACACGAACATTATTGTTTTTGCACTTTTTGGCTTCTTATTAAATAACTTTTGTAACCTATTTTCATGGGCTTTCCTCTTTGTGATGTTAAGTTCCTGTTATGCGCTGTTATACAGTACATGCCTTGAGCTCTTATTTTGAAGGCGCTAAGAGCGGAAGTGATGTCACGTTGCGGAGGTTTTTGAAAGAAGGTAAATAAAGTGGTCCTCGTGTAAACTGGAGCCTCCGTGTTTGTTATTTTTGTAGTTTCATACAGTATAGGCGACATTTATAAACCCTCGGTTACACTTTTTTTAAATAGATTCAATCTTGCACGTGGAAAGTTTAAGTGAGGGCTTTAGTTGCGGCGCATGGACTTAATTTTTAAGTAAAGGTAAGACCATAATAACGTTTTTTTTATTAAATGTGCTTTTTTGTGTGCTACAGTTTGTATGTGTAAAGTTAAAGTTAAGTTAAAGTACCAATGATTGTCACACACACACTAGGTGTAATGAAATTTGTCCTCTGCATTTGACCCATCCCCTTGATCACCCCCTGGGAGGTGAGGGGAGCAGTGGGGAGCAGTGGGCAGCAGCGGCGCCGCGCCTGGGAATCATTTTTGGTGATTTAACCCCCAATTCCAACCCTTGATGCTGAGTGCCAAGCAGGGAAGAATGCTGGTATGAGCTTTTAAACATAACCCGTTAACTGCTGCCAATCAAATGGTGAATAAGATACTCTTTAGGGTTCATATGTTTGTAAATCTGACTGTGATGAAGTCAGTGCCTCACCAGCCATCAACCTCACCGCACGTCACTGTCCCACACCATTGTTTGTGTTGACATCCCAGAAAACCCAGACTGCGTGTGACGTCGTCCACGCCGATGTCGCGATATTACACACACACAGCATTTCCGGATGAACAACCAGGCCGAGATCCCGTGGGACTTCCAGATCCAGACTGATAAAACGGTGACGGCCAAGCAACCTGACAAAGTGGTGGTGGATAAACACCAGACGACAGGGGTGGTGATAGATATAGCAGTTAAGAGCGAACATCTGGGAAAAGGAACACGAAAAGCTTGAGAAATGCCAAGAGATGAAAGAAGGGCTTGAGAAAATGTGGGTTTTAACGGCAAAAGCCAGTGGTGATGGGGACACTGGAGACCGTAACCCCCAAGCTGGGTGGACGGCTCCAGCAGATACTAGAAACAACATCTGGGAACAACTAAGATCCGGCATCGAACCCTCAATCTCCAAGAACTCCGGTAGTGGACTAGAGCTTGAAGGGATTTTTAATACTGTAAATTGATTATACAACACATATTACTCAACTTTAGTGAAGTGAATTATCGTTATATAGCGCTTTCTTTCTCTGGAGACTCAAAGCACTTTTACATAGTGACACCATTATCTACTTTTTAGCTACATTCAAGTCAGTGGGGGTGGCACTACCGAGCAAGGTGGGTAGAGTGTCTTGCCCAAGGACACAACGGCAGTGACTAGGATGGCAGAGGGTGGATGATGCCCAGCTTTAGGGGTTCTATGGACAGCCATAGTAATGGTTTTGTGTCCTTGTGGTCTATTACAGTATAGTTATTTTAGAACCTCAAAAATGTTCCAACTGTTCTAGCAGAGTCCAATAGTTCGTATTATGTGGTACATTGTCCTTGAGAGAATAATGCAGCTATAGTAAATGACGTTTAATCACAGTGAGTCGAAAGCCACTTTAGATTTCAGCTCAGTAACCTATTTGGACACAATCCCAGGCTGCTTGTGCAAAGACCTTCGACTGTGAAGCTTTTGTTTCATTCTTAGAACTCAACGTATTTCTAGTACCTGTACTCTGTGTTCCCAAGACCAAGAAACACAGTGAGTGACTACTATGTCAACCGTGTCACGTCTCAAACTTTCTCGACTATACATTCTTGGTCAACTAGAAAAAGATAGGCCAATTATAGGACATGATAGGATAAGGATACGGTATGCTAAGATAAGGATTTGAAAGACTCGACTGAGGCATATAAGATGAGAACATGAGAGGCTAACGATATTATGGGTCTGGCTGAGACAGGACATGATAGGGTAGGATAAAGATAGGGTATGCGGCGCTAAGGATTTGATAGACAAGGCTGGGGTATAGACTACGATAGGACATGATAGGCTAGTGTTGGGCAGTAGCCGTTACAATTAACGAAGCAATGTAGCTTAACTACATTTCCCAGTAGCTTGGCACTACTTTTTAATGAGTAGCCATTCCTGCAGCTTAGTTATTTTTAGACCCATGTAGCGAGGTAGCTTACACCAAAGCTACAAAGAGAGAAAATGGACTGCGAACCCAGGCCAAAAAAAATAAAATGCGGAGAAAATCCAATTACCTGGATGAATGAGAACATCCATATATATACATCACAGACTGGGACGATTTCTGAACTGAATCGCAAGATGGATCACATCATGGAAAAGCTGGTTGAAAGGGAAAATTGGATATGAGTGCCAGCATGGACGAATAGAACAGACAAGCCATTGTAATGTCTGCTCGCATAAAAAACAAAAATCCTAATCTACGATTTGACTCCCTCGAATGGTCTTGACGCTGCAACAACAGGAGCAGGCTGTTCTGAAAACATCCCCGAGGACACCTCAATGATGGACGCTTATGACCTCCCTCCCTCCTCAACGACACCTGGAGTCGAACTTTTGCTTGCATGCAGAACGGCCCCAGGCCTATGGACACTACATCAACACACCAAAGACGATGGGCATATACTCACACACACACCCTCCCCCACCCACGCCTTCACCACCGCTTGATTCCCCTTCAGGGTGATGGACGGCTGGCAGCGCTTCATAGCAGCAGTCGACCTCCAGGGTCCCAACCCCCCACCCCCTCCAAAAAAAATTAAGGCCTTAAATGGCCATCTCCAGGTCAACACGCAAGAGCGAACCTGGCTAACATTGACAGGTCTGGTGACGTACCTCACGTGACCTATGGTGGCCTAGGATGGACAAACAAGGCAATTCTCACAACAGACCACAACTCTTATTCACTGACAGTAAATAAATACAAGTTCCTTCAGCTGCTTGACACTTTATACATATCTTGCTATATACTGTATTTATTTTAAATGACTTTGAGGATGTAAAATACAATATATTCAAGATGTTTCATTGACTGAGCTTATTTTTAGCGCATGTGTAGAAGTCGCTGTCTTGCGGTTCCACAGATATGTACGTCAAAGTATCCACACGTACAGAGTTGACAATAATGTTTTTCAACACAACCATCAAATAATATACTTTCTTTCAGGACTTTCCAGTCTCTCTCCAAACGTCCTCCTTCTCCTGCACCCGGCCGCTCACTGTCAAAGACAACAAATGATTGGCTTAACACGTACCGCCTGTGCAATCTAATCATCTGCCAGGTGTGTCTCGCCGGCAGCACATGCCACGCCCCCGTCTGATGGCGCTCTGTTTTCAGCACCATGGACAGAGGCGGCGACCTTTACTCCTGCAAGCGCGCTGCTCACAATCCCTTTCCACAGCATGTTATCGCCATTTTTCCAAATATCGTTCCATGACATGTATTTTTAAAAACTGTTTAAATCAAATCATCCGATTTTCAATCAATCAATCATTTTCATTACTAGTATAGTATTCATTTGTCATTCCAATAACCCTTTTAACAATGTTTTCGAAATTTGTATCCTGATTAAGAAACGTATTCTCCAGTTTGTGGCTATCATGAGTTATACTTTCAGAGGATATGCATTTTTTCGGCATGTTTTAAAGATATATAATTATTTTTTTTTAACTTCTGTGTATATTATATCGATCAACTAATTAGATAAAAAAAATTAGATGTTTATTTATATGGCTTAAGTGCAGTTCCCCTTTAAAACCTCTAAAGGCCTTAGTGGCCACATGCGTGGACAGCACCTTTTAGCTCTTATTTCCAAAACTGTGTACACTACTGAATTGGGGTCTTATGGCTGCTTATGTGGACATTTATACTGCCATCTGGTGGTGTCAGAAGAGTATAACATACAATGGAATTTGGAAAAATAAAGTGTAAAAATTAAAATGTGCATGTCACTACACATGAAGTACACGTTTGTGTACTTATGGACTAAGTACATCATATCAAAAGATGATTTGTAGTTGTTATTCTAATTAGGGTCCAATAAGCCCAAATAGCAAATAAAAATAAAAATAAAAACATGTCAACAAACAGCTTGGGCCTTAAGAGGTTAATAATTTTGAGCATTTGCTTATTAAAATTGATGGTTATGTGTCACATTACGAAGTGCCAATGAGGACAAGACAGTTCAGTATAGGACAGGCTGCCTTATACTAGAATAAAACCGAGTTTTTATACACAAACCTCTCTTTAGATCTCTACCGCACAAGACACTCTCCCAAATAAATCATATAAATTCATAATCTACGTCAGTATTAAAGTTTTATTGCACCTTTTTGCATCTAAATCCTTGTGGGTGAGCGGCCTTTAAGTATGTGTGGCTTTACTAGCCTGAATGAGGCTTTTAACCTGTTGGGCAACCATATCCCCGCTTGTTGGAAAACTCAAGCATTCCATATATTGTGCAAATCCTTAATCGTATTTGCTAAATAAAGCCAAAGACTGCATGACATAAGTACTTTATTTAGATGCAATGTCATTCTAGCATTTTGAGAATGTGATCAATGTGTTCGCAACAACATATTGTCGCTGTTTCATGTATGTCATTATTTTTCAGATATACTGTAAACAAAATGCTACAGTTTGCATGTATCGAGGAATAAATAAATGATGCCATATTCGTGATTCAAATGAAAAAAAAGCGCATACTTTCATATGATTGGGGACATTTTCCCCTATATTTCCCAAGATTCTTGACCTTATAATCCTGAGGGTGGCTCAACAACGTCAGGGTTGTTACAAGGCATGAAAAGCTGCAAATGTTGTTGTTGCGACATCAAACATGGGATGATGACAACACTTGATGGCATTTTTTACACTTTGCTTAAGCATCTTATCGTTCATGAGAGTGCCAAGACTTTAACTTATGGAACGTTTGCCTTTTTACGACTCATTATTTAAAAAAAAAAAATCATATAACAATGCTGTTAATTTTTCTTATATTGTTTTATTTGGAAAAAAAATAATTGTATATTTAGATATAATTAAATTGATATTTAGGACTTTTTAAAATAATATTTATCATGGATATAATCGTCTCGGAAAAGTGCTGTTTTCAGCCATTTTGCCCCCCAAATAAACTGTAGAGAGTACTAGGCATTTAATTGAAGGAGGTGTCTTCTTTTTTTGTTTTCGCCTACAGCTGTTTTAATAAGAAAATGGGAGGGCAAACACCTCCATCAGGGTTTTATATACATGATGTAAGTATATGTGTAATGTAGTAACAGGCACATTTACAAACGGTTTGTACATCAAAGCTACATTTAACTGCATTTCTATCTATGTGTCTGTGGAGGGGGGCGTGGCCTGCGCGCCTGCCGGATTGGCCTCGAAGACAGCGACGGGTGAGTAGATGGCCCAGGTGGGCCTTTTTATCTAATCACCTGCCGCCTTTATTAGCAGCAGCCGGAATGAGACACGGAGTTGGGGCTGGAATGGGAGCGAGAGAGAGAGAGTGAGAGACGGACACAGAAAAACCTTTGGCTGAAAACAAAACACTAGCACTCTTGTTATGGAAATAAAACAGTGTTGTAACCCTGATCTGGGCTCTCATGGCAGTGTTTGGTGGTCTAAGGCAGTGGTCCCCAACCACAGGGCCACGGCCCGGTACTGGTCCGTGGATCGATTGGTACCGGGCCGCACAATATATATATCTTTTTTTTTTTATTAAATCAATATAAAAAACAAAAGATACACTTACAATTAGTGCACCAACCCCCCCCCCCCCAAAAAAAGGGTTGTTTCTTTCTGTTATTAATATTTCTGGTTCCTACTTTATATATCAATATAGATCAATACAGTCAGCAGGGAAACAGTCCGTAAGCACACTTGATTGTGTTTTTTTATGACAAAAAATAAAAATACCATACCCCCCCGCCCCCCGGTCCGCAGTTACAAAAAGGTTGGGGACCACTGGTCTAAGGAACCCACTGGAGGGCAACCTCCACAATTTGGCGCCCAACGTGGGGCCCACCTGGGCCATCTACTCACCCGTCGCTGTCTTCGAGGCCAGTCCTGGCACACCCCGTTCCGCGGCAGGACCGCAGGCCACTCCCCCCTCCACAGTGTCCATGTGTATAATATCAATGTTAATCAATCAATGTTTATTTATATAGCCCTAAATCACAAGAGCCCACATAAGGGCAAGGAAAAACTCACCTCAGTGGGACGTCAATGAGAATGACTATGAGAAACCTTGGAGAGGACCGCATATGTGGGTAACCCCCCCCTCTAGGGGAGACCGAATGCAATGGATGTCGAGTGGGTCTGACATAATATTGTGAGAGTCCAGTCCATAGTGGATCCAACATAATAGTGAGAGTCCAGTCCATAGTGGGTCAGCAGGAAACCATCCCGAAACGTAACTGAGAGAGTACATATGAACCCAATAAGGGTCCATTACTATTAACTATCTGTCATTTAGCTGGGGACACCCTACAACTACTTCTAGGGGTCCCCACACCCCTCTGTATAATTGTATTTAGTTTGCCTTTTCTTTGGCCCACCGCTATAATATAAAGGAAAAATATACTCCATGAAGGCTGCCCTATGTGCCTCAAGTCCGCCTCCTAACAGGACCTAAATGCCTCGTCTGCCGAGATTGTGCCGCGAGTTCCGGGTGATTTCATTCCTGATGCCAGTACACCCTGGTCGGCGGCCAGGAGGCCATCAGGGTGTTCACACCCGACCCCATTTCACATCACGGCACCCCCGTTTTACGGGTTCCCCCCAGCCCGCGCTCGGCGGATTTAATTTTCTTCCGTCATGATGCCCCCCCAAACCCCTTCCCACAATGGGCCATTTAAGGTTCTACAGTACGGGGATAAGAGCCTGGTCGTGGACGTTGGGGGCAGTCCTGAGACTGTCTCTAATGATAGGATTAAGCCGGCCCACATAACTGTTTTCAGGCCATTGGAATTGGGCCATGCCACGGCCTCTCCCCCATGCCCGACCCCCCTGATCCAGTTGGGGTCCCATCAGCATCATTCCCCCCTCAGCCCGGGGGATTGTCCGGGTGAACCCGCCACCGCTCTCCCACTAACAACAGAAGAATAAGTGATTATTACATTTTAACAGAAGTGCAGATAGAACATGTTGAAACGGAAAATAACCAGATAGTACATTTTTACAGCTTGTCCCTCATCATTTTGACAAAATAGAATGATAAATGACACAATATGTTACTACATATGTCAGCAGACAAATTAGGAGCCTTTGTTTGCATACTTAATAATAAAAGAAAAGTAGTCTGGTATGTTCACTATTTTATTTAAGGACAAAATTGTTCTTTGATTGCAATAAGAAACATATGTTTAATATACTGTAAGATTTTTTGTTAAAATAAAGCAAATAAGGCCATTTTTTATGGTTGCCGTACTTCAATAATAAATATGGCAGTGCCATGTTGGCATTTTTTTCCATAACTTGAGTTGATTTATTTTGGAAAACTTTGTTACATTGTTTAATGCATCCAACGGGGCATCACAACAAAATTAGGCATAACAATGTGTTAATTCCACGACTGTATATATCGGTATCGGTTGATATCGGAATCGGTAATTAAGAGTTGGACAATATCGGAATATCAGCAAAAAAGCCATTATCGGACATCTCTACTTTTTACCTTATCAGTATTAGAACAATGAGGCTGTATTCCTTTCTGGGCAGGGTGGGGGGCTGTTTTCGTATTCAATAAAGTTGTCTCTTCCCGTTTGATATTCAGACCGCTTCTAGATGCCACTATTAACGGACTGTAGGACTGGTCTCCTAAAGCTTTCTTAAAACTTGATAATATTCCTATTCTGTCTTGATGGTCCTTCTTACTCTGCATATATGTCATCTGGAAGAATTTGGGATTGACCAGTGACTTGTATTCCCTGAGAGGAAGACTGGTCAGACGCAACTAGAGATGTCCGATAATATCGGACTGCTGATATTACCGGCCGATAAATGCTTTAAAATGTAATATCGGAAATTATCAGTATCGTTTTCAAAAAGTAAAATTTATGACTTTTTAAAACGCCGCTGTGTACACGGACGTAGGGAGGAGTACAGAGCGCCAATAAACCTTAAAGGCACTGCCTTTGCGTGCCGGGCCAGTCAAACAATATATACGGCTTTTCACACACACAAGTGTGTGCAAGACATACTTGATCAACAGCCATACACGTCACACTGAGGGTGGCCGTATAAACAACTTTAACACTGTTAAAAATATGCGCCACACTGTGAACCCACACCAAACAAGAATGACAAACACATTTCGGGAGAACATCCGCATCGTAACACAACAGAGCAAATACCCAGAATCAATCAATCAATCAATCAATCTTTATTTATATAGCCCTAAATCACAAGTGTCTCAAAGGGCTGCACAAGCCACAACGACATCCTCGGTACAAAGCCCACATACGGGCAAGGAAAAACTCACCCCAGTGGGACGTCGATGTGAATGACTATGAGAAACCTTGGAGAGGACCGCATATGTGGGTAACCCCCCCCCTCTAGGGGAGACCGAAAGCAATGGATGTCGAGTGGGTCTGACATAATATTGTGAGAGTCCAGTCCATAGTGGATCCAACATAATAGTAGTAAGAGTCCAGTCCATAGTGGGGCCAGCAGGACACCATCCCGAGCGGACACGGGTCAGCAGCGCAGAGATGTTCCCAGCCGATGCACAGGCGAGCGGTCCACCCCGGGTCCCGACTCTGGACAGCCAGCACTTCATCCATGGCCACCGGACCTGTGCCCCCCCCCCCCCTCAAGGAAAAGGGGAGCAGAGGAGAAAAGAAAAGAAACGGCAGATCAACTGGTCTAACAGGGGGGCTATTTAAAGGCTAGAGTATACAAATGAGTTTTAAGATGGGACTTAAATGCTTCTACTGAGGTAGCATCTCTAATTGTTACCGGGAGGGCATTCCATAGTACTGGAGCCCGAATAGAAAACGCTCTATAGCCCGCAGACTTTTTTTGGGCTCTGGGAATCACTAATAAGCCGGAGTTCTTTGAACGCAGATTTCTTGCCGGGACATATGGTACAATGCAATCGACAAGATAGGACGGAGCTAGACCGTGTAGTATTTTATACGTAAGTAGTAAAACCTTAAAGTCACTTCTTAAGTGCACAGGAAGCCAGTGCAGGTGAGCCAGTATAGGCGTAATATGATCAAACTTTCTTGTTCTTGTCAAAAGTCTAGCAGCCGCATTTTGTACCAACTGTAATTTTTTAATGCTAGACATAGGGAGACCCGAAAATAATACGTTACAGTAGTCGAGACGAGACGTAACGAACGCATGAATAATGATCTCAGCGTCGCTAGTGGATAAAATAGAACGAATTTTAGCGATATTACGGAGATGAAAGAAGGCCGTTTTAGTAACACTCTTAATGTGTGATTCAAACGAGAGAGTTGGGTCGAAGATAATACCCAGATTCTTTACTGATTCGCCTTGTGTAATTGTTTGGTTGTCAAATGTTAAGGTGGTATTATTAAATAAATGTCGGTGTTTAGCAGGACCGATAATCAGCATTTCCGTTTTCTTGGCGTTGAGTTGCAAGAAGTTAGCGGACATCCATTGTTTAATTTCAGAACCCCTTGCAACACTAACTCTTCCGGGACGCTACAATATACACCCCCCCCCCCCCCCCCCCGCCCCCCCCTCCCACCTCAACCTCCTCAAGCATGTCCCAAATTCCAAGCTTCTGTTTTGAGGCATGTTAAAAAAAAAAAAATGCACTTTGTGACTTCAATAATAAATATGGCAGTGCCATGTTGGCATTTTTTTCCATTACTTGAGTTGATTTATTTTGGAAAACTTTGTTACATTGTTTAATGCATCCAACGGGGCATCACAACAAAATTAGGCATAACAATGTGTTAATTCCACGACTGTATATATCGGTATCGGTTGATATCGGAATCGGTAATTAAGAGTTGGACAATATCGGAATATCAGCAAAAAAGCCATTATCGGACATCTCTACTTTTTACCTTATCAGTATTAGAACAATGAGGCTGTATTCCTTTCTGGGCAGGGTGGGGGGCTGTTTTCGTATTCAATAAAGTTGTCTCTTCCCGTTTGATATTCAGACCGCTTCTAGATGCCACTATTAACGGACTGTAGGACTGGTCTCCTAAAGCTTTCTTAAAACTTGATAATATTCCTATTCTGTCTTGATGGTCCTTCTTACTCTGCATATATGTCATCTGGAAGAATTTGGGATTGACCAGTGACTTGTATTCCCTGAGAGGAAGACTGGTCAGACGCAACTAGAGATGTCCGATAATATCGGACTGCTGATATTACCGGCCGATAAATGCTTTAAAATGTAATATCGGAAATTATCAGTATCGTTTTCAAAAAGTAAAATTTATGACTTTTTAAAACGCCGCTGTGTACACGGACGTAGGGAGGAGTACAGAGCGCCAATAAACCTTAAAGGCACTGCCTTTGCGTGCCGGGCCAGTCAAACAATATATACGGCTTTTCACACACACAAGTGTGTGCAAGACATACTTGATCAACAGCCATACACGTCACACTGAGGGTGGCCGTATAAACAACTTTAACACTGTTAAAAATATGCGCCACACTGTGAACCCACACCAAACAAGAATGACAAACACATTTCGGGAGAACATCCGCATCGTAACACAACAGAACAAATACCCAGAATCAATCAATCAATCAATCAATCTTTATTTATATAGCCCTAAATCACAAGTGTCTCAAAGGGCTGCACAAGCCACAACGACATCCTCGGTACAAAGCCCACATACGGGCAAGGAAAAACTCACCCCAGTGGGACGTCGATGTGAATGACTATGAGAAACCTTGGAGAGGACCGCATATGTGGGTAACCCCCCCCCTCTAGGGGAGACCGAAAGCAATGGATGTCGAGTGGGTCTGACATAATATTGTGAGAGTCCAGTCCATAGTGGATCCAACATAATAGTAGTAAGAGTCCAGTCCATAGTGGGGCCAGCAGGACACCATCCCGAGCGGACACGGGTCAGCAGCGCAAAGATGTTCCCAGCCGATGCACAGGCGAGCGGTCCACCCCGGGTCCCGACTCTGGACAGCCAGCACTTCATCCATGGCCACCGGACCTGTGCCCCCCCCCCCCCCCCCCTCAAGGAAAAGGGGAGCAGAGGAGAAAAGAAAAGAAACGGCAGATCAACTGGTCTAACAGGGGGGCTATTTAAAGGCTAGAGTATACAAATGAGTTTTAAGATGGGACTTAAATGCTTCTACTGAGGTAGCATCTCTAATTGTTACCGGGAGGGCATTCCATAGTACTGGAGCCCGAATAGAAAACGCTCTATAGCCCGCAGACTTTTTTTGGGCTCTGGGAATCACTAATAAGCCGGAGTTCTTTGAACGCAGATTTCTTGCCGGGACATATGGTACAATGCAATCGACAAGATAGGACGGAGCTAGACCGTGTAGTATTTTATACGTAAGTAGTAAAACCTTAAAGTCACTTCTTAAGTGCACAGGAAGCCAGTGCAGGTGAGCCAGTATAGGCGTAATATGATCAAACTTTCTTGTTCTTGTCAAAAGTCTAGCAGCCGCATTTTGTACCAACTGTAATTTTTTAATGCTAGACATAGGGAGACCCGAAAATAATACGTTACAGTAGTCGAGACGAGACGTAACGAACGCATGAATAATGATCTCAGCGTCGCTAGTGGATAAAATAGAACGAATTTTAGCGATATTACGGAGATGAAAGAAGGCCGTTTTAGTAACACTCTTAATGTGTGATTCAAACGAGAGAGTTGGGTCGAAGATAATACCCAGATTCTTTACTGATTCGCCTTGTGTAATTGTTTGGTTGTCAAATGTTAAGGTGGTATTATTAAATAAATGTCGGTGTTTAGCAGGACCGATAATCAGCATTTCCGTTTTCTTGGCGTTGAGTTGCAAGAAGTTAGCGGACATCCATTGTTTAATTTCAGAACCCCTTGCAACACTAACTCTTCCGGGACGCTACAATATACACCCCCCCCCCCCCCCCCCCCGCCCCCCCCCCTCCCACCTCAACCTCCTCAAGCATGTCCCAAATTCCAAGCTTCTGTTTTGAGGCATGTTAAAAAAAAAAAAATGCACTTTGTGACTTCAATAATAAATATGGCAGTGCCATGTTGGCATTTTTTTCCATTACTTGAGTTGATTTATTTTGGAAAACTTTGTTACATTGTTTAATGCATCCAACGGGGCATCACAACAAAATTAGGCATAACAATGTGTTAATTCCACGACTGTATATATCGGTATCGGTTGATATCGGAATCGGTAATTAAGAGTTGGACAATATCGGAATATCAGCAAAAAAGCCATTATCGGACATCTCTACTTTTTACCTTATCAGTATTAGAACAATGAGGCTGTATTCCTTTCTGGGCAGGGTGGGGGTTGTTTTCGTATTCAATAAAGTTGTCTCTTCCCGTTTGATTTTCAGACCGCTTCGAGATGCCGCTATCAACGGACTGTACTAGGACTGGTCTCCTAAAGCTTTAATAAAACTTGATAATATTCCTATTCTGTCTGGATGGTCCTTCTTACTCTGCATATATGTCATCTGGAAGTGTGGTGGAACAAAAGTGTATTTAGTACAAAAGTTTTATTTACCCATAATCAAATGGTACAAGGTTGGATTGAATTGCCATGCAAACAGACAACGTCTCCGGAGACGTTGGATGAATCGAGAATCATGCGAACCATGCATGGACTTGGTCTACTTAGTTATTTATGTGTTTCCCTCATGTGTCAAGGTCCAGTTGTTTTGGACCTGTTTGTTCTGCAACATCCTTGAATCCCTTAGCCATAACAAACAATCAAAACATTTTGTATCATGGTCAGTCCGACCATACGTTCAACTCTAACCCACATATGCTCTTCCAATGGTACAGAATACAAACCCCGTTTCCATATGAGTTGGGAAATTGTGTTAGATGTAAATATAAACGGAATACAATGATTTGCAAATCAGTTTCAACCCATATTCAGTTGAATATGCTACAAAGACAACATATTTGATGTTCAAACTCATAAACTTTTTTTTTTTTTGCAAATAATCATTAACTTTAGAATTTGATGCCAGCAACACGTGACAAAGAAGTTGGGAAAGGTGGCAATAAATACTGATAAAGTTGAGGAATGCTCATCAAACACTTATTTGGAACATCCCACAGGTGAACAGGCAAATTGGGAACAGGTGGGTGCCATGATTGGGTATAAAAGTAGATTCCATGAAATACTCAGTCATTCACAAACAAGGATGGGGCGAGGGTCACCACTTTGTCAACAAATGCGTGAGCAAATTGTTGAACAGTTTAAGAAAAACCTTTCTCAACCAGATATTGCAAGGAATTTAGGGATTTCACTATCTACGGTCTGTAATATCATCAAAGGGTTCAGAGAATCTGGAGAAATCACTGCACGTAAGCAGCTAAGCCTGTGACCTCCGATCCCTCAGGCGGTACTGCATCAACAAGCGACATCAGTGTGTAAAGGATATCACCACTTGGGCTCAGGAACACTTCAGAAACCCACTGTCAGTAACTACAGTTGGTCGCTACATCTGTAAGTGCAAGTTAAAACTCTCCTATGCAAGGCGAAAACCGTTTATCAACAACACCCAGAAATGCCGTCGGCTTCGCTGAGCCTGAGCTCATCTAAGATGGACTGATACAAAGTGGGAAAGTGTTCTGTGGTCTGACGAGTCCACATTTCAAATTGTTTTTGGAAACTGTGGACGTCGTGTCCTCCGGACCAAAGAGGAAAAGAACCATCCGGATTGTTATAGGCGCAAAGTTGAAAAGCCAGCATCTGTGATGGTATGGGGGTGTATTAGTGCCCAAGACATGGGTAACTTACACATCTGTGAAGGCGCCATTAATGCTGAAAGGTACATACAGGTTTTGGAGCAACATATGTTGCCATCCAAGCAACGTTACCATGGACGCCCCTGCTTATTTCAGCAAGACAATGCCAAGCCACGTGTTACATCAACGTGGCTTCATAGTAAAAGAGTGCGAGTACGAGACTGGCCTGCCTGTAGTCCAGACCTGTCTCCCATTGAAAATGTGTGGCGCATTATGAAGCCTAAAATACCACAACGGAGACCCCCGGACTGTTGAACAACTTAAGCTGTACATCAAGCAAGAATGGGAAAGAATTCCACCTGAGAAGCTTAACAAATGTGTCTCCTCAGTTAAAATGAAAGGCCATGTAACACAGTGGTGAACATGCCCTTTCCCAACTACTTTGGCACACGTCGCAGCCTTGAAATTCCAAGTTAATTATTATTTGCAAAAAAATATATATATATATATATATGGGTTTGAACATCAAATATCTTGTCTTTGTTTTGCATTCAATTGAATATGGGTTGAAAAGGATTTGCAAATCATTGTATTCCGTTTATATTTACATCTAACACAATTTCCCAACTCTTATGAAAACGGGGTTTGTAGATGCTGCTATTAACGGACTGCAGGACGGGTCTCCTAAAGCTTTAGTAAAACTTGATAATATTCCTATTCTGTCTTGATGGTCCTTCTCACTCTGCATATATGTCATCTGGAAGAATTTGGGATTGACCAGTGACTTGCATGTATTCCCTGAGAGGAAGACTGGTCAGACGCAAACAATTCATATGTGAGTCAAGGCAGGTGGCCAAATACTTTCGGCAATATAGTGCACGTCTGCTAATGATGGATGTATAGTGCGCACCTGTTGTGTGCATGCATGCAGTCTGCAGGCAGGGGTCTCGTCATCTGACATCATCATCCTCCTCCTCCTCATCCTCTGCATCCTCGCCACACACACACACACACACACACACACACGGACGCAACAAAAGGCTCGTTGTCCGACTAATTTCGGGGCTTTGCAGCCGCGCAGGGCAAATACGCTTGAGCCCATAAGAGTTGGGCGGTTTTAAGACATTCCTGCGCGGATTGGGGCGACAGAAAGAGAAGGGTGGTGGCTTTACATAATGAAGTGCGTGCTTTTCACGTGAAATGGCCCTTTAAAAAGCCGGCGTCCTCCAATCAGGCCGCGGCGCGTCGTAAACAAGCGAGGAGAGAGAAGCGTGCGTGTGCGTGTTTGTTTTTGTTGTTGTTGGGAGCGAACGGCTGCAAGGATGGTCTCGTCGTACCCGTTACCGGAGGGTTTCTCCGAGTTTGACGTCTTCTCCCTGGGGTCGTGTCTACTTGTCGAGGGTGAGTCTTTTGGAATGCGCACGCTCTCTTTCTGCACATTTGTCACCTAACGCCATCCATTCCAACGTAGGTCTATTTCTTGCATTGTGCGCAATGACGCATGCGTCCAAATGTGTTTATTTAACAGTCTGTCCTCCTCCGTTAAGGTCTGCTGGGGATCCTCCTCAACGCGGTCACCATCGCGGCGTTCCTCAAAGTGAGGGAGCTGAGGACCCCCAGCAATTTCCTGGTGTTCAGTCTAGCCATGGCCGACATGGGCATCTCCATGAACGCCACGGTGGCAGCTTTCTCCAGCTTCCTCAGGTAAAAAAAAAAAAAAAAAAAAAAAAAAGATGCGTTCGAGTCCCGACCACGCCCACATGGCCAATATACTTTTATAATATATTAGAGCAAAAATGGAAATGTCAAGGGAAAAAAATAAAATAAAAAACGTGAAATTTTTTTGGGGGTCTTCTGACTTTTCCGCACATTTAGCCGAATTTCATGTCGATTGGGTAAACGTAATAAAAAAAATATTTGTTTTGCTAAAATACATGAAATTGTAGTTTTTTTAGTACCGTATTTTTCGGAGTATAAGTCGCTCCGGAGTATTAGCCGCACCTGCCAAAAATGCATAAAGAAGAAAAAAACTAGGGCTGTCCGATAATGGCTTTTTGCCGATATCCGATATTCCGATATTGTCCAACTCTTTAATTACCGATACCGATATCAACCGATACCGATATATACAGTCGTGGAATTACCACATTATTATGCCTAATTTGGACAACCAGGTATGGTGAAGATAAGGTCCTTTTTTTTAAAAAATAAAATAAAATAAGATAAATAAACTAAAAACATTTTCTTGAATAAAAAAGAAAGTAAAACAATATAAAAACAGTTACATTGAAACTAGTAATTAATGAAAATGAGTAAAATTAACTGTTAAAGGTTAGTACTATTAGTGGACCAGCAGCACGCACAATCATGTGTGCTTACGGACTGTATCCCTTGCAGACTGTATTGATATATATTGATATATAATGTAGGAACCAGAATATTAATAACAGAAAGAAACAACCCTTTTGTGTGAATGAGTGTGAATGAGTGTAAATGGGGGAGGGTTTTTTTGGGGGTTGGTGCACTAATTGTAAGTGTATGTTGTTTTTTATGTTGATTTCATAAAATAAAAAATTAAAAAATTAAAAAACGAAACCGATGAAAAAAAAACGATACTGATAAT
The DNA here is from genome assembly GCF_033978685.3 of Nerophis lumbriciformis. Lineage (NCBI taxonomy): Eukaryota > Metazoa > Chordata > Actinopteri > Syngnathiformes > Syngnathidae > Nerophis > Nerophis lumbriciformis. Next base: position 13,054,873 of record NC_084549.2, read on the forward strand.
TTCCGATATTACATTTTAAAGCATTTATCGGCCGATAATACAGGACATCTCTACAAAAAACGTGAACATTTTTTGGGGGGTCTTCTGACTTTTCCGCACATTTAGCCGAATTTCATGTCGATTGGGTAAACGTAATAAAAAATAAAAAAATTATTTGTTTTGCTAAAATACATGAAATTGTAGTTTTTTAGTACCGTATTTTTCGGAGTATACGTCGCTCCAGAGTATAAGTTGCACCTGCCGAAAATGCATAATAAAGAAGGAAAAAAACTAGGGATGTCCGATAATGGCTTTTTGCCGATATCCGATATTCCGATATTGTCCAACTCTTTATTTACCGATACCGATATCAACCGATACCGATATATACAGTCGTGGAATTAACACATTATAATGCCTAATTTGGACAACCAGGTATGGTGAACATAAGGTCCTTTTTTAAAAAATAAATAAATAAAATAAAATAAGATAAATAAATTAAAAACATTTTCTTGAATACAAAGGAAAGTAAAACAATATAAAAACAGTTACATAGAAAGTAGTAATTAATGAAAATGAGTAAAATTAACTGTTAAAGGTTAGTACTATTAGTGGACCAGCAGCACACACAATCATGTATGCTTACGGACTGTATCCCTTGCAGACTGTATTGATATATATTGATATATAATGTAGGAACCACAATATTAATAACAGACAGAAACAACCCTTTTGTGTGAATGAGTGTGAATGGGGGAGGGAGGTTTTTTGGGTTGGTGCACTAATTGTAAGTGTATCTTGTGTTTTACCAATAATTTCCAATATCACATTTTAAAGCATTTATCGGCCGATAATATTGGCAGGCCGATATGATCAGACATCTCTATAAAAAACGTGAAATTTTTTGGGGGGGTTTCTGACTTTTCCGCACATTTAGCCAAATTTCATGTCGATTGGGTAAACGTAATAAAATGTACAAAAAATTATTTGTTTTGTTAATGTACATAAAATTGTAGTTTTTTTAGTACCGTATTTTTCGGAGGATAAGTCGCTCCGGAGTATAAGTCGCAGCGGCCGAAAATGCATAATAAAGAAGGAAAAAACATATTTAAGTCGCACTGGAGTATAAGTCGCATTTTTGGGGGAAATTTATTTGATAAAACCCAACACCAAGAATAGACATTTGAAAGGCAATTTAAAATAAATAAATAATAGTGAACAACAGGCTGAATAAGTGTACGTTATATCAGTGGTCCCCAACCACCGGGCCACGGCCCGGTACCGGTCCGTGGACCGATTGGTACCGGGCCGCACAAGAAATAAAAAAATAAATAAAAAAATAAATTTTAATTTTAATTTTATTTTTTAATTAAATCAACATAAAAAACACAATATATATATATATATATCAATATAGATCAATACAGTCTGCAGGGATACAGTCCGGAAGCACACATGATTGTATTTCTTTATGACCAAAAAAAAAAATTAAATGAAAAAAATACCATAACCATAACCTTTAAAACTGACTTTGAAACAGTGTTAAAAAATAGTCTAATTTGTATATTGAGACAACGTTGGTGTCTAACGTTGGATACACGTTGCTGGTTGGGGAAATTACCAAATTTCAATGGTCAAATCAATGTCACAACCTGACATTGAATAAATGTTGTCAAAAAGCATGTTGTTTCAACGTTATATTAGTGTTGTACAGTATTGGTTGGAAAATTACCAAAATTCAATGGTCGAATCAACGGCGGAACCCAACATTGATTAAACATCGTCAAAAAGTATGTTGTTTCAACATTGTATTTGTGTTGCAAAATATGGGTTGGAAAATGACCAAAATGCAATGGTCAAATCAACATCAGAACCCAACATTGATTAAATGTTGTCAAAAAGCATGTTGTTTCAACGTTGTATTTGTGTTGTAGAATATTGGTTGGGAAATGACCAAAATTCAATGGTCAAATCAACGTCACAACCTGACTTTGAATAAACCTCGTCGAAAAGCATGTTGTTTCAACGTTGTATTTGTGTTGTAGAATATGGGTTGGAAAATGACCAAAATTCAATGATCAAATCAACATAAGATTGCGACATTCATTAAACGTCGTCAAAAAGCATGTTGTTTCAACGTTGTATTTGTGTTGCAAAATATGGGTTGGAAAATGACCAAAATTCAAATGTTAAATCAACGTCACAACCTGACATTGAATAAACGTCGTCAAAAAGCATGTTGTTTCAACGTTATATTTGTGTTGTAGAATATTGGTTGGAAAATGACCAAAATTCAATGGTCAAATCAACGTCAGAACTCAACATTGAATAAATGTCAAAAAGCATGTTGTTTCAACGTTATATTTGTGTTGTAGAATATGGGTTGTAAAATGACCAAAATTCAATGGTCAAATCAACGTCAGAACTCAACATTGATTAAACGTTGTCAAAAAGCATGTTGTTTCAACATTGTATTTGTGTTGCAAAATATGGGTTGGAAAATGACCAAAATTCAATGATCAAATCAACGTTGTTTCAACATGGTATTTGTGCTGTAGAATTTTGGTAGGGAAATGACCAAAATTCAGTGATCAAATCAACGTCAGATTGCGACATTGATTAAACGTCGTCAAAAAGCAATGTTCCAACGTTATGTTTGAGTTGCTCAAAGGTCAGGACCTAACTCAACAACTTCTCAACGTTGTTTTAATGTCTTGTGTCTGCTGGGTTAAGTAAATGACTGATATTTCTGTATTGATTGCTTTTTTTGTTTTTACTAATTCTACTTTTATTTCTTGTTGTAAAGTGTCTTAGTCTTTAGAAAAGCGTCACAAATTCAAATGTATCAACACTGATGTTGATATGCGGTCGACAAAAAAATGCATCAAAAACAAAATAAAATGAATTAACCAACAAAAATACCTTCAGATAAAATGTATCAAATACTCACAAATGTTGCTCATGCATAAGTTTTTAAAATACAGCCTATTTTGTGTTTGCTTTTCCTAATAAAAACAAAATATTGGAGATGCATGTATGTCCAATTTACTGTATATGTAAAAATGCAACTATTATCTGGAAGAAAAAGACAAGTTAATTTTGTTTGGACTTGGTATAATAGGAAAAATTTGGAGATGTATATACCGTATCTAAACATATACTTTAAAAATAAAAAATACTTGTATTCATAAAAATGTATATTATATTAAAAAATGTATAAATATATTTCTATATTCCAAACCAACTGTTAAAAAAAAACCTCTCGAATTGTTGTTTCATGCCTCTGAAATGTATCATTTGAAATTGAAATTATTTTTGTTTTTATCAAGGAACATATGTTTTGTATTTTTTTTTAAATGTTAAATGGGCATTTACATACTGTATATGTCAAATTTACGTGTTAAAATGCAATTAATTATTTGCTCTGTCTGGGGAATAAAAAGATAAGTGAATGTTGTTTGGATTTGGTATAAAACAAAAACTTGAAGATGCATATAACACTTAAAAAAATAGACATATATTTAAATATGTCGTTAAGAAATGTGTACAAATACATGTTTGTGGAAGTTGCTTCCTAGCAGCTCCACTGTAGACACGGCACAAGAGCCAAGTGTGCCGGTTTTAACAAGGTTTTAATGATCAATTGTTTTAACACTGTCTTTCTCCAGTGACTTTTCGGTCACGTCTGTATCCTCTCTCTCCTTCTGCTCCCGGCCGCTTACTGTTAAAGACAACAGATGATTAGATTAACACCTACCACCTGTGAAATGTAATCACCTGCCAGCTGTGTCTCGCCGTCAGCACTGTCACGCCCCCGTCTGATGGTGCTCTGTCTTCAGCACCATGGACAGAGGCGGTGACCTTTGCTCCTGCAGGCATCTGCCTCCACAATGTTATACCAAAATATTTATGAATGTATTTTTAATCCAAACAAACCGATTGCTTATAAATAAAATTACCAAATGTGTCATTTTAAATGAAAATGTGTTTCTACGTAAACCTTTTTTTTTTTTTTTTTTTTTTTTTAAAGAAAAAATGCAAAATGGTATTTAAATATATCTCCAAAACATATGTTGAAAAAATTAATTTAAAAAAAAATGTTGCGTTTGGCATGCTTTTAATTAAATGTTTAGCTATACTGTGTACCCATTCCTACAGAGGAAGAGTGTAAAATCAATAGCAATCAAGGCTGCATGGTGTAGGGAGAGAAGGGACGGGGGGTGCTAGTACTCAGTTAATAGCAATGTTATGAAGTGCACAGGCAGAGGATTTCCATGCTGTAATCAGGGCCTGACTGTGTTCCATTGTCATGACAGCAGAGATTATGCAAGTGAAGGATGGCCTGCTGGTGCCTCACCTACCTCCAAACATGAAATGGGCCAACAATAATAATACAAAAAAATCCTTCTACCCCCTCAGGTACTGGCCTTACGGCTCTGAGGGATGTCAGACTCACGGCTTCCAGGGCTTTGTCACGGCCCTCGCCAGCATCCACTTCATCGCCGCCATCGCCTGGGATCGATACCACCAGTACTGCACTCGTAAGTCACCTGTTTGTCGTGGGAAATTCTACAAGTGTTATTATTGGATTATTTACATTATATTTTGACCTTCCTAGGGACCAAGCTGCAGTGGAGCAGCTCCATCACGCTGGTCATTTTCATCTGGCTTTTCACCGCCTTCTGGTCCGCAATGCCTCTCATCGGCTGGGGGGAGTACGACTACGAGCCCCTCAGGACCTGCTGCACTCTGGACTACAGCAAGGGAGACAGGTACTTGATGAACATAATATTTGTAGCTCTATTATTCATTGATTTATGGTTTGTGTTGTGATGTTTCATCCTCTAGGAACTACGTCTCCTACTTGATCCCCATGAGCGTCTTCAACATGGCTATTCAAGTCTTTGTTGTCATGTCCTCCTACCAGTCCATCGCACAGAAGTTCAAGAAGACCGGAAACTCTAAAGTAAGTAATAAAAAAATAATCATAAAATCATGGTTTATACCTAGGGATGATGTTTGATAAGAAAGTATCGCGTTCGAGTCTATTATCGAATCCTCATATCGAACCGATTCCTTATCGATTCTCTTATGGCAGGTGTCGGCAACCCGCGGCTCTAGAGCCGCATGCGGCTCTTTAGCGCCGCCCTAGTGGCTCTCTGGAGCTTTTTCAAAAATGTATGAAAAATGGAAAAAGTTGAGGGGAAAAAAATATATTTTTTGTTTTAATATGGTTTCTGTAGGAGGACAAACATGCCACAAACCTCCCTAATTGTTATAAAGCACACTGTTTATATTAAACATGCTTCACTGATTCGAGTATTTGGCGAGCGCCGTTTTGTCCTACTAATTTTGGCAGTCCTTGAACTCCCCTTAGTTTGTTTACATGTATATCTTTCTGCGACTTTCTAGGACGTGTTTTATGCCACTTCTTTTTCTGTCTCATGTTGTCCACCAAACTTTTAACGTTGTGCATGAATCCACAAAGGTGAGTTTTGTTGATGTTATTGACTTGTGTGGAGTGCTAATCAGACATATTTGGTCACTGCATGACTGCGAGCTAATCGATGCTAACATGCTATTTAGGCTAGCTATATGTACATATTGCATAATTATGCCTCATTTGTAGCTATATTTGAGCTCATTTAGTTTCCTTTAAGTCATATTAATTCAATTTATATCTCATGACACACTATCTGTATGTAATATGGCTTTTAATTTTTTGCGGCTCCAGACAGATTTGTTTTTGTATTTTTGGTCCAATAAGGCTCTTTCAACATTTTGGGTTGCCGACCCCTGTCTTATGGAGTCCAGATAGGTTGTTGTATATGGAAAAAAAAACACAATATTTGGTTTAACAAAAGCTCACTTTTATTATATAAGAAAAAAATAAAATCGAATAAATAAATAAATATTGACTGTTACCCCCCCTAAAAAAATAAAATAAAATAAATAAATATTGACTGTTGTTACCCAAAGTATTTTTCAGAAAAACAAATATATACAGTAACACAACAACAACCTGTCTCTGTGATCACTATAGGTCAGGGGTCTGCAACCCGCATGCGGCTCCGGAACCGTCCCGATTTTTCCGGGAGACTTCCGGATTTCAGTGCCTCTCCCGGGGCAAACATTCTCCGATTTTCACCCGGACAACAATATTGAGGGCGTGCCCTGATGGCACTACCTTTAGCATCCTCTACAACCTGTCGTCGCGTCCGCTTTTTCACCATACTATCTGCGTGCCGGCCCAATCACATAATATCTACGGCTTTTCACACACACTAGTGAATGCAAGGCATTCTTGGTCAACAGCCATACAGGTCACACTGAGGGTGGCCGTATAAACAACTTTAACACTCTTACTAATATGCACCACACTGTGAACCCACACCAAACAAGAATGACAAACACATTTCGGGAGAACATCCGCACCGTAACACAACATAAACACAACAGAACAAATACCCAGAACCCCATTGCAGCACTAACTCTTCCGGGCTACATTATACACCCCCGCTACCACCAAACCCCGCCCCCCCCAACCCCGCCCACCTCAACCGACGCACGGAGGTGGGCGGATGTTCTCCCGAAATGTGTTTGTCATTCTTGTTTGGTGTGGGTTCACAGTGTGGCGCATATTAGTAAGAGTGTTAAAGTTGTTTATACGGCCACCCTCAGTGTGACCTGTATGGCTGTTGACCAAGTATGCATTGCAGTCACTCATGTGTGTTTGCAGAAGCCTCGTATGACATGTAACTGAGCTGGCACGCTGTTGGTACAACTTGTAGAGGACGCTAAAGGCAATGCCATCACGGCACACCCTTATTATTGTTGTGAAAATCAGCAGGCATTCGAGAGAATAGTTGCCACGAAATTCGGGAGTCTCCCGGGAAAAATCGGGAGGTTTGGCAAGTATGACGCTGTCAAGCGCCATTCATATAAAACTCGCGGGCCGCACTAACATAAAATGTTCATATTAAGGTGCGGGCTGCGTGTCTGAGACCCCTGGTTTATACATAGCACAAAGCAAAAAAAAAACTTTGTATGCAGTGTTTATTTCATTTTAAATTTAAAAGAGTTTTGTGGCTCCCATTGTTTTCTTTAATGTGTGAAACGGGTCAAAATGGCTCTTTGAGTGGTAAAGGTTGCCGACCCCTGCTATAGGTGTATAAATAATAATATAGTGTTAAATAAAATCAGTCCCTTGGGCACAAAACTGAAAATAATACAGCTCTCCAAAAAGTGCACTTCTGCTGCTATTTGACATAACTGTTTGTTATGATGCTTTGACATTTTTGCACTTTATTTCTTTATTGAAAGAAAATTCTATGAAGAGAAAAGTTGTTTGCAAATGTGGTTACAATGCTAAAAAAATGAAAAGTTAAAGCTAAAAAAAGAAATACACTTTATTGAGTTAACATTATTTCTTTATAGGGGGAAAGATGTGATGTTATGAGCTAGGGAATATAACAACTACTCTACCCAGCATGCAACGGGAGTGACGAGCATGCGCGGTAGCCCCGAAAAGTGTTGTTGCATGTCGCCACCCGGCAGCTAAGAATGAGGTTATGAGCACGCTGTGAAAGTAAACGTCAAGAACTCAGCCAACACGCCTCGTCTGCATTATTTATAATTAGACAGACAACACATATACAGTGTGATTTTGTTTTGTTTACAAGGAAAGAAAAACAAAAGTTAAAAAAGGGAGATATGTTGTGTATATATGTATGTGCTGCGGTTGCTTTAAGAACGTTGCGACAGCTGCCGTAAAGGAGGTGCGTTGCTAGCCTGGTTGCTATGTTTCCGGTTGGTCATAAAAGCATTCGTCATGTGTTTGTACCCTGCTCAATTCTCTCAGTAAAGTTATTCATTGGATTATACCTTTTGTTTTGAACTTTATTACACCTTGGAGCGCTTTTTCCGGTCCATTGTTTTTCCTGCTTTCCCTATTTGCGCCTAATGACTGAGCTACGTGACGTCATTTCTTGTGATGTCTCACGGGGCATTTCTGGTCGGGACGGGATTCGTTCCCAGGGATTCGAATAAAGAACCAACTCTTTTTCTTTACTATAGTGGTCTCGATAACGGGTACCGGTTCTCAAAAAAGGATTCGAGTCCGAGGTTCTTTTCTTATCGAACAACCGGGAAAATTGGTTTCGAGTATCATCCCTACTTATACCAGAGCTGGGCAAATATTTGGACTCGGGGGTGACATTGAGAGAAGAAATGTGTCTGGGAGGCCAATGTGTATATGTGTATAAATTATATATACACATTTAGCTGTAAAAAAAAAAAATTGCTGTACAGTATGTGTGTTTGGGTCCCTTTTTTTAATAATTTATGAACACTAATACTAAAAGTCACAATGTCCGATAGAATTCTAAAAAAGTTATGACAAACCACCTAAAAAAAACCGGAAAATACATTTACAGTTTTTTACTGAATGGGACACCCAAAATGTACACTAAAATTAATAAAGTGGGATTTACAATATTAACTATGAACAATAAAACACTGAATATTAACATTGTATGAACATTGCTCCTCTTTTACTTCTCAGACCGGCTCCTCGATAGTTGTGTATCATTTACCGTCAAGCAAAACACAACAAAAATGTAACAAAATATGGATTTACAATTTAGGATTTACAATATTAACTATGAATAATAAAACACTGAATATTAACAAAATATGAACATCGCTCCTCCATAGACATATTTTACAATCAAGCAAAACACAACCAAAATAGTAATGCAAAGGGTAAAAAACACCTACAATATGATATATTATCACTTTTATGCAGAAATTTGTTGTAAAAATGTGCTTCTGCATCTGCTCCTGACACATGCGTTTCGGGCTGGCTGCTCCCAAAACACACCCCGCCCACTCTGCTTTGTTCCTGGTCTGAGCTGCTGTGACGTAGATTACCGTAATAACTCAAAAAACACTCAAAAGCGCAGATTTCAACCATTGAAATTAGAGATTGTGATATTGGAAATTATCGGTATCGGTTTGAAAAAGTAAAACGTATGACTTTTTAAAACGTCGCTGTACGGAGTGGTACACGGACGTAGGGAGAAGTACAGAGCGCCAATAAACCTTAAAGGCCCAATCACATAATATCTACGGATTTTCACACACACAACAGCCATACAGGTCACACTGAGGGTGGCTGTATAAACAACTTTAACACTGTTACAAATTTGCGCCACACTGTGAACCCACACCAAACAAGAATGACAAACACATTTCGGGGGAACATCCGCACCGTAACACAACATAAACACAACAGAACAAATACCCAGAACCCCTTGCAGCACTAACTCTTCCGGGACGCCACCCCCCCTCTCCACCTCAACCCCGCCCACCTCAACCTCCTCATGCTCTCTCAGGGAGAGCATGTCCCAAATTCCAAGCTGCTGTTTTGAGGCATGTTAAAAAAAATAATGCACTTTGTGACTTCAATAATAAATATGGCAGTGCCATGTTGGCATTTTTTTCCATAACTTGAGTTGATTTATTTTGTAAAACCTTGTTACATTGTTTAATGCATCCAGCGGGGCATCACAACAAAATTAGGCATAATAATGTGTTAATTCCACGACTTTATATATCGGTTGATATCGGAATCGGTAATTAAGAGTTGGACAATATCGGGATATGGGATACCGGCAAAAAAGCCATTATCGGACATCTCTAATTGAAATACTTTCTATAGTTGAAGACTTACGGTCATTTAAAAACAGCACTGCACATCATAATGGCGGCGACAGTTTTGATGTTAAAGGTCTAAAAAAATCATGTCGAACATCCAGCGGGCCGGATTGAAAATCTTGTTTTGCCCGGGTCTTACTTATACTCAAAGTCAGATACAATTATGATAAACAGAGGTTTAGTGCAATATTCTTGTAGGGATTTTCTATTTTTCAATGTCTTTATAGTGAGTGCTATTGACAGTTTAATAATATCAACACATTATTTTCTTTTTATTGCATGGAATTAGTTTGATCAAAACAAATAGTACACAATAACTCAACAGAAGCGACTGTCTTCTACTCTTTTAAAACGTTCGGTTTTTGCCCTCAAATGAGTCGGTAAGTAATAGCAAGAACGACAAAACAATGATTTTTTTGAGAAAATAAAAATATTGACCTAATCACTCTAGTCATAATGATCCTATAGATCAGACCTGGGCAATTTAAGGCCCCGGGGGCCACATGCGGCCCATTGAGCTTTTCAATCTGGCCCGCCGGACATTCCCAAATAATTTTTTTAGATCTTTAGGATGTAAACTGTAGCTGCCATTATGATGTGCAGTGATGTTTTCTAATGACCCTAAATCTTGATCTATACAAAGTATTTCAATGGTTAGATTCTGCGCTTTTGAATTATATACTAGTTACTATGGTCATCTAATTAGTTACTATGGTAATCTAAGTCACAGCAGCTCAGACGAGGCCCCAAGCAGCGTGGGGAGCGTTTCCACAGAGTGTTTCCAGAGCCTAAAATGCAGGTGTCAGGGACAGACGCGGAAGGAGATTTTTACAACAAAGTTTTACAAGAAAAGTGATATTATATCAGATCGTAGGTGGGGTTTTTTTTTTTTACTCTTTTCGCGTTCATATTTCACTGTTTTTGTTGCATTTTTGTTGATTGCAAAATATGTGGATGGAGAGTGGGTGTGACGTTCATACGTTGTCAATATTCAGTGTTTTATCGTTCATAGTTAATATTGTAAATCCCACATTCTTCATATTCATGTATATTCTGGGTGTCTCCTTCAGTAGAACATGTAAAATTCCATTCCGTTTCTTAAGGCGGTCTGTCATAACGTTTTAAGCATTCAATCAGACATTATTGTGAGGTTTTCTATTAGTGTTCCTAAAAATAGGACCCAAACACACACATATTGTACAGCAGAGTGTCACTGTTTATATATATGTGTGTGTGTGTGTGTGTGTGTGTGTGTGTGTGTGTGTGTGTGTGTGTGCGTGCGTGCGTGTGCTTGCGTGCGTATATTTATATTTATATTTATATATATATATATATATACATAGATAGATAGATGTACCGGCCCCCAGACACATTTTTTTCTCTAAATGTGGCCCCCGAGTCAAAATAATTGCCCAGGCCTGCTATAGATCGAGTCACCCTTCCTCTTACGGGTAGCGGTTAGCTTAGCTATTAGCATTCTCGGTGTGTAACATGTTTACCCTCGCCCTCCAGTGATAATAGTACTTGATAATGACACCTCAGATACTAAGAAATGCAGTTTATTTGCCGTAGTGGAGGTGATTATTATTATTACCTTAGACTCCACACTGTGTATAGAGACACACAACTACTAGCCGCTTGTCAGCCGGGTGTCTAAAAATACATAGAGTGTCAGCCAGAGGGGATCTGCGTTTATGATCGGCATTAAATAGCACTAATTGGCAATGGCAATCACACACCTTTTCACGAAAATTGGTCGAACGATTGGGTTTAATTTGTTTTTGAGTGGCATGTTAGGCTAGATATAATGCATGCAGTATACGTCCCATGAGCCACATGTTGCCCACCATTTTTTATTTATTGAACAGCATTATTGTGGCATGCTGTAGAGTGGAGTGTTAAAAATTGACATCACAGTAAAACATTTCATTATTAGTCCGTTTCAAAGGTCAGAGTTAAACCAAAGAAAACATGAGAAAATAATTAATTAATCCACTCCAGGCACCCAAAATTATCAATACAAAACCTTTTTTTTTAGAGAGATGAATTATATGTTTACATGCAGTAATTTAACATACATATAAATATAGAATGAAATGGATGAATAAACACACTGAAGATTATTGTTGGTGAATATGTGGAGATGGTGATGCGGACGCCACCTTTGTACTTTGCTAAGAGTTCTTTCTTGAATTCAATAGTGTTTCTCACCTTCCTTATCTAAGTACTGGCACTCGCAACTTTCTTTGGCCCCATGGTGGCTCACTTTGCAGTCGTACTTAACCCTTGTGTGGTGTTCGGGTCTGTGGGAGCCGTTTTCATTTTTTTATTAAAAGAAAAATGATATAATTAATTATTTTTTCAAACTGAGACTCACTGACTTTGGCTCATTTCCTGTGAAGAACATATATCAGAATACATATTTAATGACCACACACCATACACCCCCCCTACACATTTCTATTATTCTATTACATATAAGATGTCCACTGGTCCCATACTTGCCAACCCTCCCGATTTTCCCGGGAGACTCCCAAAGTTCAGTGCCCCCTCCCGAAAATCTCCCGGGGCAACCATTCTCCCGAATTTCTCCCGATTTCCACCCGTACAACAATATAGGGGGTGTGCGTTAACGCCACTGCCTATAGCGTCCGCTTTTCCTCCATTCAAATAGCGTGCCGGCCCAGTCACATGATATATGCGGCTTTTACACACACATAAGTGATTGCAAGGCATACTTGGTCAACAGCCATACAGGTCACACTGAGGGTGGCCGTATAGACAACTTTAACACTGTTACAAATATGCGCCACACTGTGAACCCCACACCAAACAAGAATGACAAACACATTTCGGGAGAACATCCGCACCGTAACACAACACAAACGCAACAGAACAAATACCCAGAATCCCTTGCAGCACTAACTCTCAAATACGCTACAATATACACCACCGCTACCACCAAACCCTGCCCCCCCAACCCCGCCACCCGCCCCCCATCTGTATATAATCCCGCGGGCCAAATTCGGCCAGAGTTTGACACCCATGCTTTAGGTCAAAAACGGGTAAGGGTTGGTAGAAAACTTAGAAAAAATAAATAAATAAAAAACATCAACAAAACAATCTGTGATGAATGAAACCACAACGTTTAAAGTGCGATGTGGCAAGACAACAAAAGTTTGCCCAACACTCCTGTCCGCCATTGGTCGGGTATGAATAGTTGTATCTAAGTCATAACAGGACTAAAAATTAATCCATTCTTGCATGTGATGCTAATTAAATCCATGTGGAATGCGTTAGCCGACGGAAGCGTTATTCATCCGACGGACAAAGTATAATTTCCCCGCTTTGATGTGGCCCGTTGGAAAGAACCGCCGGAATTCTCCTCCATCTTGGCCCAGACATAAATTCCTTACGTGTGAGCAACACGACTGACAGTGAGCGAGGGGGATGGAGGCGAAAGGTGGGGGCTGAGATGCTGTGACCTATGTAGGTCATCAACACACCACCCAGTGCTTCTGTTTGGAGCTGGTGGTCTACGGGAGGGGAAAGTGTGTCGAAGGGGGATGGGGGTTGTGTAAGCTCATTACTCGCGAGTTGTGTAGTGGGAAACACTTTCATTACAACAAAGTCCTAACTGAGGAACCAGACAAGCGACACATGTGGGTCATAAAACCTCACCAGTCAGCCAAAACCATCATCAATACACCCGGCCTCAATAATCTCATTATTGTCGGGTTGATTAATTGCCTCAGCGGCAAAGACGACTGGGCGGTAATTGGAAACGGGCCATAATTAACAAGAGTTGTTAACTCATTATGAAAAAACAGCGTCAATGTTTGTGTTGGAGTGCATGAGAATATGGAAAGGAAAACAACTAAAATTGTCCAACAAAGCAAAAAAAAAATAACCAATGTTGTAATTAGAGATGTCCGATAATGGCTTCTTTGCCGATGTCCGATATTCCGATATTGTTCAACTCTTAATTACCGATACCGATATATACAGTCATGGAATTAACACATTATTATCTAATCTCTAATTATTAGACATGTCCGATAATATCGGTCTGCCGATATTATCGGCCGATAAATGTGTTAAAATGTAATATTGGAAATTATTGATATCGTTTTTTTTATTATCGGCATCGGGTTTTTTGGTTGTTTTTTTTTATTAAATCAACATAAAAAACACAAAATACACTTACAATTAGTGCACCAACCCAAAAAACCTCCCTCCCCCATTCACACTCATTCACACAAAAGGGTTGTTTCTTTGTTATTAATATTCTGGTTCCTACATTATATATCAATATATATCAATACAGTCTGCAAGGGATACAGTCCGTAAGCACACATGATTGTGCGTGCTGCTGGTCCACTAATAGTACTAACCTTTAACAGTTAATTTTACTCATTTTCATTAATTAATAGTTTCTATGTTTCTTTTTTATTCAAGAAATGTTTTTTAATGTTTTTATCTTATTTTATTTTTTTATTTTTTTTAAAAAGGACCTTATCTTCACCATACCTGGTTGTCCAAATTAGGCATAATAATGTGTTAATTCCACGACTGTATATATTGGTATCGGTTGATATCTGTATCGGTTGATATCGGTATCGGTAATTAAGAGTTGGACAATATCGGAATATCGGATATTGGCAAAAAAGCCATTATCGGACATCCCCACTAATTATTATGCCTACCGTAATTTTCGGAGTATAAGTCGCACCTGCCGAAAATGCATAATAAAGAAGGAAAAAAACATATATAAATCGCACTGGAGCCCGGCCAAACTATGAAAAAAACTGCGACTTATAGTCCGAAAAATACGGTAATTGTGTTGTGATGCCCCGCTGGATGCATTAAACAATGTAACAAGGTTTTCCAAAATAAATCAACTCAAGTTATAGACAAAAATGCCAACATGGCACTGCCATATTTATTATTGAAGTCACAAAGTGCATTATTTTTTTTTAACATGCCTCAAAACAGCAGCTTGGAATTTGGGACATGCTCTCCCATGAGGAGGTTGAGGTGGGCAGGGTGGGAGGGGGGTGGGGTTGGGGGGGGGAGGATAGCGGGGAGTGTATATTGTAGCGTACCGGAAGAGTTAGTGCTGCAAGGGGTTCTGGGTATTTGTTCTGTTGTGTTTATGTTGTGTTATGGTGCGAATGTTCTCCCGAAATGTGTTTGTCATTCTTGTTTTGCTATGGGTTCACAGTGTGGCGCATATTTGTAACAGTGTTAAAGTTGTTTATACGGCCACCCTCAGTGTGACCTGTATGGCTGTTGACCAAGTTTGCCTTGCATTCACTTGTGAGTGTGTGAAAAGCCGTAGATATTATGTGACTGGGCCGGCACGCAAAGGCAGTGCCTTTAAGGTTTATTGGCGCTCTGAACTTCTCCCTACGTCCGAGTACACAGCGGCGTTTTAAAAAGTCATAAATTGTACTTTTTGAAACAGATACCGATAATTTTGAAACCGATACCGATAATTTCCGATATTACATTTTAAAGCATTTATCCCTAGTTGTAATCCAGCGTTAACGCCTCTGACAAATGTAAAAACATGTCACACCACTTGCACACCAACATTTCAAAGTGCATGCAGCATCGTGTGGAGTCAATTCAAAATAATAATAATCAGGAGGTTACCTACAGCCACGTTTTTTATGCTAGGGTTGTACTGTATACTGGTATTAGTATAGTACCGCGATACTAATGAATCATTGTGGAGGATGCCCTCCAGGGGGTTCTTCTGACCACCAATCACCGACATGAGAGCCCGGTTCAGGGTTACAATACAGTTTATTCTGTAATAATTTCCTCAGGTTGCTTTTCAGCAATTGTCTGTGTGTCTTTCTTTTGCTATCAGTCTGTGCTCGCGCTCTTGCTCCAGCTCCCCACAACGTCTCTCCTCCCGGTTGCTGCTTATACAGAGCGACAGGTGATTAGATAACAAGGCCCAAGTGGGCCATCTACGCACCTGTTGCTGACTTCGAGGCCGGTCCTGGCACACCCAGTTCCGCTGCAGGCCCGCATGCCACGCCCCCCTCCACAATCATATTCGGTACCTCTAAAATGTTATTTAAGGACAAACTTGCAATAAAAAACATGTTTAATGTACTGTAAGATTTTTTGTTAAAACAAAGCCAATAATGCAATTTTTTGTGGTTAGAAAAGTATCGAAAAGTACCTGTAGCGGTAAAGTCCTATACTATTACTGCTACTGGTTGCCGAATATAACTGAAGCTAGTTTAGACGTGTGCAGCTGGCTAATAATTGATGTCCAAAATTGTGTCCATGTTTATCACAAATATTTATTAACATACAGTCATAAATCAAACTCACTTTGTAACAAAAAACGGAAAATAAACGGGAGCAAACAAATCATAGCCTGGCACAGTCAAAAACTGTTGCACCTCTACTCAGCAACACCTGAGCAAGATCCCAGCCCCTCCCTAAGTAGACTGGCACTTGGCCTTGAGCCAACCCTTTTAGTGACGTCATAAATTTGACGGACAGAAAGAGTAAATGGCTCTAACACACCAGCCCCTAATTGCTACTGGTGTGATGAACAGAGCAATTGAATTAAAAATAAATACATACAAATAGAGCCATAATACCAAAACAAAACCTTTTTTCTTTGGTTTTCATGTTCCCTTTTGCAATAATGCAATTAATTTACTCCATACCTTCACATAGAAGGCATATCTTTGTTATGGGTCTTTCAATTATGCTCGTTTTGGTTTGCAGACTGAGCGTACAAGGCCTTTCTTATCAGGAAAGGTTACCAGTATTCTTCTAAGTATCCAACTTCCTCTTGGTGCTGAAGCATCCTTTTTCCATTTGTCCACGTTAGTCGCTCTTGTAGCAACGGTAAATACTCGCGAATCCACCTTTTCCAAAAAAGGTCAGCGATATAGACTCTGCCTCCATCTTCTCTTTGAGTACAGATCCTCTTCTTTCTGCTTCCAAACTTTGAGTGTTGCCTTTTCTATTTCTCTCTTTTCCTTCTCCTCGTGTTGCTGCTGGAGAAGTGTTTGCTCCAAGGCTCTTTGTCTTTCTAGCTCTAGAGCTCTCTCTCTGGCCAGAGCTTGCTCTCGCTCTTCCTGCTTTTTGGCCAAAGCATGTTCTCTCCTGCCTCTCCTTTTCCAAAGCAAGTTTTTTCTCCCACTGCAAAACTTTTCTTGCTCATCTTTTTCAATGCGGAAGCTTTGAGTCCACTCATTGGACTTTTGGGCTGATTGTGTTCCGCCAATGCTCTGGTTGGTAAGCGGTTCCTCCAACCTGTTAACGATGGTGTGGTTAACAGTAACTGTGGGGCTCCCATTATGCTGGTTGTTGCCTTGTATTGGCCCATTAATTACCCACCCCAGTAGGGTTCTGACAGCATAGGGTCTGTCTCCGTGGCTGTTAATCACCTCCCATGGTTCCATTAACTTGGAGGCGTTGGTACCAATTAACAGGTCCACGTTGGCAGTTAGTCGAGGGATTTTGATGCCTTTGAGGTAAGGCCACTTATCTAGCTCTGCTTCACTGATCAGATGGTTAGTACCCACAGGCATCTGCATTTGAGTGAACATATCGGGAAGCTCAAAAAACTTACTGCCAGTAAGATTAGAGATTTTCAGGCCATTTACAACGCTGCTAGGGACCGCCTTACTGTGCCCCATGGTGCGCAAGTGGACTCTTGTTCTTCGGCCTTCTGTATTCAGCCTGTTCAGTAGCTGTTCAGAACAGAAGGTCCCTGTGCTTCCTGGATCTAGGAAAGCGTATGTCTGGACTATCTTGCTGCCCTTTGAGCACTTCACTTGAACGGGCAGGATAGGTAAAATTCCATAGTTGCCAGCCCCTGTATGGCCACAAGTTGATGATGTAGTGCAAATCTTTGCTTCTATTTTTGGCAGATGGCTATTTCCTCCACTTTCCAGATGCCTCCTGTGAATATGTAACACTTCGGGATGTGTCTTGTTGCAGTAAGAGCAAGTGATGCGCCTGTCGCAACTCTTGCTGAAAGTGCCCTGTGCACAGGCAACCAAAACACAGGCCTTTTTCTTTTAAAAAGTCAAGCTTTTCCCTGTGCGCCTTCTTTCCCAGTATTGGACAGTGCTCCAATGCATGTTCACTTTTACAATAAAGACAGGAAATAAGAGTTTGTCTTGGAGAAGTAGATGCCTCTGTTAACAAACTTATCCAGGTTTGGATCCGATTTAGGTTCAGTGGCAACTGCCACATGAGTTGCGAAACTGCTTCTTCTGAACTGTGATTTGCTTTGATGCATAGGCTTGGGTTTGGTTATTGTTTTATTTTGAGGAATGTCCTGAATGTCACCAAAGACAGGATTTGAAGCAATTCTGACCTGCTGTTCAATAAATTTCACAATGTCTATGAAACAAGCACGTCGCTTTTGTGTGTCAACAATGCCAGCTGCTTTTCCTCTCCACTGGTCCCTTAATTTGTAAGGAAGCTTTTGTATGAGCATCTTCATGCTAGCTGGAATATTGAGCTCGTCCAAGTATTGCAGCTCTTCCATCGCATTGGAGCATTCTCGCAAGTAGAGTGCAAAAGCTTGGAGATTTTTTATATCCTCAGACTTGATGTTTGGCCAAACCATGATTTTGTCCAGGTAGGCTGCTGTTATTTTTGAAGGATTTCCAAAGTGTTCCCTTAGTAGGCGTTTTGCTGTAGCATAGCCTCTCTCTGTAGGCATATAGAGGCAACTGCGCACCAAATCTCTCGGCTGTCCTTTGGTAAACTGCTCCAGATAATATAAGCAGTCACCACAATCATTGGTTTTTGCCTCTACACAATGCTCAAATGCTTTTATGAAAGCCTGAAACTGCAATGGGTCACCTTCAAAAACCGGAATGTGTCTGTGTGGAAGTAATTGGGAGGTTTGTGCTTGAACCAGGAGTGCCATCATTTCATTTTGCCTTTGTAATATAGTGTGGAATTCACCTGGTATTGTGTTATTGCCTTGAAATGATTGAGCTGCTTGAGGTAAATGTTGCCTTGATTGGTTTTCCACAGGATCCAAAGTTGATGAGCGAAGTGGTTTGTTTGGTTGAGGGTGTGAATGAACCTTGTTTGGGGCATTCTTGGCTGTGTGAAGCTCGGAAGGAGCAGCTTTAACAGACTGCTGAAGTTGTTGTACAGGCACTTTTCTCAATTTTGTCCCTTGCCTATAATAGGACTCCATTTCATCAGACTTTTTGCTCCTGCCAGAAACACTGGCTTCATGGAGGACAGACAATTTAGCATTGTGGGCTGCTATTTTAGCATCCAACTCCATTTGCTCCCTTTTCCTCCTTAAGGCCTCTGTTTGTTCCTCCTGTTCCCTCTTTAGAGCTGCTGCCTGCTCATCTTGTCTCCTCTTTAGAGCTGCTGCCTGCGCCTACAATGCATGAATGTCTTTTAGAGCAATAGCACGGGCAATAAGTGCTGCCTTATCTGCCTCTGCTATTATGCGAGCAGAAGAAGTGGAAGACATTTTGCTTTTGTTTGAGGCTGTGGAATTATTGAGCTTTGATAAGACATTGGATTGAACATTTGAAATGCTGTCATGGGGTTGTACACTTTCATTTTCAAAACCATCAACAGCAGAACCATCATTTTCAACTTCATCGTTTTGAGAATACATCAACCTGTCAACCTTGTCAATAAAACCATCAAAATTCAACATTTTTGCTTTGTACCATGTCTCATGTTTAGTACACTCATCATCTGGCAATAGAGACAACAAAGTTATGTGCACTTTTCTGGTTTCATGATAAAAACCCATAAACCTGCTAAATTCCTCATTTAGCTCATGTGAACGTGTTTCGTCATTTAACACGGCAATGACCCCCTCTTTCAGCATTGAGAGTCTTTGCAACTTTAATTTTCTTTCCCCTTTCAAACTTTCAATTTTGTGACCTAGAGCCTTGGGTGTCATTTTTACCACACGTTTTTTCCCTTCAACCCCTTGCCCAACATTGTCACGTTCAGCCACATTGTCCTCCTGTGGCTGTTTATGTTCATCAGCGCACATTTGTGCTCCCTCCTCCTCCATTTGGAAAAAGTCAAAGTTTTTCAACCCGCGCGCAAGTCAAGTCAAATAGTCACCAATGCATTGGATTTTTTCAATATTTGTGTGCACACATTTTAACAATGGCCGTTTTGCTTTTGTTTATGTCGGCGCGCCGCTAAAACATACCACACAGGTGTAGGACGGGCTCAACGCTGCTCCGCGTCCTCCTCCACGCACAGCACGCATGCGCGAGGCTTGGCTCGGTGGGATGATCTGCTGCTGCTGCTGGCTGCTGTCCCCAATGAGCGACCCTGTAGCTCTCCAGTGGGACTCGTAGCTGTCGATGCAGAGCTTGATTGCAGAAGGTCTCCACCACTTCGCCGATCCGTTTCCTCCGCCGCCGGTCGCCAAACAGACGCTGACAGCGGCCCGTGCGTTCCTCTTCCAAAACCAGCCTCGTAGCTTGTTGCTTCCCAATAAACAACTCGCGTTCCGATGAGGCAGTTTTTGACTAAGTGTAGCGGTAAAGTCCTATACTATTACTGCTACTGGTTGCCGAATATAACTGAAGCTAGTTTAGACGTGTGCAGCTGGCTAATAATTGATGTCCAAAATTGTGTCCTTGTTTAACACAAATATTTATTAACATACAGTCATAAATCAAACTCACTTTGTAACAAAAAACGGAAAATAAACGGGAGCAAACAAATCATAGCCTGGCACAGTCAAAAACTGTTGCACCTCTACTCAGCAACACCTGAGCAAGATCCCAGCCCCTCCCTAAGTAGACTGGCACTTGGCCTTGAGCCAACCCTTTTAGTGACGTCATAAATTTGACGGACAGAAAGAGTAAATGGCTCTAACAGTACCAAAAAGTATCGAAATAATTTTGGTACCCGTATTGGTATCGGGACAGCACTAGTTTATGCCAATGTTTTTTTTTGTTCCCCATTGGAATCCAAGCACCCCCCTGCACCTGTGCATCCGTATGAATTAGGGATGTAAATACCGCGGTATTGCCGTTTGAAATATTCACAATAATGCAGTCATGTGATGAAAACTTGGCGAGTGTAGTTTTTTTTCTGGCGCTTTTTCCGTCGGCTGGTCTGGAAAATAAACTACATTTTCTGTAATCCCGCCGTGCAGACGGTGTGGAGTCGACTTTGGGAACGCGGCGGTGAAGTTTAACACCTTCCACTCACGTTGGAAGTAGAGATGTCCGATAATATCGAACATATATGGCCGATAAATGCTTTAAAATGTAATATAATGTAATATCGGAAATTATCGGTATCGTTTTTTTTTTTTATCGGTGTGTTTTTTTGTTTTGTTTTTTTTATTAAATCAACATAAAGAACACAAAATACACTTACAATTAGTGCACCAACTTAAAATACCTTCCTCCCCCATTTACACTCATTCACACTCATTCACACAAAAGGGTTATTTCTTTCTGTTATTAATATACATTATATATCAATATATATCAATACAGTCTGCAAGGGATACAGTCCGTAAGCACACACGATTGTGCGTGCTGCTGGTCCACTAATAGTACTAACCTTTAACAGTTAATTTTACTCATTTTCATTCATTACTAGTTTCTATGTAACTGTTTTTATATTGTTTTACTTTCTTTTTTATTCAAGAAAATGTTTTTAATTTATTTATCTTATTTTATAATTTTTTTTTTAAAAAGGACTTTATCTTCACCATACCTGGTTGTCCAAATTAGGCATAATAATGTGTTAATTCCACGACTGTATATATCGGTATCGGTTGATAACGGTATCGGTAATTAAGAGTTGGACAACATCGGAATATCGGCAAAAAAGCCATTATCGGACATCCCTAGTTGGAAGCAATTGTCAGTGTCCAACAAGAATTTGGTGGCGTCGTTGTGCATCAAATTATGTGTGATTGCGGGGTTCCGTGTTGCTGTGTGAAAGAGCTGAGAATTAAAAAGTGACGCATGTACAGTATCTCCAAACTTGTTTTTCAAAACTAAAAATTATTTCATTCTTACATTTGTGAAAGAATGGGCCGCTCTCAGTGATTTCCAGCGTGGAACTGTCATAGGCAGCCACCTGTGCAACAAATCCAGTCGTGAAATTTCCTCGCTCCTAAATATTCCAAAGCCAACTTTATTATAAGAAAAGTGAAATTTGGGAACAACAGCAACTCAGCCGCCAAGTGGTAGGCCACGTAAACTGACAGAGAGAGGTCAGCGGTTGCTGAAGCCATCCATCCATCCATTTTCTACCGCTTATTCCCTTTGGGGTCGCGGGGGCGCTGGAGCCTATCTCAGCTACAGTCGGGCGGAAGGCGGGGTACACTCTGGACAAGTCGCCACCTCATCGCAGGGATGCTGAAGCGCATAGTGCAAAGACTTTCTGCACAGTCAGTTGCTACAGAGCTCCAAACTTCATGTGACCTTCCAATTAGCCCACGTACAGTATGCAGAGAGCTTCATGGAATGAGTTTCCATGGCCATGCAGCAGCATCTAAGCCATACATCACCAAGTCCATTGCAAAGCGTGGGAAGCAGTGGTGTAAAGCACGTCGCCACTGGACTCTAGAGCAGTTGTTTTCAACCTTTTTTGAGGCAAGGCACATTTTTTTCATTTAAAAATCTGGAGGCACACCACCAGCAGAAAACGTTAAAAAAATTAAACTCCACCAGGTCCTCCTCGTGCCTTATTTTGAGTTTGTTGGTGTTTTCCTGTGTGTAGTGCTTTAGTTCTTGTCTTGTGCTGTTATTTTGGTGTTTTCCTGTAGCAGTTTCATGTCTTCCTTAGAGCGCTATTCCCCACAACTACTTTGTGTTAGCAAGCAAGGCTATTGAAGTTGTTGCTGTCCTTCTTTGTGTGGACATTGTTGATTGTCATGTAAGGATGTACTTTGTGTACGCCGTCTTTGCTCCACACGCTGCAAGTATTTGCTGTCGTCCAGCATTCTGTTTCTGTTTACTTTGTGGCCAGTTCAGTTTTACTGTCGTTTTACATAGCCCTCCCTATGCTTCAGTTCCTTTTCCTTTCCCTTTTGTTCATTTTTGGCTTAAGCGTTACATACCTCTTTTACCTGCATGCTGTGGTCTGCATATTGGGATCACAGTTCTACAGCCGAGTTCTACACAGCACGGACACTAAGGAACGGCACAGTATTTGCAGATTATAATTATTGATTTGCAAAAAAATATTTTTTGGACCAATTAGGTGAAGTTGCATAATTTAACAGACAATATCTCGCGGCACACAGTGGTTGAAAAACACTGCTCTAGAGCAGTGGAGACGCCTTCTCTGGACTGATGAATCACGCTTTTCCATCTGGCAATCTGATGGACCAGTCTGGGTTTGGAGGTTGCCAGGAGAACGCTACATTTTGGACTGCATTGTGTGAAATTTGGTGGAAGAGGAATTATGGTGTGGGGTTGGTTTTTCAGGAGTTGGGCTTGGCCCCTTAGTTCCAGTGAAAGGAACTTTGAATGCTCCAGGATACCAAAACATTTTGGACAATTCCATGGGATGGCACTTCAAGTGTCCCTCGGGAAGTCCTGTGGGGAGTGCTCAGAGAGTATGGGGTATCGGACTGTCTGATTGTGGCGGTCCGCTCCCTGTATGATCAGTGTCAGAGCTTGGTCCGCATTGCCGGCAGTAAGTCGGACACGTTTCCAGTGAGGGTTGGACTCCGCCAAGGCTGCCCTTTGTCTCCGATTCTGTTCATAACTTCTATGGACAGAATTTTTAGGCGCAGTCAAGGTGTTGAGGGGTTCCGGTTCGGTGGCTGCAGGATTAGGTCTCTGCTTTTTGCAGATGATGTGGTCCTGATGGCTTCATCTGGCCAGGATCTTCAGCTCTCACTGGATCGGTTCGCAGCCGAGTGTGAAGCGACTGCGATGAGAATCAGCACCTCCGAGTCAGAGTCCATGGTTCTCGCCCGGAAAAGGGTGGAGTGCCATCTCCGGGTTGGGGAGGAGATCCTGCCCCAAGTAGAGGAGTTCAGGTACCTCGGAGTCTTGTTCACGAGTGAGGGAAGAGTGGATCGTGAGATCTGTGCGATGTCTTCAGTAATGCGGACGCTGTATCGATCCGGTTTGGTGAAGAAGGAGCTGAGCCGGAAGGCAAAGCTCTCAATTTTCCGGTCGATCTACGTTCCCATCCTCACCTATGGTCATGAGCTTTGGGTTATGACCGAAAGAACAAGATCACGGGTACAAGCGGCCGAAATGAGTTTCATCCGCCGGGTGACGGGGCTCTCCTTTAGAGATAGGGTGAAAAGCTCTGCCTTTCGGGAGGAGCTCAAAGTAAAGCCGCTGCTCCTCCACATCGAGGAGCCAGATGAGGTGGTTCGGGCATCTGGTCAGGATGCCACCCGAACGCCTCCCAAGAAGGTGTTTCGGGCACGTCCGACCGGTAGGTAGGAGGCCACGGGGAAGACCCAGGACACGTTGGGAAGACTATGTCTACAGGCTGGCCTGGGAACGCCTCGGGATTCCCCGGGAAGAGCTGGACCAAGTGGCTGGGGAGAGGAAAGTCTGGGCTTCCCTGCTTAGGCTGCTGCCCACGCGACCCGACCTCGGATAAACGGAAGAAGATGGATGGATGGAAATAAGTAACAAAGAAAAGTATATATAATTTACAATGTGTATATTATTTTATTAATATACGGGGTGTCCCAAGTGCAGCCCGGGAGTCATTCGCAGCCTGCAACTAATTTTATAATGGCCCCAGACACATTCTGAAAATACTATTAATAAAAAGAACAAAACATAATAAGTGGGATAAAAGAACAAACTGGTGTAATGTAACAAGAAAATGCTGACAAATTGAGGTTAACAACACAAAGCTCACACGCAGGCAGGTTTTTTTTTTTGTTTGTTTTTTGAAAAATCGATATATTCAACTGAAAATGATCAAAATGAAGTGAATTATATTCATATAGCGCTTTTTCTCTAGTGACTCAAAGCGCTTTACATAGTGAAACCCAATATCTAAGTTACATTTAAACCAGTGTGGGTGGCACTGGGAGCAGGTGGGTAAGGTGTCTTGCCCAAGGACACAACGGCAGTGACTAGGATGGCGGAAGCGGGGATCGAACCTGCAACCCTCAAGTTGCTGGCACGGCCACTCTACCAACCGAGCTATACCGCCCCACGCATCCTTTGATTTTTCATTCTGTCGCCCTCAGTGGTAAAAGTTAGGACACCCTTAATAGACAGTATATGATAAATATCACATGTTAATAGATACATGCTTCAGACGCTCAAATTTTGGGGCATCTCCGTGTGAAAGCGGCTAACATGAAGTGGTTATTCTTGGTTTATAAGGTGGTTACGGACTAAGTTGGCTTACCGTTGACTGCTATAAAACATTAGATTCAGCGCACATATAACTACGCAAATGTAGTAGCGTATTAGGCCTAAGTATTGATTAAAACACGGTCAAGGCTTCATTTAACAAGCAAATTTAATACGTTTAGCCTAGGTAACATTACACACGGTCTGAACAGTAACACTGTGTTTGAATATAGGGGTATAAAACACTGTACTTTAAATCCAGTGATTCTTTGGCATACCACAGTTTGAGAATCACCGCACTAAGCGGTTATTAACTAATTGTGTTCGTAATGGTGTCTCAAACTGCATAATTGTCCAGAATAGGCTGCTGATTGCCAAATCGTGAGACATTGTTTACTTCTGTACAGTCCCTTTGCTAGAAATAAATGAAGATTTACTACAGTAATATTACAAGTATGCAGCCAGGCTTCCTTTTGCCAGAAGATCTGATATGTAACCACGTTTAAAGCATGTATATCCTAATTATAGACTATTGTGAACTTATGGGACTTTCTTTTGTTTGCCCCCATCTGTAGTTCAACCCCAACACTCCTCTTAAGACCATGTTGCTGTGCTGGGGCCCCTATGGCATCCTGGCTTTCTACGCCGCCGTGGAGAACGCCAACCTGGTCTCACCAAAGCTGAGGATGGTGAGCGACACACACGCACACACACACACACACACACACACACACACACAAATTCTTGTATTTGTTACCTTCTTGAGACCTCCGAAAAATGCCTACCTCTTTAGGGCCACCCTTTCTAGATATATAAAGATTTGTATTTACAACATTAATAATATATACATAGTATGCAATTATAAAAAAGCTTGTTGTGAAAAATGAGTTGGAATTTTACAAGAAAAAGGTCACAATTTCACAAGAAAAACTTAGAATTTTGGCAGTATTATAATAAAAGTCGTAATTTTACTCAACGCAAGTCAAAATCTTACAAGAAGAACTGAACATTTGTGCAATATTATGATAAAAGTTGGAATTTTACTCAATAACAGTCGCAATTTTACAAGGAAAAGCTTAACATTTTGGCAATTTTATTTAAAAAAGTCGTCATTTTACTCGACAAAAGTCACAATTTTAAAAGAAAACTTCAAAATGTTGGCAATGTTATAATAATAATCGGAATTTTACTCCGCGAAATTATGACAAAAGTCGTAACTTTACTCAAAAAATGTCACTATTTGACAAGAACAACAAAAAAATTAGCGACATTGTGATAAAAGTCAGAATTTTATATGAAAAATGTCACCGTCTTGCATTAAAAGGTAATAATTTCACATAAAAAAAAGTAATAATTTTACGAGAAAATATTGCAATATTATAGAAACAGAAGGAATATGAGAAATTGTTCCCAATTTTCTAAGAAACAAGTCGACATATGGTGATAAAAATACTGTTTTTACTAAAAAAAAAAAAATGTGTACCGTATTTTTCGGAGTATAAGTCGCACCGGAGTATAAGTCGCACCTGCCGAAAATGCATAATAAAGAAGGAAAAAAACATATATAAGTCGCACTGGAGCCCGGCCAAACTATGGAAAAAAACTGCGACTTATAGTCCGAAAAATACGGTAATTGGTTTTTAATTTTCATTATTTACTTCAAGTTATTACAGTATATAAACATATTTATTTATTTATTTTTAAATTAATTTTGGCCAAAGGGGGCGCATTTCCATTTCTTACACACACTTGTTATTTCATATGTTAGCCAGAAGGAGGAGCACTTCAAATTTTTACACACACTTGTTATTTCATATGTTGACCAGAGGGGTAGCACTTTAAAACCGACACACAGTCAATTAGAAAAATCCCTCCTTTTTGGGACCACCCTAATTTTGACAGATTTCACCACCAGGGGTGCAAATGAGACATTCTCTATTAGATGCGATGGTTTTCCGTATTGGGACCATGATTTATGTACTAACTTGTTCACCGGTCCTCATATGGAAGGTACTTTTCCTTGTCGAAGAAGGGTAGAAATACAAGAAAACACACACACTCACACCTATTTGACGTTTGTGTACGCTTCCTCAGCTCTAATAACAATATCTCCCCTGCACACGTGTGTCCCCCAGATGGCCCCCATCCTGGCCAAGACGTCCCCCACCTTCAACGTTTTCCTGTACGCTTTGGGAAATGAGAACTACAGAGGAGGTATCTGGCAGTTCCTCACCGGGGAGAAGATTGAAGTGCCTCAAATTGACAACAAGTCCAAATAAACTAAGCGTTGCAATGTTACACCTCCATTACGCTTCTAGTGTGTGTGTGTGTGTGTGTGTACACTACGTCTATGTGCTTTGGCTTGCTGTTTGTTGTGTGTTTGTGTGTCTGTGTGGTGTTGTGCGTTGTTCCTCATCCTCTCGCTCGGTCCTTCATTTGAATTTGAACTACATTATTAGCTGAAGTGTCATAGAGCGTTTACTTTCCCATAACGACATCATGTATCCGTATGTATGTATGTATGTATGTATGTATGTATGTATGTATGTGTGTATATATATGTATGTATGTATGTATGTATGTATGTATATGTATGTATGTATGTATGTATGTATTTATGTATATATGTATGTATGTATGTAAATATGTATGTATGTATGTATGTATGTATGTATGTATATATGTATGTATGTATGTATGTATGTACTGGTCAGTATGAAAGAGTGTTAATTAACTAAAATTAAGTTATAGGAGAATATCCTTGCAATATTTTAAGAATAATTAAAATGTGTAAGTGATAATATTGTGTCGGTAAATTAAGGGAGGGGAGGTTTTACTGTTGTGTCAAATTTTTATGCAGCAAAATGAGTAAGAATAGGGCCCTTATTTAAACAAGAAAACATTAAAATATTTACACACCAGCTCACATTATTCCCGCTTAATGTTTTTCACCCGATTCAAACCGTTCCAACTTCAAACTGTTCAGCCTATTGGGGAATGGCGGGCTTTTTCCTTGACAAATTCCAAAAATTCCCAGATTTCCCCGAATTCCAGGTCCATTTTTAAAATTAATATGCCATTTTTCAAACTTTCACCATTTCCACATTTTTCCAACCCATTTCAACCATTCCACCATTCTGTAAATTCAAACTACCCTTTTTCCAAGTTAAAAAAAATATTCCAGGATTTTCCAGAATTCCTGCTTTTCCCAAGCCTTATTTCCACCCTTTTTTCTGGCGACTACTCCTTCCACATTTTTCAACCCACTTCAACTGTTCCCCCGTCAAAACATTCCTCTTAATCAGGACCAAAAAAACGAAGTTATTTTTTGAACTGTAAAATTTCCTATTTTTCCCAAAATTCCAGGAATTCCATAATACCATTCCTCAATTCAAAATGTTATTACTTCAACATTTCACAAAATTTCAACACCAACCATTTCAATTCATTCCGACCATTCAAGTTTTTTTACCATTTTCAGAAAAAAAATCCCGCTTTTCCCGAAATTCCTAATTTTTTCTGAAATTCCCCTTGAAATGAATGGGACATTCTTCAAAGTTCCACAATTCCCACATATTTCATCAGATTCAAACTGTTCCAACTTCAAAATATTCAGCCTGTTCAGGAATTGTATGTTCTACTTCAACAATTCTAAAAAAAAAATTCCCCGATTTCCCATAATTCCTTTTTTTTTTTTTTTTTTGCATTTTCCCCATTCAAAATGAATTGGCCATTTTTCAAATTTCCACAATTTCCGCATTCTTCAACCAATTCGAACCATTCCACCTTCAACACATTCAACTCATCCTGGAAATTCAAACTACCATGTTTTCACAATCTACAAAATTCCAGAAATTCCCGTTTTTTGGTAACCTATTTCCTCCATTCTTAAATTCGAGTACTCCTTTCACAGTTTTCAACCCATTTCAACTGTTCCACCGTTAAAACATTCATATTCAGGACAAAAACCAAGTTGGTTAAGGAACTAGAAATATTCCCGGTTTTCCCGAAATTCCAGGAATTTCTCAATTAAAAACTGTTACTAATTCAACATTTCTTGACCGACTTAAATAATTCCAACAGCAACCAATTCAGCTCATTCAGGACGTTCATGCTCCTAAACATTTTCAAAAAAATCCTGCTTTTCCCAAAATTCCAGGAAATTCCCATTTAAATGAATGGGAAATGAATGGGAACTTTTTTCCAAGTTGCACAATTCCCACATTTTTCAACCTATTCAAACCATTCCAACATTAACACAGTCCACTCATCCTGGACATTCAAACTAAGACTTTCCCAAGTTCCGAACCAAACTCCGGTTTTGCTGGAAATTCAAACTCTTCAACATTCAAACTATTCTTACATTCATACTACATTCTGTTAGCATTTCAGTTCAACTTCAGCATTGGAGAATTCACACGCAATTCCTTTGGGAATTGCCTCTTCTAATTATATGTAAGACACACACTAAGTCAAATGTTTTCCCTTGATTGTTCATAATATTCTGAGTTTATTGTCATTAAATCAAATATCTTTGGGCTTTTTTCCCTAATCACTGTAATACCACACCACAATTGACATAAAATTACATTGTTTCATAATATCACAGCTTTATTTAAAATATATGTAATTACGAGAATAATGTCTTAATATTATGGAGGTCGGATAATATGTTTTCTGATATTTTTTTTTCCAATTCAAACCCCAACTGGTCAAAGCTTTATCATCATAAATTAGACTTGATACATTTGTCATAATATTCTGTCTTTATTGTCATTAAATAACTATCTTGTGATATTTGGGCTTAATTCTCTTTCTTTAATCATTGTAATATTACACCACATTATTCAAAACTTACATTGTGTTTCATTATATTACAGCTTCATTTTCATCTTTAATTACAAGAATAATGTCTTAAAATTATGGAGGTGAGACAATCATTTTTCTGATATTTGTTTTCCGATTCAAACTACAACTGGTCAAAGCTTTATTATCATCAATTAGACTTAATACATTTTCCATAATATTCTGTCTTTATTGTCATTAAATAACAATCTTGTGATATTTGGGCTTAATTCTCATTCTTTAATCATTGTAATATTACGCCACAATATTCATAAATGATATAATGTTTCATAATATTACATTTTTATTCTCATCAAAAATATGTTCAATTACGAGAATAATGTCTTAACGTTATGGAGGTGAGATAATAATTTTTCT
The DNA here is from genome assembly GCF_033978685.3 of Nerophis lumbriciformis. Classification (NCBI taxonomy): domain Eukaryota; kingdom Metazoa; phylum Chordata; class Actinopteri; order Syngnathiformes; family Syngnathidae; genus Nerophis; species Nerophis lumbriciformis. Next base: position 13,085,103 of record NC_084549.2, read on the forward strand.
GATATTTTTTTTCCAATTCAAACTACAACTCATCAAAGCTTTATTATCATCAATTTGACGTACTATATTTTTCATAATATTCTGTCTTTATTGTCATTAAATAACTATCTTGGGCTATTTGGGCTTAATTCTCTTTAACCATTGTAATATTATGCCACAATGTTCATAAATTACATTATGTTTCATAACATTACAGCTTAATATCTTTTTTTTTTTTTTTAAATAATTACGAGAATAATGTCATTATATTGTGGAGGTGAGATAATAATTTTTCTGATATTTTTTTTCCAATTCAAACTGCAACTCGTCAAAGCTTTATTATCATCAATTAGACGTACTGTATTTTTCATAATATTCTGTCTTTATTGTCATTAAATAACTATCTTGGGATATTTGGGCTTAATTCTCTTTAATCGTTGTAATATTATGCCACAATGTTCATAAATTACATTATGTTTCATAATATTACAGCTTAATATCATTTAAAAAATATAATTACGAGAATAATGCCCTTATATTATGGAGGTGAGATAATCATTTTTCTGATATTTTTTTTCCAATTCAAACTAAAACTCGTCAAAGCTTTATTATCATAAATTAGACTTCATACATGTTTCATAATATTCTGTTTTTGTTGTCATTAAATAACTATCTTGGGATATTTGGGCTTAATTCTCTTTAATAATAGTAATATTTTTTATTTAGTTCTTATTCAGTATTATTATTATTTAGTAATATTACAACACAATATTCATGAATGACATGTTTTATAATATTACAGCTTTCTTTTCATGCTTAATTACAAGAATAATATCTTAATATTAGGGGATACGGTCATGTTTTTTCCCGATTTTTTTCCCAATTAAAATGACAACTTATAATATTTCAACTTTACACTAATAATTATGACTTTTGGAGAACAATGTGATTTTTTTTACTTTTGTTGCCATAAAATTGCAACTTAAAACGTATGATATCACAACTTTTCAATGTGACCCTAATATTATAAAAGGCTTTGTCTATGGGCTTATCATCTTTGTTGAAAATGATTTCAGTTGATGTTATTGTTCTGATGTGAACACTAAAACTATTTTGAAAGTGATGTTAAAATGTTAGTATTTGCAAAGAAAATCATTTATTAGTATTAATTCAATCATTAAGGCGCTACTTTGCTATTCAGCCTCCGTGCCAGCCCCTGGTACCATTCCCGCCGCTGACGTGTGCACTCGTGCTCCAAGAGGTCAGGATTGATCCTTGTGTGTGTATCCAGAGTAGAACTGGCTGTAATCCTTGCAAACAAGAAGACTATTCACTAGCCCCCACCACAAGTTAGAGATTAAGTCAGCAGCTCCAGATTATGACCGCATGCTTCCAGAGTTGACAAGTTTCTCTCCGACGCTGAAACAAAGTTGGCTTCTTTGGAAATTGACAATGCATTCCTGTTTGATGCATCTCTATATAAACTTTGGCTTTGCATAGTAGAGTTTTAACTTGCACTTACAGATGTAGCAACAAACGGATTTTCTGAAGGATTCCGGAGCCCATGTGGTGATATCCTTTACACACTGATGTCGGTTTTTGATGCAGTACCGCCTGAGGGATCGAAGGTCACGGGCATTCAATGTTACGTGCAGTGATTTCTCCAGATTCTCTGAACCTTTTGATGATATTACGGACCGTAGATGGTGGAATCCCTAAATTCCTTGCAATAGCTCGTTGAAAAATGTTGTTCTTAAACTGTTTGAAAATTTGCTCACGCATTTGTGCACAGAGTGGTGACCCTCGCCCCATCCTTGTTTGTGAATGACTGAGCATTTCATGGAAGCTGCTTTTATACCCAATCATGGCACCCACCTGTTCCCAATTAGCCTGTTCACCTGTCGGCAGTTCCAAATAAGTATTTGATGAGCATTCTTCAAATTTCTCAGTCTTTTTTGCCACTTGTGCCAGCTTTTTTGAAACATGCTGCAGGCATCAAATTCCAAATGAGCTAATATTTGCAAAAATAACAAAGTTGTCCAGTTCCAATGTTAAGTATCTTGTCTTTGCAGTCTATTCAATTGAATATAGATGGAAAAGGATTTGCAAATCATTGTATTCTGTTTTTATTTACTATCAACACAATGTGCCAAATTCACTGGTTTTGCACTTAAATAAAACAAAAAAAACAAAAATAAACTATATATATATATGTATATATATACATACATATATACACAGTATAATACAATAATAATAATAATATAATAATTATATTTGAAAATAATACAATAAAAAAAAAAAAAATCAGTATTAGTTGTGGCGATAGTAGCATAAAATAATATTGGTATAAAAAAATGAAAAGAACATTTAATAATCCGATAAGTAGATGTGTTTTTACTATTTTTTTGTTTGTTTAAGTGCCACTTAAATTGATGTTGACATACAAGATCATATAAAGATACAAATTTTAGACAAACAATATTCAAAGTCTAGAAAAAAATGTTTAGACTTTCTAAATTTCTATGAATAAAAAATCTGTCTTAACTTCCTCATCTTGACTACTGTCTAGTTACACGACGTGCACACAGGGACTTCCCGTTCAGTGTAAAGAAAGCTTGAAAATAAAAGCATGGCAGTATCAACCTGGATTGTACCACAACAGCTAACAAAATACACACGTCATTGTTTTTAATAATAATAATGATAATATAATTTATTTATAAAGCGCTTTTTAACGAGGTTAAACAAGAATTTTCTACAAAGAATTAAAAAAAAAACGAACAGTTAAACAACTGACTTTAAAAGTATTAAACATTAAAAAACATTTTAAAAGGTTTTCAGATGGTTAACGAGCGGGAAAATGTACAAAATCTTCACAACGACAGAATTACCGCAGTAGCCCTGTTAGATAAGAGTATGAAATATAATATGAAAACAGAAGAATCTAAATAGAAGTATGCACAAAAAGAGCACGACGAGTAAATGTGCACGCAAGGCAGGTTTCAGTTTCGATTCGCTAAAGGGCCGAATGTGAGGAATATTAACACTAATATCATGTTTCTTGTTGGAAAGAGTTGGGACAAACTTTATTTAGCTATTTACCTAACAGTTATATTATGTTTATTGGATTCGTGGCATCATCATTACGACAAATGTGTACATTCTTCGCTCCTGAGGACTTTTTATTTGTCTCATAACATTTTTTCCCCCTCCCCGATGCATTTCCTGTTGATATAAACTTGATTAAAGATGACAGCAATTCCTGATTCTTACGTCCAGTCGAGTCTTTTTGTCTGTTTCTGTTAGAATAATTATGTATATATCATCACACAACTCTTATGCTTAAGGGCCGTTGCTATAGTTATCATCAATTGTGCTGAACTGGTATTTTTCTTTGTCTGTGCAAAGCTGGCAATCCCAAAAGATTGCGAGCCAGTCTGGTATCAGTGTCTGTGTCCAGGAACGGCCTGGTGACTGCCAAGGCCGAACACCGCCGTGACGCAGACAAAGCAGAGACAAGGCGATATCACGACTGTCAGCACATTTGCATTTTTGTATAATAATATATTGTGTCGAGATTACCCCCTTCCCTCAGCGACAGCTTCCGTGATGTAACCAGGGATCTCCCAAATAAATAGAGGAAGCACGTGGGCTGGACTCATACTTGCCAACCTTGAGACCTCCGATTTCGGGAGGTGGGGGGAGGGTGGTGGGGTGGGCGTGGTTAGGGGCGTGGTTAAGAGGGGAGGAGTATATTTACAGCTAGAATTCACCAAGTCAAGTATTTCATATATATATATATATACATATATATATATATATATAAAGGAAATACTTGACTTTCAGTGAATTCTAGCTATATATATATATATATATATATATTTATATATATATATATATATTTATTTTATTATATATATGTATATATAAATAAAAGAAATACTTGAATTTCAGTGTTCATTTATTTACACATATACACACACATAACACTCATCTACTCATTGTTGAGTTAAGGGTTGAATTGTCCATCCTTGTTCTATTCTCTGTCACTATTTTTCTAACCATGCTGAACACCCTCTCTGATTGATGTGTGGCACGCACAAAAGTGCTTTCATCAAATGCATTAGAGTCTGGAATCTTCCATCTCTCCCTAGCATGGCCCAAAACCGGTCAATCTTTGCTTCCTGAGGAAGATCTTCAGTGCCAAGCACTTGGTAGTCCACTACTTCTTCCCGGAGGCCAGCCAGGTCCAATCGCAGCTGCGGCTTGGAACTTACAAGCTGTTATGAGAGTAGCGTATGTGTGTGTGTGGCCCTTTAATAGGTGAGCATGTGAGGTGAGTGACGTCAGTGAGTGAGTGGGCGAGAGAAGAGAGGGAGCGGTAGCGTGAGTGCGGGCGGGAACTAGTTTGTTTTGTGCACTACACTCTCTAAAAGCCGTATATGTTATTGATGTTATAGATGGCAGTATTGTCCTGTTTAAGAGTGTCACAACATTGCTGTTTACGGCAGACGAACTGCTTTACGGTAGACAAAAACATGACTGCTGTTGTTACCGCGCTGGGAGGACATTAATGAAACTGCCTAACAATAAACCCACATAAGAAACCAAGAATTCGCCCTCGATCATTCTACAGTTATAATGTGTTTGGGCAGGCACACTGTTTATATCGTGGGAAAGCGGACTCAGGTCCGCATGGAGCTGGAGGGGGCGTGGCCTCCAGCGCCACCTGAATTTCGGGAGATTTTCGGGAGAGGCGCTGAATTTCGGGAGTCTCCCGGGAAATCCGGGAGGGTTGGCAAGTATGGCTGGACTTTAGAGCGAAGTTTGGATCTGAAAACTAGAGGACAGCCCGAATAACGTCTTTCCTCAATTGAGCCAAATTTAACTCTGTCTCTGCATGATTCCTTGCTTCTCGTCTGTTTCAATAGATGTCATCAGTGTTTGAACCTGACATCTTCTCTCACTGACACACAATGGAGGCATAAATTGTGGCGTGTGTGAGTAATGACATTGAAGTAAAGATGATAATAATATCAGCAGACAGAGGAAGTGGCCCAGCGGGTGTTGCTAAGCAGATTGAGTGTTGACGGCAGCCTGTGGCAGCAGATAAGCCTCCCATCTTGTGTGTCAAAACTAGGCAAAGTGTGTATGCCAAAACTTATTTTAACCACTCTGTTTGTGCCGTTAGGGGTGCATGTCTGACCTTTCTTACGTCACGACTCTGGAGACCGATGAGCGTTGTCAGCAGGTTTATTGACTTTCAAAAGGGTGAAACTAAAAAGACAAACAATACAGTCAATATATACACATGTTATGCAAATGTATCATATATATGCTGTAATGCTACCTTACAAGGCATGAGAAGGTAAACAAAGTGAATTTGTACTACGACGCCATCTTAGATGACATCGCAAATTATTGCTAATGAGTATGGCAAAGATCATACATCAAAAATCATAAATTTAGCTCGAAATATTTTAGACAAAAACCAAGTTTCAATGTTCAACTTATGACACATACCGGCGATGCAACCTTAAACAAAAGATATATGCAGTATTTCTTCGAAAATAACCACCATAAAGTACGTGCTGACACCGTAGATTTCTCTGCTTGGCTTATGCAACTTCCGGTCAATAAAGTTTGATTCAAAATAAAACACTTCTCAACGATGTAGTAACTGCCATGACCACATGATGGCGACAAATACACATGTAATGTTCATTACATAAGAAGCTTATTTAAGCACAACACATTTCAACAACAAGAGTTTACAACTTTTAGTTGTAACAGAACACTGTTGTTGTTTTTGTGCGAAATGGGTCACGCGTGCGTCGTGTGGGGTGGTAGAAACCGGGCGAATTCAGGACAAGGGACCAAAAAGTACTACAATATTCCCGAGGCGGGGAAAAAGAAACCGAGCGGCTGTCGACAGAAAAGACGCAACCTGTGGCTGGCTAGAATTAACAAAGCTGGATTTACTCCCGATCCAGCATAACGACACGATAATGTTTGCTCTGATCATTTTGTAACAGGTAATGTGCTTTGATTTATGTTGTTTTCCTTGTCCATGATAAAGGGTCCCTGGTTCAATCCCCACCTGGTACCAACCTCGTCATGTCCGTTGTGTCCTGAGCAAGACACTTCACCCTTGCTCCTGATGGGTGCTGGTTAGCGCCTTGCATGGCAGCTCCCTCCATCAGTGTGTGAATGTGTGTGTGAATGGGTAAATGTGGAAGTAGTGTCAAAGCGCTTTGAGTACCTTGAAGGTAGAAAAGCGCTATACAAGTACAACCCATTTATAATGTTATTTAAAGGCCTACTGAAATGCGATTTTCTTATTTAAACGGGGATAGCAGGTCCATTCTATGTGTCATACTTGATCATTTCGCGATATTGCCATATTTTTGCTGAAAGGATTTAGTAGAGAACATCGACGATAAAATTCGCAACTTTTGGTTGCTGATAAAAAATGCCTTGCCTGTACCGGAAGTAGCAGACGAGTAGCGTGACGTCACAGGTTGTGGAGCTCCTCACATCTGCACATTGTTTACAATCATGGCCACCAGCAGCGAGACCGATTCGGACCGAGAAAGCGACGATTTCCCCATTAATTTGAACGAGGATGAAAGATTTGTGGATGAGGAAAGTGAGAGTGAAGGACTAGAGGGCAGTGGGAGCGATTCAGATAGGGAAGATGCTGTGAGAGGCGGGTGGGACCTGATATTCAGCTGGGAATGACTAAAACAGTAAATAAACACAAGACATATATATACTCTATTAGCCACAACACAACCAGGCTTATATTTAATATGCCACAAATTAATCCCGCATAACAAACACCTCCCCCCTCCCGTCCATATAACCCGCCAATACAACTCAAACACCTGCACAACACACTCAATCCCACAGCCCAAAGTACCGTTCACCTCCCCAAAGTTCATACATCACATATATTTCCCCAAAGTCCCCAAAGTTACGTACGTGACATGCACATAGCGGCACGCACGTACGGGCAAACGATCAAATGTTTGGAAGCCGCAGCTGCATGCGTACTCACGGTACCGTGTCTGCGTATCCAACTCAAAGTCCTCCTGGTAAGAGTCTCTGTTGTCCCAGTTCTCCACAGGCCAATGGTAAAGCTTGACTGTCATCTTCCGGGAATGTAAACAATGAAACACCGGCTGTGTTTGTGTTGCTGAAGTCGGCCGCAATACACCGCTTCCCACCTACAGCTTTCTTCTTTGCTGTCTCCATTGTTCATTGAACAAATTGCAAAAGATTCACCAACACAGATGTCCAGAATACTGTGGAATTTTGCGATGAAAACAGACGACTTAATAGCTGGCCACCATGCTGTCCCAAAATGTCCTCTACAATCCGCGACGTCACGCGCTGAAGTCATCATACCGAGACGTTTTCAGCAGGATATTTCACACAAAATTTAAAATTGCACTTTAGTAAGCTAACCCGGCCGTATTGGCATGTGTTGCAATGTTAAGATTTCATCATTGATATATAAACTATCAGACTGCGTGGTCGGTAGTAGTGGGTTTCAGTAGGCCTTTAATCATGTGATTGAATGTGTTTATTAGTCTTACACAGTTGTTGTTTATTAACACCGTATTTTTCGGACTATAAGGCATACTTGCCAACCTTGAAACCTCCGAATTCGGGAGATTTAGGAGGAGGGGTTGAGGTGGGCGGGGTCGGGGTGGGCGGGGTCGGGGTTAAGGGGGGAGGAGTATATTTATAGCTAGAATTCACTGAAATTTAAGTATTTCTTTATATATATATATAAGATATATATATATATATATATATATATATATAAAGAAAATAAATACTTGACTTTCAGTGAATTCTAGCTATATCTCTAATATATATATATATATATATATATATATATATATATATATATATATATATATATATATATATATATATATTAGAGATGTTCGATAATATCGGCCTGCCGATATTATCGGCCGATAAATGCGTTAAAATGTAATATCGGAAATTATCGGTATCGATTTTTTTTATTATCGGTATTGTTTTTTTTATTAAATCAACATAAAAAACACAAGATACACTTACAATTAGTGCACCAACCCAAAAAAACCTTCCTCCCCCATTCACACAAAAGGGTTGTTTCTTTCTGTTATTAATATTCTGGTTCCTACATTATATATCAATATATATCAATACAGTCTGCAAGGGATACAGTCCGCAAGCACACATGATTGTGCGTGCTGCTGGTCCACTAATAGTACTAACCTTTAACAGTTAATTTTACTCATTTTCATTAAATACTTATATTTATATTGTTTTACTTTCTTTTTTATTCAAAAAAATGTTTTTAATTTATTTATCCTATTTTATTTTTATTTTTTTAAAGTACCTTATCTTCACCATACCTGGTTGTCCAAATTAGGCATAATAATGTGTTAATTCCACGACTGTATATATCGGTTGATATCAGTATCGGTTGATATCGGTATCGGTAATTAAAGAGTTGGACAATATCGGAATATCGGCAAAAAGTTAGCGCCATATTTTGACACTTCTTCCACCCCCGTCCTTGCACGCTACACCGCTGCAACAAAGATGACGGAGAAAAGACGCTGTCGAAGATGAGCCACGTAAAAAAGTGTTCTGTGGTTTGACGAGTCCACATTTAAAATTGTTTTTGGAAGCTGTGGATGTGGTGTCCTCCAGACCAAGGAGGAAAAGAACCATCCGGATTGTTATAGGTGCAAAGTTGAAAAGCCAGCATCTGTGATGGTATGGGGGTGTATTAGTGCCCAAGACATGGGTAACTTACACATCTGTGTGAAGGCACCATTAATGCTGAAAGGTCCATAAAGGTTTTGGAGCAATATTTGTTGCCATCCAAGCAACATTATCATGGACGCCCCTGCTTATTTCAGCAAGACAATGCCAAGCCACATGTTACAACAGCGTGGCTTCATAGTAAAAGAGTGCGGGTACTAGACTGGCCTGCCTGTAGTCCAGACCTGTTTCCCATTGAAAATGTGTGGCGCAAAATAAAGCCTAAAATAGTACAACGGAGACCCCCGGACTGTTGAACAACTTAAGCTGTACATCAAGCAAGAATGGGAAAGAATTCCACCTGAAAAGTTTAAAAAATTGGTCTCCTCAGTTCCCAAACGTTTACTGAGTGTTGTTAAAAGAAAAGGCCATGTAACACAGTGGTAACAATGCCCCTTTTTTGCAATGTGTTGCTAAGCAATTAAATTCTAAGTTAAAATAGAATGAAGTTTCTCAGTTCGAACATTAAATATCTTGTCTTTGCAGTCTATTCAATTGAATATAAGTTGAAAAGGATTTGCAAATCATTGTATTCTGTTTTTATTTTCCATTTACACAACGTGCCAACTTCACTGGTTTCGGGTGTTCTAGAAATGAAGAAAACTGCCTGCCAGACAGACTGATTGTGTGTCCTTTAGGCTTTTCCTGGGTTACAATCAAACATATTCAGGTACTTAGAGTTGAGGATTAAGTCTGGTCAACCAATCAACTTTGTCATATGGGGTTTTTTTTGTTGAGAGGATTACATGCAGCAACATGACCAATGAATGGGGGAGACAAAGGGGGGAAGGTAGACAATCAGAAGGCACGACCACAACTTTCCCAGACAAGAAAAAAAATGATCATGCAGGAATGCTTCTAATCGTGTGCAAGACAGGTCATGTGACTTTACTTTGTCATGCAGGAGTATCATCCTTTTATAAACTGAGTTTGTATTTTAAACTAGTCAACTTTATATGCAGCATTGGATTGATGTAGTTGCACCTCAACACCGACCAAAAATGTTATCTCTTTCTTTCAAGTTATTACAAATATTCTTTGTTTGTTTCATAGATTCAATGTGAGTAAAAAGAAGCTTTTTGCAATACCGTATTTTCCGGACCATAGGGCGCACCGGATTATAGGGCGCATTAAAGGAGTCTTTTTTTGTTGTTGTTCTAAATGTAAAACACTTCCTTGTGGTCTACATAACATGTAATGGTAGTTCTTTGGTCAAAATGTTGCATAGATTATGTTTTACAGATCATCTTTGTCAGGTTCAAACACTGATGACGTTTATTAAACGAGACAAGAAGCAAGGAATTAAACAGAGACAGAATTAAATTTGGCTCAATTTGAGGAGAAACGTCTGGGCTGTACTCTTGTACAGTCTCCAGCACGCTCTGGCGAAAGATTGTACGCCACCTCTTTTTATTTGGACTTTCCCTGTTTACATAACAACAGTTGTTTTTAAAGCAGTGGTTCTTAACCTTTTCGGAGGTACCGAACCCCACCAGTTTCATATGCGCATTCACCGAACCCTTCTTTAGTGAAAAATAAAATGTTTGTTTTTTTTCAAATTCAAGACAAAGTTATATGTTTTTGGTAACACTTTAGTATGGGGAACATATTCTAAGTAACAAAGACTTAATTTAGAGTTATTTGGTTAGGGTTAGGGTCAGGGTTAGAGGGTTAGGGTTATAACCCTCCGAATAAGGCATTAATAAGTACTTAATAATGACTAGTTAAAAGCCAATATGTTACTAATTTGCATGTTAATAAGCAACTAATTAATGGCAAATGTTCCCCATACTAAAGTGTTACCATGGTTTTTTTTTTACTGGTGCACAAAATGAACCGTGCATGAACATCACCTTGTTCAAAGAACAAAACCAACACAGTGCATAAACTCACAACAAATTACACACCTGCAAATCAGTCAGCTGTTGCCGTATCCGTAATACGCCGATAAGGAGAAGTTTGTATTTACACGATGAGTCGGGTGTGTTTTGACCTCCGCCGAACCACTGAGGCCGACTCACCGAACCCCTAGGGTTTGATCGAACCCAGGTTAAGAACCACTGTTCTAAAGGAATGGGGGGGGGTATGTAAACAGCCATTATTTTCGGTCACATTAACAGAAAAGAATAAGATGCCTCGGGCTTGGTCTGGTCCTGGATCGAGCTTGGGCAGGTCTTGGATCACAATAGATAACCTCTCCCGTCTCCTCCCATCGTACACAGTGGAATTTTCCAAGCCTTTGGCTTGGTGCAACAAAGACAGCTTTCGTCTGTTCACTGGGAACGGAAAGTTTTTTGATAATTTAAATACAATTTTTCTGACAATCTGCATGCCGCTTTCTGACAGTCGCTTCCGGGCGGTCTTATTTACGTGGCTCACCTTCAACAGCTCCTACTCCCCGTCATCTTTGTTGTAGCGGTGTAGCGTGCAAGGACAGGAGTGGAAGAAGTGTCAAAAGATGGAACTAACTGTTTTAATGACATTCAGACTTTACTTCACTCAATAACGGAGCAGCATCTTCTCATCCGTCCGACCGGAACTCTCTAATAACAAAAATTCCTTGGGTGAATAATGTCATTTGAATTTAAACTGGTATTTCGGAATTTGGAAAAACCGGGAATTGTATGGGAAAAAAATTACAACTTTTGTTGTCCCAACTAAGCAGAATGTTTTGAAGGTGGAATGATCAAAAACGGTTGGAAAATTTCCAGGAAGAGGTTAAATTAGGGCTTTGGAAAACAGGGAATTAAGGGAATTCCTGGAATTTTTCTGAACTTGGAAAATGGTAGTTTGTCTAAGTTGAGTGGAGTGTGTGGATGGTGGAACGGTTCGAATCGGTAGAGAAATGTGGAAATTGTGCAAGTTCGAAAAATGTCCCAATTATTTTCTATGGGCAAAATGACCCGGAAAACCGGGAATTCTGGGTAATCTGGGATATTTTTGTGAGAGCTCAAGATTCCCGGTCGAAACGGACGTTTTGATGCTCTAACGCAGGGGTCACCAACCTTTTTGAAACCAAGAGCTACTTCTTGGGTACTGATTAATGCGAAGGGCTACCAGTTTGACACGTAAACACGAAAAAAATGAAAATTTAATTTTGAAACATAGTTTATCTTCATTTTCGACTCTTTAAAATTCAAAATTCAACCGGAAAAAAGAAGAGAAAAAATAGCTAATTCGAATCTTTTTGAAAAAATTAAAAAAATAATTTATGAAACATCATTAGTAATTTTTCCTGATTAAGATTAATTTTAGAATTTTGATGACATGTTTTAAATTGGTTAAAATCCAATCTGCACTTTGTTAGAATATATAACAAATTGGACCAAGCTATATTTCTAACAAAGACAAATCATTAATTCTTCTAGATTTTCCAGAACAAATATTTTAAAAAAAATTAAAAATACTTTGAAATAAGATTTAAATTTGATTCTACAGATGTTCTAGATTTGCCAGAATAATTTTTTTGAATTTTAATCATAATAACTTTGAAGAAATATTTCACAAATATTCTTTGTCGAAAAAACAGAAGCTAAAATGAAGAATTCAATTAAAATGTATTTATTATTCTTTACAATAAAAAA
>NC_084549.2:13102500-13105000 GCF_033978685.3 Nerophis lumbriciformis
TGAACCCTATGGATTGGGAATGGGATGGCACTTCAAGTTCATATGTGAGTCAAGGCAGGTGGCCAAATACTTTTGGCAATATAGTGTACCTTTATCATACTTGCACTGACACTTGCTTGCATCATACCGACAGCCATCAGACTGTATAATGCATATGTTCCTTTTTGACTGTACTTAAATGTATACTAGACTGTATTTATATTATTCATATGTGAATAATGCTGTATAATAGACTGTATTTATGTTTTTCACATGTGAATAATGCTGTATAATAGACTGCATTTATGTTATTCACATGTGAATAATGCTGTATAATAGACTGCATTTATGTTATTCACATGTGAATAATGCTGTATAATAGACTGTATTTATGTTATTCACATGTGAATAATGCTGTATAACAGACTGTATTTATGTTATTCACATGTGAATAATGATGTATAATAGACTGTATTTATGTTATTCACATGTGAATAATGCTGTATAACAGACTGCATTTATGTTATTCACATGTGAATAATGCTGTATAATAGACTGTATTTATGTTATTCACATGTGAATAATGCTGTATAACAGACTGTATTTATGTTATTCACATGTGAATAATGCTGTATAATAGACTGTATTTATATTATTCACATGTGAATAATGCTGTATAATAGCCTGTATTTATGTTATTCACATGTAAATAATGCTGTATAATAGACTGTATTTATGTTATTCACATGTGAATAATGATGTATAATAGACTGCATTTATATTATTCACATGTGAATAATGCTGTATAATAGACTGTATTTATGTTATTCACATGTGAATAATGCTGTATTATAGACTGTATTTATATTATTCACATGTGAATAATGCTGTATAATAGCCTGTATTTATGTTATTCACATGTGAATAATGCTGTATAATAGACTGTATTTATGTTATTCACATGTGAATAATGATGTATAATAGACTGCATTTATATTATTCACATGTGAATAATGCTGTATTATAGACTGTATTTATGTTATTCACATGTGAATAATGCTGTATTATAGACTGTATTTATATTATTCACATGTGAATAATGCTGTATAATAGACTGCATTTATGTTATTCACATGTGAATAATGTTGTATAATAGACTGTATTTATGTTATTCACATGTGAATAATGCTGTATAATAGACTGTATTTATGTTATTCACATGTGAATAATGCTGTATAATAGACTGTATTTATGTTATTCACATGTAAAAATACCTAAATGGTTATTGTCTATAGTGAGCGAACTGTGGTGCTGAATTTCCCCCAGGGATCAATAAAGTACTTTCTATTCTATTCTATTCTATTCTATTTGCACCAGGAATTTGCCTTCAGACGGACACGCCTGATCTCAGCATGACTTCATGTTGGAGCAGCTTTCTTTGACAAGACATAAAGTAGATCAATTTACATGTACAAACGTCACACACAGCTTCATTGCGTAATCGTTCATGTCCGCCATGGGCTATTTCTGATGTTGGCATTTGACCGTGGTGTTTTTTTGGGGGGGATTTTGTATGGTGGTTAGAAATTAATACTTTGGCAATTGCACAAGATTACACGGTGATCTTGAATCTCCTGAGCTTGCTCTCCAAATCAGGTCAGAACAGCAAAAAAGTAAAAGTCGACCCAGCAACACAGTTAGTGCAGGGGTCCTGACTCCGCCCCCCTAGGAAGTTTACCTGTGGGTGTGTTTTAGTTGAGGCCCTGAACACGACATTATGTTCAACAGGGGAAATAAATGGGATTATGATTATAAATGTGTTCTCCTGCTAATGTGACGTAACAGGCCGTCTAAAAATAAACAAGAACATTTTGATCCCCTTATTTTTTCTGTGTGTGTTGGATTTGTTGACAGTCATTGGCTGGATTGCATGTGTCCGTCACACAAAAGACCACACAGTCAAGGACATGCTGAATATTTGGGCAAACTATTTTGCCTTAAACAAATACGAATCTTTTTTTTTAAATGTATTTTTATTATTAAAAGTTGTAGTATGTATTTCAATGTTTAAAATATTAGAAGAATGTAAAACTTTATTTTATCTTTAATTTTCTAGAAAAATTCTTAGTATAAACAAGAATGGTCAAAAGTTTACATACACTTGTAAAGAACATGATGTCATGGCTGTCTTGAGTTTCCAATAATTTCTATAAGTTTAATTTCTTTATGATAGAGTGATTGGAGCACATACTTGTTGGTCACAAAAAAACATTCATGAATTTTGGTTCTTTTATGAATTTATTATGGGTCTACTGAAAATGTGAGCAAATCTGTTGGGTCAAAAGTATACGTACAAGCAATGTTAATATTTGGTTACATGTCCCTTGGCAAGTTTCACTGCAATAAGGCGCTTTTGGTAGCCATCCACAAGCTTCTGCTTGAATCTGACATCAAATGGACAAAGATAAGACCTTTTGGAGGAAAGTTCTGTGGTCAGATGAAACAAACATTGAGCCGTTTG
>NC_084549.2:13110000-13257500 GCF_033978685.3 Nerophis lumbriciformis
GGCGGACCGCGCTCAGGCGCCCCCGCAGGGTAACTTCTCCAACGCCACCGCGCACCACGCAGCCAAGGGCAACTTTGACATGCAGATCGGGATCCTGTTCGCCTCCAAAGCCATCGTGCAGCTGCTGGTCAACCCCTTGAGCGGCACCTTCATCGACCGGGTGGGCTACGACATCCCGCTCGTCATCGGCCTCAGCATCATGTTCCTGTCCACCCTGGTCTTCGCCTTCGCCGAGAACTACGGCACCTTGTTCGTGGCTCGCAGCATGCAGGGCATCGGCTCGGCCTTCGCCGACACCTCCGGGATCGCCCTGATCGCGGACCGCTACACGGAGGAGGCGGAGCGGAGCAAGGCGCTGGGCATAGCCCTGGCCTTCATCTCCTTCGGGAGCCTGGTGGCGCCCCCCTTCGGCGGGGTCCTGTACGAGTTCGCAGGGAAGCGAGTGCCCTTCCTGATCCTGGCCGCCGTGTGCCTCGTCGACGGGGTCCTGTGCCTCCTGGTGCTCAAGCCTTTCTCCAACCGGGAGAGGGCGAACATGCCGGTGGGCACCCCCATGTACAAGCTCATGATGGACCCCTACATCGCGGTGGTGGCCGGGGCGCTGACAATCTGCAACATCCCCTTAGCCTTCCTGGAGCCCACCATCGCCAAGTGGATGGAGGAGACCATGAGAGCCAGCCAGTGGGAGATCGGCATGACGTGGTTCCCCGCCTTCTTCCCCCACGTCCTGGGGGTGTTCCTCACCGTCAAGCTGGCCGCCAAGTACCCGCACCTGCAGTGGTTCTACGGCGCCATCGGCATGGTGTTCATCGGCGCCAGCTCCTGCACGGTGCCGGCTTGCAAGAACTTCGGGGAGCTCATGATCCCGCTGTGCGGGATCTGCTTCGGCATCGCCTTCGTGGACACGGCGCTGCTGCCCACACTGGGCTTCCTGGTGGACGTGCGCCACGTCTCCGTGTACGGCAGCGTGTACGCCATCGCGGACATCTCCTACTGCGTGGCCTACGCCATGGGCCCGGTGGTGGCCGGCAAGATCGTGCACGACCTGGGCTTCGTGCAGCTCAACCTGGGCATGGGTCTGGCCAACGTGCTCTACGCGCCGGCCCTGCTCCTGCTGAGGAACGTGGCCCAGATGAGGCCGTCCTACTCGGAGAGGAACATGCTGCTGGAGGACGGCACCTCGGGACTTTACGACTCCATCAAGATGGAGCAGAAGGAGAAGAAGAGGAAAGGCCTGTGCACCGCCATCGACGAGAACGGCATCGAGACCTTCGTGCAGCGCTCCTTCTCCGAGGAGGAATCCTCAGGTGGAGAATATGCGTAAAAAAAAAAAAAAAGTTTGTGAAATAAGTGCCAAAATGTAGTCGTCTCCTCCCACTTTAATCAATAACACAATTAAAGATTGTGTCGCTTCAGCTGTTTGCAGTAGAAAGAAGCCATGCTGTGGCCTTTTTCCACCTTCAAGTGATTGTATTAGTGACTTATAAGTTGATTCAATGCAGGGATTCAAGTCAATAACACACTTCATGTCTTTATGTGGGGTCGGTTTCGCCTTTTAAGTTGCACCGGGCAATAATTATGCAAAAATATTGAGTGTGTGTGTGTTTGTGTGTGTGTGTGTGTGTGTTCTTGAAGCTCTTTCCTCGGGGTCTTCTGTTTTGATGATGATGTAATCACGGAATGCAAAAGCCTCAAAAATGTATGATCAGCTAGTGTACATACATGTATATCGGTGTACATAAATAAATGAATATCACGTCAAGCCATTCTTTTTTCTTTTTTTTTCCAGTTTTCATATTGATAATTGCAAAGGGGAATAAACTAACATGTGTAATTGGTAAAAATAAATAAATAAATAAATATATATACCGTATTTTTCGGACTATAAGTCGCAGGTTTTTTCATAGTTTATGAAAGTTGCATGTTTTTTTCCTTCTTTATTATGCATTTTGGGCAGGTGCGACTTATACTCCGAAAAATATGGTATATATATATAATATATATAAATCTGTAGTACCATTAATGGCCCGTTTATTATGGCTGCAGTGCAATTTTTAAAAAGTGGTAAAAGGGGAGAAACAGGTCAACGCTGGGGAGGGGGGAGAAAAAAAAATTTGGTCTAAGCGTGGGCCCCTGGAGAAGGGGAAAAAAAACTCATAGCCATAGCACACATAAACATGTGTATAATATATATAGTACATATATATAGAAATAGAATAGAATAGAAAGTACTTTATTGATCCTTGGGGGAAATTCAGCACCACAGTTCGCTCACAATAGACAATAATAATAATAAATAATATAATATATATAATATATATAATATATTATATATATATAATATATAATATATGAATAATATAAATATATTCTACATTTAAGTGTATACATATATGTATACAAAGTATACATATATAATATATGTAATATATTTTTATACGCAAAGTGTGGCCCTCAAAGGACCTCAAATGTGCTTGCATTTGTAATTAATAGCAAAACCAAAAAATAAACCAAGACATAAAATCAAGGCCTTTAACAGAGGCGGTCCCAAAAAGTGTCTAAAATAACAATACCAAGCAAGCAATACCTCCCTGCTTGGCACTAAGCATCAAGGGTTGGAATTGGGGGTTAAATCACCAAAACGATTCCCGAGCGCGGCCACCGCTGCCGCTCACTGCTCCCCTCACCTCCCAGGGGGTGGAATAAGGGGATGGGTCAAATGCAGAGGGTAATTTCACCACACCTAGTACTTTAACTTTAATACAAATATCAAAATATGAGTTAAATGCAAAATTCCTGGTGGTAGAAAGGTCCAAAATGGTTATGGTGCGTTCATGCACAATGCGGCGTAATTGTTGTGTTACATGGCGCCGGTGGCGTGAATATACGTGAGGTGGCTAATAAAAGTTGCTGGCGAATAGCAGGACTTCGGGGAGGAGCATCGACAATTGGCAGACCCCCCCCAACGTCTTTCCTGAGCCAGCGAGGGAGTTTAGTTGAGCCGGTGGTCACGTTGCTGCTTTAAAGGATGCTCGAAAAAATGAATCGAGGTGCAATTGGAGAGAAAAATTCTCGATTGCAGGTAAAGGTGGACGCACTCCAGCCTCTCGCTCGGGCGTGAAGACGAAAGAAGAGGGGTTTGTTCTGCTTACAGGTAAGCCAGAATTTAATAATCCGGTTTTAAGACTTCCCACACTAGAATAGACCCTAAATGTATCATAGTTGGCTGGTGTCAATCTGTGCAGCAGACTGTGATGCAGCAATAAGGAAAAGTGTTTGCGTAGTTTGGCAGATTAGCTTTATTATTTTGTTGTATCACTTTATTTACATGCAAAAAAATGCCTTCAAATGCAAAAAATATATATATTTTTAGGAAGTGTTTGTGCATTAGTATGTATTTTTGCATGTAAATTACAAGCTGGGAAAAAGGTTATATTGGGGGTATTTTAGTGGTATGTTTACGCAATGGACTATGACAACTGAGTGAATACAAAATATTCATTCAAATATTTTTTGTTTTTTGTTTTTATTCAGTCATTGGTGGAGCTAGGATAATATTTGAATATTGTTTTTAATATTGTTTTTAATAATGTTTTTAATATTGTTGTGCAGCACTTTGGAAACATTTTTGTTGTTTAAATGTGCCATATAAATAAAGTGGATTGGATTGGATTGAAAATATGTTTGACCATAAAAAAAACTTCAAAAAGCAGGACGTTTACGGGGAGGATCCTATTATCCTAACATTATGAGATGTGAAATAAGGAACTGACCATGTTTCGTGGAAAAAAAAAAAAAAGAAAAAAAAAAGTGTTTTAGTTCGGGCATTCAGCAGCTTTGGGTGTGAGACTTTGATTGACAGTCCTGTTTGGACGCGGCAATTTTGCACTTGAAAGATGGTTTATTTTTATTTTTTAATGGAGAGATGCAAACTTGTAATTGCACCATTCTGGAATGCACTTCTATAATATTGTGCTACTTTTAATGTATATATTAAAACAAATATTAGAAGCACATTTCAGTACAAATCAGTATAAACAAAGTAATAATAATTCCATTGTGCATGTGTGCATACTACTTTTTTTTTTTTTTTTTTTTAAAGGGGATTCACCGTGCCCGACCATCACCAACATGCCTGTTCTCAACCAGGAGCCCTCCAAAGATTTGGCCCCCCGTGATGTAAATATATATATATATTTTTTGGTTACATGTCTAATCTTGATTTCTATTAACATCAAAAGAACACCTGTTTTTTAGAGTCTGCCAAAACTGCCCCTACCGGCGCTGAAGGACACGCTGGACACATACCTGAGGTGCGTGAAACACCTGCTGACAGCGGAGCAGTTCGAAACAACACAAGAGGCGGTGAAGCACTTTGGCACCCCCGGTGGCGTGGGGGAGCTACTGAACAGAAAGCTCATGGAGAGGCGGGAGAAGGAGGCCAACTGGGTAAAAAAAACATTTGTTATTATTTATCATTTATGTTTTGAGACAAATTATTTCCTACCATAAAGGCCATATTTACTAAACTGCAGAGAGTAGCAGATATTTATAAGCTATAAAAAAAAAAAAAATTTAAATTGTGGCTTGTGCAGCCCTTTGAGACACTCGTGATTTAGGGTTATATAAGTAAACTTTGATTGATTGATTGATTGATTGATAAATTCCACAATTATCCAATCCAATCCAATCCACTTTATTTATATAGCACATTTAAACAACAAAATGTTTCCAAAGTGCTGCACAACAATATTAAACACAATTAAAAACAATAAAAAATAAATATGGGTAAAACCAATTAAAACAGTAAATAGAAAGCAAAAAGCAAAATTTTAAAAACACAGAGGACAACAGAGGACCACACAACTCACGTAGTGTTAAAAGCCAGAGAATAAAAGTGGGTCTTAAGACGAGACTTAAAACACTCCACTGTGGGAGCAGTTCGAACATGGAGGGGCAGAGTGTTCCAGAGCTTAGGGCCGACCACAGAGAAGGCCCTGTCTCCCCTGGTTTTAAGTCTCGTCTTGGACACCACGAGCTGGAGCTATTATTATATATTAATATTATTTATTATATACGGTATGATAAAAAATATTCGAAGGGAATAAGCGGTAGGAAATGGATGGACTTAGTAAAGGATAGATAATCAGCAGTTGTTTGTTTAAATTATCATTCTGGTGGAAAAAAATGTTCTCTTTAAGTGAATGTTTCTTTGTTTCTTTGAGTGTAGGTGTATGACTACTGGTTAAATGACATGTACCTCAACAACAGACTTGCACTGCCGGTCAACTCCAGCCCTGCGTTGGTCTTCCCGTCACAGAACTTCAGCGCTCCTATAGATTCCCTCAGGTGTGTGTGTATGTGTGTGTGTGTGTACAGTATAATGATGAAAAGTGTGTGTAATTATATAAGAGTCTTTAACTGGGAAAGACATGCAGACTTAGACTTAGACTTAGACGAACTTTATTGATCAACAAGGGAAATTGTTCCACACAGTTACTCAGGATGGAAAGGATAATGCAGGTATAAAGTAAACTAAAAATATACCATAGTAGCAATATAAAATATAACATATATGTAATATTTACATATTATATATACAGTATATAATATTTACTGATATATTATATTTTTATATAATATATATACAATATATAACAAATCCCAATTACCTTGTACAATATTACAGTATATGTAACAGCTGCAGCAAAAATAAATAAATAAATACATTTAAAAAAAAGGGCAGCATAAAATAGAGAGTAGACTAGAATTAACCCTAAAGAGATACTATAAGGCATGGGTGTCAAACTCTGGCCCGCGGGCCAAATTTGGTCCGTCGTGTAATTTCATTTGGCCCTTGAGGCGATATCAAATTAACACTAGAGCTGGCCCGCCGATTATATTCAGCGGCGGTGCCGCGGTAACACCGCACTCACCGCTAATTCTCATACTTTCCAACCCTCCAGGGAAAGTACCGATTACCAGATTTCAGTGCCCGTCCCGAGAAACGTCACATCCGCTTTTCATCCGGTCCAACGTGTGCTGGCCCAGTCACATAATATGTGCTGCTTCTGCACATACACATAAGTGAATGCTTTGCATACTTGATCAACAGCGATACAAGTTACACTGAGGGTATAAACAAAACAACTTTATATATAGACAACTTTAAGTTTTGTTAGAAATATACGCCACACTGTGAATCCACACCAAACAAGAATGACAAACACATTTCGGGAGAACATCCGCACCGTAACACAACAGAACAAATACCCAGAACCCTTTGCAGCACTAACTCTTCCGGGAGCTACAAGGTGGGGGGGTTTGGTGGTAGCAGGGGGTGTATATTGTAGCGTCCCGGAAGAGTTAGTGCTGCAAAGGGTTCTGGGTATTGGTTCTGTTGTGTTTGTGTTGTGTTACGGTGCGGATGTTCTCCCAAAATGTGTTTGTCATTCTTGTTTGGTGTGGATTCACAGTGTGGCGTATATTTCTAACATTGTTAAAGTTGTTTATACGGGCACCCTAGTGTAACCTGTATCGCTGTTGATGAAGTACGCATTGCATTCTCGTGTATGTTCATGCAGAATCCGCACATATCTTGTGACTGGGCCGGCACGTTGATAGACTGGATGAAAAGCGGACGTTATAGGCAGTGCCTTTAAAACACGCCCCAAAGACTGTGGTCCGGGTGGACTACGAGTATAATGACTGATGAACACCTTGGTTGGATAATGAAGGTTGCCTCAGCTCAAAGCCTGAGCCCCGACATTAATGAACTAGCATCCCAGAAAAGATGTCAGGTATCTGGCTTGGGCACATCAGATTAGATCAGTGTGTTGCAAACTGAGCAGTTTAAAGTCCTGAATGGTTGGTTTACCGGTATTCATTATTTTATTTTCAAATTTATTAGCCTGTGGAAAAACTAAATGTTGATATTTACCTCAGAAGGCTGCAAATAGAAAAGAGGCATTCAATTTTTATTTAAATTGTATTTGATATGCCATTGATATTTTTGAATTATTATTATTATTATCTGAAACTTGATTTTGCATGTCACTATAAAGTTCTATAAGCCTTGCTTGTTCAATATTCAATGCAAAACTTGTTTGGGTCCCTATTAAAAGGTTAATTTGTTCAACCTTGGCCCGCGGCTTTGTTCAGTTTTACATTTTGGCCCACTCTGTATTTGAGTTTGACACCCCTGCTATAAGGGTATTTTGTTCTGTTGAGTTATCTCTTTAAGCCATTTTGGTTGTGCTAAATAATTATTGTTCTAATTTGCCAAAGGTTATTCATGTAAAACAGAAATAAAAAAAATTGTCATTTCTGTTTCTTAAATAAGTCAAAAACGTCAAAGTTACACAAAAAAATGACACATTTGTTCCGAGTGACCATTAAAACCATTGAAAATAACGTTTTTGATACCAAATTTAACGTAAGTTAATGAAATCCTTAGTGTTTGGATTTAAATTAGCACTACTTAATTGTTGCATTTGTCCACCAGATAGGAAAGGCCTTATCCCTGCAGCTAAACCCGCCCTTAACAGCAGGCCCGGCCGACCTGTCTGACAAGCCTGTAAATGTGTGTTGGTCATGTATGATGTCTTTTTGTTATTTTTGTTTCGTGATGTGTAATGTCTATTGTTCAAATGTACGGCAGTGAAAATGAATTTCCCCAACAGGGACCAATAAGTCTAAATCTAATCTAATAGTTCTACTTTTTCCCATTCAAAGCATGCAGCGAAATTCAACACTATATATTGTTTACTACTGCTGAAAATATAAGCGTGTGTTGCTACTGATAACAATAGTGTATAGTTATAATGGTAACAATGGTGTGTATATGACATACCAAAAACAAATGTGTGTGATGTCTATGTCATTATTGTAGTTGTTATTTTGTTAAAATATTTAAATCAGTGTTGTTGACATTTATTGCCTCATATCAGGGCCTAGTAATATTATAAACAAGCAAATATTCCGTAATGTATTTTACGAAAATGAGTAATCCAAAAAAATGGTAATAAAAACATCTAAAATATAGTTTATATTTGATAAAATAATAATATTAATACAAATAATCCTCAATATCATCATCATCATACAGTATGTACACAAAGAAGTAGGGGGAAAAATTCATACAATTTTTAAAGGAGTTTTTTTGGGGGGGGAAGCTGTTTTTAATCATTAGGGGCAAATAAGTGAGAATATTTCAAGCACGTTGTATGAATTTAAGATGAAAGATGCTGCAAGTTTTGCGTGGGAATGTTCATTGAATGAATAAGAAACCACCTGACAGGACAACTTTTAAAGATGAAAGAAAATACTCGTATGAATGACTCTCAGAGGGGATTTGATTGACATTTGAAATTGACCACAGACTGATGAGGTCATTATAGAAGACTTGAAGAGCTGAGAGGAGCCCGGTGAGGGTGTTATTGATTTACAGTCACCAAACATGCTGCTAAATGTACAAAACCCAAAACCAGTGAAGTTGGCACGTTGTGCAAATCGTAAATACAAACAGAATACAATGATTTGCAAATCCTTTTCAACTGATATTCAATTGAATAGACTGCAAAGACAAGATATTTAATGTTCAAACTGAGAAAAGTATTTTTTTTTTGCAAATAATCATTAACTTAGAATTTAATGGCAGCAACACATTGCAAAAAAGTTGGCAGAGGGGCATTTTTACCACTGTGTTACATGGCCTTTCCTTTTAACAACACTCTGCCAACGTTTGGGAACTGAGGAGACCAACTTTTTAAGCTGTTCAGGTGGAATTTTTTCCCATTCTTGCTTGATGTACAGCTTAAGTTGTTCAACAGTTCGGGGGTCTCCGTTGTCATATTTTAGGCTTCATAATGCGCCACACATTTTCAATGGGAAACAGGTCTGGACTACAGACAGGCCAGTCTAGTACCCGCACTCTTTTACCATGAAGCCACGCTGTTGTAACACGTGGCTTAGCATTATCTTGTTGAAATAAGCAGGGGCGTCCATGATAACGTTGCTTGGATGGCAACATATGTTGCTCCAAAACCTGTATGTACCTTTCAGCATTAATGGCGCCTTCACAGATGTGTAAGTTACCCATGACTTGGGCACTAACACACCCCCATACCATCACAGATGCTGGCTTTTCAACTTTGCACCTAGAACAATCTGGATGGTTCTTATCGTCTTTGTTCCAGAGGACACGACGTCCACAGTTTCCAAAAACAATTTGAAATGTGGACTCGTCAGACCACAGAACACTTTTCCACTTTGCATCAGTCCATCTTAGATGAGCTCAGGCCCAGCGAAGCCAGCGGCGTTTCTGGGTGTTGTTGATAAATGGCTTTCGCTTTGCATAGTAGAGTTTTACAGTACCTTGCACTTACAGATGTAGTGACCAACTGTAGTTACTGCCAGTGGTTTTCTGAAATGTTCCTGAGCCCATGTGGTGATATCCTTTACACACTGATGATCCAAGGTCACGGGCATTCAATGTTACGTGCAGTGATTTCTCCAGATTCTCTGAACCTTTTAATATTACGGACCGTAGATGGTGAAATCCCTAAATTCCTTGCAATAGCTCTTTGAGAAATGTTGTTCTTAAACTGTTCGACAATTTGCTCACGCATTTGTTGACATAAGTGGTGATCCTTGTTTGTGAATGACTGAGCATTTCATGGAAGTTGCTTTTACACCCAATCCTGGCACCCACCTGTTCCCAATTAGCCTGTTCACCTGTGGGATGTTCCAAATAAGTGTTTGATGAGCATTTCTCATCTTTCTCAGTCTTTTTTGAAACATGTTGCAGGTTTTAAATTCCAAATGAGCTAATTTTTGCAAAAAATAACAGTTTTCCAGTTCGAACGTTAAGTATCTTGTCTTTGCAGTCTATTCAACTGAATATAAGTTGAAAAGGATTTGCAAATCATTGTATTCGGTTTGTATTTACCATTTACACAACGTGACAACTTCACTGGTATGGTGTTTGTAATACATCTGCACAATAAACCAGATTGTTAAAAAGATCTACAATAATTACTAATGATGCAAAAAGATCTTACCTTGCTTGTTGCTTCTTACATCTTGTAGGTTTGCTGCAAACTTGATAGCTGGAATTCTAGAGTATAAAAACCAACTTGATACGTAAGTGAAATACTCCAATTGTGACTAATAACAATAGAGGAGGTAATAATAATAATAATAATAATAATAACAGTAAGAATATGTGTTATCAATGTTGGCAGACGTACTTTACCTGCGGACTACGCCCGAGGTCAGCTGGGCGGTACCTTTCTGTGTATGGAGCAGTATTATCGGATCTTTACCTCCTACCGGGTACCGGGCCAAGAGAGGGACACGCTAGTGGCGCAGGACAGTACTGTGATGGCGGAACCGGAACACATCATTGTGGCATGTAAAAACCAGGTCAGATGGAAAAACCTGAACACTACATCCAGAACCTCAAGTCTACTAACCGTGAACCTCAAACCAATTACCAGCTAAACTTTGGCCAATGATAAGTAAATCTTCAAAGAAATTTGTCAACATTGGTTAAGCAGGTTTATGCACCAATAACACCAAACACGACAGTAAACATTGTCCATTTGATAAGAAAATAGGTGAACACAGCTACCCAAAGGCCAAACTGAAGAAAAACGGTTCTAGAAATCCTGGTTTTGAGAACAAGAAACAATTCTTGTTTGGTCTATGCAACACACACACAACAAAATAACAAGAGGTCCTTGCTGGAGGTAACACTGTAACTGCTAAAGCGTAGACCTCCACTAAGGACAAACCGTTAACTAAGGCAAAATCTGAGCCAGGAAATCCTAAACCAACTACCAACACACACCTAAAAAATTAGCTCCTTGGTGCTAGAGCGCAGACCTCCCCCAAGGTGAAACTCACATTGGAAGTCCTATTCAATCGATCGCAACTGAACTGTAGAATTTGTCTTAAAAGACTCTTCGCTGCTCACCTGAGCAGGCTTTAGTCTGAGGGATGGTATCAAGGCCCGGACAATTTATGGTCTAACAGGATTGATTGATTGATTGATTGAAACTTGTATTAGTAGATTGCACAGTTCAGTACATACTCCGTACAATTGACCACTAAATGGTAACACCCGAATAAGTTTTTCAACTTAAGTCGGGGTCCACGTACAAATATATACTATCAGCATAATACAGTCATCACACAAGTTAATCATCAGAGTATATACATTGAATTATTTACATTATTTACAATCCAGGGGGTGGGATGAGGAGGGTTTGGTTGATATCAGCACTTCAGTCATCAACAATTGCATCATCAGAGAAATGGGCATTGAAACAGTGTACGTAGGTCTGACTTGGTAGGATATGTACAGCGAGCAGAGAACATAGTGAGTTCAGATAGCATAAGAACAAGTATATACATTAGATTATTTACATATGGTTATTTACAATCCGGGGAGGTGGGATGTGGAGGGGGGAGGGTGTTAGTCAAGGGTTGAAGTTGCCTGGAGGTGTTGTTTTAGTGTGGTTTTGAAGGATAGAGATGCACTTTCTTTTACACCTGTTGGGAGTGCATTCCATATTGATGTGGCATAGAAGGAGAATGAGTTAAGACCTTTGTTAGATCGGAGTCTGGGTTTAACGTGGTTTGTGGAACTCCCCCTGGTGTTGTGGTTATGGCGGAAGGAGGAGGGGCCTATGTCTAGGGAAGAATGGTTTTACTCTATTGCGGTGTAAAAAACAACAATCATTTCAACCATTCTTAGGAGACATTTTAGCCTCTCACAAAAACAGGACATATAGTAGACACTTCAAGTTGCAGGTATCCGCTTTCTTGCTCAGGCATACCCAGCGGGCACACGACATAGATACAACGTTGATTATACATACATGTCCTTTAAAGGGGAACATTATCACAATTTCAGAATTGTTAAAACCATTAAAAATCAGTTCCCAGTGGCATATTATATTTTTCGAAGTTTTTTTCAAAATTTTACCCATCACGCAATATCCCTAAAAAAAGCTTCAAAGTGCCTTATTTTAACCACCCGTCCATTTTTCGTGTGACGTCACATAGTGAAGCCAACACAAACAAACATGGCGAAAAGAACAGTAAGCTATAGCGACATTAGCTCGGATTCAGACTCGGATTTCAGCGGCTTAAGCGATTCAACAGATTATGCATGTATTGAAACGGATGGTTGTAGTGTGGAGGCAGGTAGCGAAAACGAAATTGAAGAAGAAACTGAAGCTATTGAGCCATATCGGTTTGAACCGTATGCAAGCGAAACCGACGAAAACGACACGACAGCCAGCGACACGGGAGGAAGCGAGGACGAATTCGGCGATTGCCTTCTAACCAACGATTGGTATGTGTTTGTTTGGCATTAAAGGAAACTAACAACTATGAACTAGGTTTACAGCATATGAAATACATTTGGCAACAACATGCACTTTGAGAGTGCAGACAGCCCAATTTTCATCAATAAATATATTCTGTAGACATACCCTCATGTCAGCAGGCCAGGGAAGCTAGGGTCGATATTCTTCTCTTGATCATCTTCGGGACAGTGTGAGCCAAGACATCCAGGGGGGTTTAGCTCGCTCGTCTGCGGGAACAAACTGCCGCCATTGCTTGCCGTGCTACCGAGGGCCTTTGTCCCTGAATTGCTCACACACTCCGGCAGATTCAATGGGGGTCTGGCGGCAGATTTCTTTGACTTTATCGTTGGAAATGCATCTGCTTTGAGTGTCGCAGGATATCCACACATTCTTGCCATCTCTGTCGTAGCATAGCTTTCGTCGGTAAAGTGTGCGGAACAAACGTCCAATTTCTTGCCACTTTCGCATCTTTGGGCCACTGGTGCAACTTGAATCCGTCCCTGTTTGTGTTGTTACACCCTCCGACAACACACCGACGAGGCATGATGTCTCCAAGGTACGGAAAACAGTCGAAAAAACGGAAAATAACAGAGCTGATTTGACTCGGATTGCTTCCCGATGCGACGTCACGTTGTGACGTCATCGCTCCGAGAGCGAATATTAGAAAGGCGTTTAATTCGCCAAAATTCACCCATTTAGAGTTCGGAAATCGGTTAAAAAAATATATGGTCTTTTTTCTGCAACATCAAGGTATATATTGACGCTTACATAGGTCTGGTGATAATGTTCCCCTTTAAAACTGAATCTGAAACAACGTTGCAAAATAGCTCTATTGGTAAATTGAGTCAACATTGATGTCCCACCGTTGGATCCACGTTGTTGGTTGGGAAATGACCAAAATTCAATGGTCAAATCAACGTCACAACCTGACATTGAATAAACGTCGTCAAAAAGTATGTTGTTTCAACTTTGTATATGTGTTGCAGAATATTGGTTGGGAAATGACCAACATTCAATGGTCAAATCAACGTCACAACCCAACATTGATTAAACGTCGTCAAAAAGCGTGTTGTTTCAACGTTATTGTCACGATGTGTGGGTGACGAACCCCAAGATGCAGAGACGGCAGGCTTGGTGCAGGAAAACATGATTTAATGTCCAAAAATCAAGAAAAAACACAAACCAGGAACCAGAAACAGGCAAACTGGAAACAGGGAACAGGAACCAGCAAACAGGAAACGAGAAACAAAAAGACAGCGAGCTGCAAACAGCTGCAGGATACAGGATACAGCTTACAGATAGTAGCTTACTGCTACGACGACAATACTCCAGCACTGACTGGAGGGCAAAGCAGGTCTAAATAGCAGCCGGCTGATTGACACCGGGTGTGGCCAGCTGCCAATCAGCCAAAGCTGAGGGGAAACAGCGCTCAGGGAGACAAGCAGGAAACTGAACCAAAATAAGAGCGCTGACAGGAAATAAAACAAACACAGAGGAAAAACTAAAACATAACCAAACTGTCAGGGACAAGCCTGAAAGTTATGTTTGAGTTGCTCAACATCAGGACCTAATTCAACAAGTTCTCAACGTTGTTTCAATGTCTTGTGCCTGCTAGGTACGGTCTTCCTCCTCCTAAAAATTGCTTGGGCCTTGGTACCAACTCTCAGACTA
Source organism: Nerophis lumbriciformis (assembly GCF_033978685.3). Taxonomy (NCBI): domain Eukaryota; kingdom Metazoa; phylum Chordata; class Actinopteri; order Syngnathiformes; family Syngnathidae; genus Nerophis; species Nerophis lumbriciformis. The sequence continues at coordinate 13,124,049 of NC_084549.2, forward strand.
AATCTTACCAATCTGAGCATGAACCGACGAAAGGCACAACGTCTTTTAAGACAAACTAAGCAGTCCAGTTACGATTAATTAAGTTCCCTGAGAATACCATGACCTGGATGAATGAGAAGATCCATCGACACGTTTCATTGGAAGTGACAAAATTCTGGATTTGGTTTTGTGGAACCATAACACTAACACACATTTTTTTAAAACAGCTTTGTATAGTTGATAACACATACAGTACAAAACTGGCAAGGAAAAAAAGAATTCAGAACATCTAAACAGCAATTCAGTCTCTTTGAAAAAACTTGCATCCCTTGTTTTTCTTCTTATGTCAAGCTATTTGTGCTGGACGTGGTGATCAATTTTCGGCGCCTGAGTACCCAAGACCTCCTGACTCAGCTGGAGAAGATCATAAAAATGGCTGAAAATCAAGACGAGCGGCAGCCACCGATCGGTCTACTTACCTCCGATGGACGCAGAGAGTGGGCAGAGGCTCGCAGCGTGCTCATGAGAGGTACTTGTACTGCCGGAGATGAGTTCTTAAGTCATCAGTCCAATAGATTGAAAAAGAAAATCCTGCTTTCTTAAGAGTCAACCAACAGGGACTCATTGGACATGATCGAGCGCTGCCTTTGTTTGGTCTGTCTGGATGACGCCAGCGGGACCGAGCTGACCGACTCCACTCGGGCCGTGTTGATGTTGCACGGGGGAGGAGTGACAATGAACGGGGGAAACCGCTGGTACGACAAGAGTGTACAGGTTTGTACTGATCTACGAACAACATAGGAATGTACTGTATTAGTTACTCCTGGGCTGGTAAAAGCTACTGGGTGATCTCTGTAAGGACTTCGAGGTGACCTGTGGACCAAAATATAAAAGTTGGGATTGGTTGTCCTGGCTGAACCATGAGAATTGTCTAGATGCCTTTGAGTATAGGACCCTAAAACAACTGAGATTACCTAAATCGCTATTGGCAGAATCTTGTCATCCAACGCAGACTGTCAAAATAAAATTTCCTAGTAGATGCTGCTGTGAAGGATCACAGGAAATGTGTCCCAACAGAAAGAACATACTACTTGGTGATACAGCTTCACGAAACAGTCCTAGCTTCTATAGTTTGGTCCCTCAGTCGAGTCCTTTAGGAGGCTCTGAAAACAGCGTCATTGTGTTAGTTTGTCGTAGGTGCCGACGGCTGTTGCGGAGTCGTGTGTGAGCATTCACCGTTTGAAGGGATTATTCTGGTGCAGTGCATGGAGTACCTTCTCAAGTACACGTAAGGCTTTCACTGGTGGATTAGGGAATTTCAGAAAACCGATATTTAAAATGATGCCCACTTTGTGGCGCTAGGATGTGTAGCCCGTCCAAGCTGGTGAGAGCTGCAAGTGTGAGCGAGCTCCCGGCTCCAAGACGACTCCGCTGGAAATGCACCCCAGGGATGCACAAACTCCTCACCTTCTCTGAAGACAAACTTCAAAGGTTTATTTGGCTTTTTGCAGTTTGTCTGCTTAATGAGTGTATGCTTTTAACTTCAAATGTAAGTTTTATTGCAAAGGCTTGTGAAGAATCTCGACATGAACGTCCACAAATTCCACCATTATGGGAAAGAATTGATCAAGAAGCTGAAAATGAGTCCAGATGCCTTCGTCCAGGTGGCTCTTCAGTTGGCCTACTACAGGTAACGAGTGATGGTCAACGAACATGGCGTCTGTACTTCGAAATCTTTTTTCTCTGTGTGTCGTAGATGTCACGGCAGACAAGTTTCCACCTATGAGAGCGCTTCCATGCGACGCTTTAAGGACGGACGAGTGGACAACATTCGCTCTGCAACTCCAGAAGCCCTGGACTTTGTCAGAGCAATGAGTGATGGAAGCACAAGTGTAAGCAGTTCTGCGCTCGATGAAGGTTGCTTTCACATTAGATCAGTCGTGAATTTAGAAGGTGGACTTTGTCCAAAATCAGGTGTTTAGTATTTTTGGTGATGATCCAGTATTACACAAGTAACTGGACAAGAACTGGCTAACAAACGTCTCTTTGCACAAAACGGGAGGATTACCAATGGTTGCTAACAAACTCCAACTTTGATCTAATCCAAAGGGCAAATGAATGAATCTGGACTCACTGTTTCGATTCTTTTTAATGCCATCTAGTTGGTTATGATTTTTTTTTAACCGTGTGACAAGAAACTGATCAAAAAGGGAAAACGGACCAACTATTAAAAATTCATTCGAGCCCCGTCGGTAGCAACATCATACAGTTTTACCTTTAAAGGGGAACATTATCACAATTTCAGAAGGGTTAAAACCATTAAAAATCAGTTCCCAGTGGCTTATTTTATTTTTCGAAGTTTTTTTCAAAATTTTACCCATCATGCAATATCCCTAAAAAAAGCTTCAAAGTGCCTGATTTTAACCATCGTTATATACACCCGTCCATTTTCCTGTGACGTCACATAGTGATGCCAATACAAACATGGCGGATATAACAGTAAGGTATAGCGACATTAGCTCGGATTCAGACTCGGATTTCAGCGGCTTAAGCAACTCAACAGATTACGCATGTATTTAAACGGATGGTTGTAGTGTGGAGGCAGGTAGCGAAAACGAAATTGAAGAAGAAACTGAAGCTATTGAGCCATATCGGTTTGAACCGTATGAAAGCGAAACCGACGAAAACGACGCAACACGGGAGAAAGCGAGGACGAATTCGGCGATCGCCTTCTAACCAACGATTGGTATGTGTTTGTTTGGCATTAAAGGAAACTAACAACTATGAACTAGGTTTACAGCATATGAAATACATTTGGCAACAACATGCACTTTGAGAGTGCAGACAGCCCATTTCAGGCGCGCTAAGAACATATATTTTTCCACGATTTCAGCACTCAGGTTAACCATACCTAAATAGACACAAAATACTGCATTACACAAGACTACCCGAATATACTCGAATGATTGAAAAAAAAGCTAAGTTATTGGTAAACACAGTTTATGTATAATAATTTACGTAAAACTGCGAGTAATGAATAAAGTTTTCATCAATTAATATATTCTGTAGACATACCCTCATCCGCTCTCTTTTCCTGAAAGCTGATCTGTCCAGTTTTGGAGTTGATGTCAGCAGGCCAGGGACGCTAGGGTCGATATTCTTCTCTTGATCATCTTCGGTGGCATAAGGGACGGTAGAAGCGGTGTGAGCCAAGACATCCAGGGCGTTTAGCTCGCTCGTCTGCGGGAACAAACTGCCGCCATTGCTTGCCGTGCTACCGAGGTCCTTTGTCCCTGAATAGCTCACACACTCCGGCAGATTCAATGGGGGTCTGGCGGCAGATTTCTTTGACTTTATCGTTGGAAATGCATCTGCTTTGAGTGTCGCAGGATATCCACACATTCTTGCCATCTCTGTCGTAGCATAGCTTTCGTCAGTAAAGTGTGCGGGACAAACGACTGACCATTTTGTCGGCTTTCCCCACACCCTCGTATTTTGAACAAATTTCGTCCAATTTCTTGCCACTTTCGCATCTTTGGGCCACTGGTGCAACTTGAATCCGTCCCTGTTCGTGTTGTTACACCCTCCGACAACACACCGACGAAAGTAAGAAAATGGCGGATTGCTTCCCGATGTGAGAGCGATAATAGAAAGGCGTTTAATTCGCCAAAATTCACCCATTTAGAGTTCGGAAATCGGTTAAAAAAGTATATGGTCTTTTTTCTGCAACATCAAGGTATATATTGACGCTTACATAGGTCTGGTGATAATGTTCCCCTTTAAGTAAAGTCCAGAGTTTTAGCATTAGTATTGAGTCTTACTTGTTTCTACCAGGATGCAAAGAAGATGGAGTTGTTACAAGGCGCCATAACAGCCCAGACTAAATATTCCACACTGGTCGGTGACTTCTTCCACAGTCCTTATTCCAATCTTGAATTGGTACGGCAAAGAAAACATGATAATTAGTTGCATTATGTTCCCTTTTCAGGCTATCATGGGTATGGCCATAGACAATCACCTACTGGGATTACGTGAGATTGCACGTGAACTGAAGATCGACAAGCCAGAGATGTTCAAAAATGAAGCGTATCACATCAGTAATCACTTCCTTCTCTCTACAAGTCAGGTATATCATTGCTTATATCCTGATTTAAAACTGTAGTAATATTTTATACATCAGTAAGCATCTTGAGATTTCAGGTTCCAACCGCTGTTGAGATGTTCTGCTGCTACGGACCCGTGGTTCCAGACGGGTACGGGGTGTGCTACAACCCTCAGTCGGACCACTTCGTTTTCAGCGTGTCAAGCTTTCGGGAGAGTCCTCACACTTGTTCGTCAAAATTTGTAAACAGTCTGGAAAGGGGACTTTTAGACATGAGGGATCTGTGCCATAAAAGCAGCTCTAATCCACATGCGCCTAGACAGGCTAAAACCACGGAGACCTCCACCCAAAAGAAACCTGCTGACCTGAGCAAGAAACAGGGATCACAATGAAATGTTGCCGTGAAGACACAAAGCCAGATTTTATCGAAAGCTGGTGGTAAATCATAGGAAACGTATGGTGTGCCACAATAATCCTCTAGACCAGGGGTCGGCAACCTTTACCAGTCAAAGAGCCATTTTGACCAGTTTCACAAATAAAAGAAAACAATGTGAGCCACAAAATTTTTTTGAAATTTAAAATGAAATAACACTGCAAACAAAGTTTTTTTTTTTGCTTTGAGCTATGTATAAACCAAGGGTCTCAGACACGCGGCCCACACCTTAATATGAAAATGTAATGTTAGTGCGACCCACGGGTTTTATATAAATGGTGCTTGACAGTGTCATACTTGTCAATCCACCCGATTTTTCCGGCAGACTACAAATTTCAAGGCAACTGTTCTCTTGAACGTGCCGTGATGGTACAGCATTTAGCACCCACTACAACCAGCGTGCCGGCCCAGCCACACATTGTATGGGGCTTCTGCTTGTTCACGTAAGTGACAGCAAGGCATACTTGGTCAACAACCACACAGGTTACACTGACGGTGGCGGTATAAAAAACTTTAACACTTTTACTAATAATGCGCCACACTGTGAACCCACACCAAACAAGAATGACAAACACATTTCGGGAGAACATCTGCACCGTAACACAACATAAACACAACAGAACAAATACCCAGAATCCCATGCAGCCCTAACTCTTCCAGGCTACATTATACACCCCCGCTACCAAACCCCGCCCACCTCAACCAACGCACAGAGGGAGAGGGGGGGGGGGGTTGTTTGGTGGTAGCAGGGGTGTATAATGTAGCCCGGAAGAGTCAGGGCTGCATGGGATTCTGGGTATTTGTTCTGTTGTGTTTATGTTGTGTTAAGGTGCAGATGTTCTCCCGAAATGTGTTTGTCATTCTTGTTTGGTTTTGGTTCAAAGTGTGGCGCATTATTAGTAGGAGTGTTAAAGTTGTTTTGTATGTAGGGCGCTAAATGCTGTACCATTATAGCACGTCCTTATTATTATTAAAAGGGCGAAATTCAGAGAATATTAATCCCGGGAGTTTTCTGCGAGAGGAACTGAAATCCGGAAGTCTCCCGGGAAAATCGGGGGGGGGGGGGCGGGGGGGGGGTCGGCAAGTATGCAGCTGAGCCGCATCAGAGTGATCAAAGAGCCGCGGGTTTCCGACCCCTGCTCTAGACTCAAACATGTATATAAGAGTACTACAGATAGGTTAAATGTACCTATGTCTATCCTCAAATAGTGGTCATTATAGTCTTAATTATTTGTTGGATGAGTTGTCAAAATAGACAACATTTTCTGATCTTTCTATATTTACTAAGGTGCGACACGGAGTACAGTTCGGTTCAGTATGCTACAGGGTGACCCAAAAAAACAGAACCCATACAATTTGACTAAATCCTGAGAAATCCTACAGTCTGTGTTCCATCATTCCCAAAGGTTTCAGTTCTTGGTCAGTGTGCATAAAAATCACGTTATTTCCAAAATACGATCCAAATGGGCTTTTCGGCGTTTTAAGTTAAACTTGCATACGTCGTGCAAAATTTGGCAATTACTCAAAAGCATTCCTAATTTTTTACAATTGAGATTTTGCACAATTCTATACAGTCTTAAAGGGGAACATTATCACAATTTCAGAAGGGTTAAAACCATTAAAAATCAGTTCCCAGTGGCTTATTTTATTTTTCAAAGTTTTTTTCAAAATTTTACCCATCACGCAATATCCCTAAAAAAAGCTTCTAAGTGCCTGATTTTAACCATCGTTATATACACCCGTCCATTTTCCTGTGACGTCACATAGTGAAGCCAACACAAACAAACATGGCGCATAGAACAGCAAGATATAGCGACATTAGCTCGGATTCAGACTCGGATTTCAGCGGCTTAAGCGATTCAACAGATTACGCATGTATTGAAAAGGATGGTTGTAGTGTGGAGGCAGGTAGCGAAAACGAAATTGAAGAAGAAACTGAAGCTATTGAGCCATATCGGTTTGAACCGTATGCAAGCGAAACCGACGAAAACGACACGACAGCCAGCGACACGGGAGAAAGCGAGGACGAATTCGGCGATCGCCTTCTAACCAACGATTGGTATGTGTTTGTTTGGCATTAAAGGAAACTAACAACTATGAACTAGGTTTACAGCATATGAAATACATTTGGCAACAACATGCACTTTGAGAGTGCAGACAGCCCAATTTTCATCAATTAATATATTCTGTAGACATACCCTCATCCGCTCTCTTTTCCTGGGGGTCTGGCGGCAGATTTCTTTGACTTTATTGTTGGAAATGCATCTGCTTTGAGTGTCGCAGGATATGCACACATTCTTGCCATCTCTGTCGTAGCATAGCTTTCATCGGTAAAGTGTGCGGAACAAACGTCCAATTTCTTGCCACTTTCGCATCTTTGAGCCACTGGTGCAACTTGAATCCGTCCCTGTTCGTGTTGTTACACCCTCCGACAACACACCGACGAGGCATGATGTCTCCAAGGTACGGAAAACAGTCGGAAAAACGGAAAATAACAGAGCTGATTTGACTCGGTGTTTGAGAAAATGGCGGATTGCTTCCCGATGCGACGTCACGTTGTGACGTCATCGCTCCGAGAGCAAATAATAGAAAGGCGTTTAATTCGCCAAAATTCACCCATTTAGAGTTCGGAAATCGGTTAAAAAAATAAATGGTCTTTTTTCTGCAACATCAAGGTATATATTGACGCTTACATAGGTCTGGTGATAATGTTCCCCTTTAAAAGGGAACAGCACTTTTTGGAGAATTTTGCCTATCGTTCACAATCATTATGATAGGCATGACAATGGATGTGTTTTTTTTTCTTGGTGAATTCTAAATACTAAATAAATGAGTTTAAAAGTTTGCTTACAATGGAGCCTATAAAGCCCTTAAAAAACATCCAAACACCTCCATTAAGGTTTTATATACATGATGTAAGTACAAACAATGTATGTATTTACATATTTTGATCATTTAAAGCATACGCGGCGCATTAATTTCCAAAACACATCACAACTTCTGCTTATTTATTTCTTGGTGACTGATTATTACTCACTGCAGACTTCATGAGAGCCAACACACATTTGCTGTGCAACATCTGCTGTCATTAGAATGCCGACTGCTTGAATGTTCATATATTATCATTTAGATGAAAAATGACTCATAATCCTCACAAACAAGAGGTGGGGTTGGGACCAAGCGTCGGGTCCTAAATGGCTGTCAAAGTGTACCAACTTGTCGGAATACCTACTCAGACGTCCTCTGTCCAGGTGAGAGGCGTGATTTATGATCGACAATAAAATTTTAGAGAGCAAGGAAGCGAGGAAGCAGCAGACCACTCGATGATTAAACGTAGGGAGACACGGAAGTGATCACGGCGCCTCGATAAATAGTTTGTCTGCGTCACAACAATATCACTAATATTTGGTTAATATTCAAATCACGAAATGTAAATGAAGTATTGTTGGTGGTTTTTGAATGGTATTTATTAGATTTTATGAGCGATATAGAGGTGCTCCCATAGGCTAAAATGTACTTGTATTTACAAGTTAGAATGCATCAAAAAAAAAAAAATCCATCCGTCGTCATGTCTTACATAATGATTGTGAGTAGAGATGTCCGATAATGGCTTTTTTGCCGACATCCGATATTGTCCAACTCTTAATTACCGATTCCGATATCAACCGATACCGATATATACAGTCGTGGAATTAACACATTATTATGCCTAATTTTGTTGTGGTGCCCCGCTGGATGCATTAAACAATGTAACAAGGTTTTCCAAAATAAATCAACTCAAGTTATGGAAAAAAATGCCAACATGGCACTGCCATATTTATTATTGAAGTCACAAAGTGCATTATTTTTTTTTAACGTGCCTCAAAACAGCAGCTTGGAATTTGTGACATGAGAGCATGAGGAGGTTGAGGTGGGCAGGGTTGGGGGGGGGGTTGCGGAGGTGTATATTGTAGCGTCCCGGAAGAGTTAGTGCTGCAAGGGGTTCTGGGTATTTGTTCTGTTGTGTTTATGTTGTGTTACGGTGCGGATGTTCTCCCGAAATGTGTTTGTCATTCTTGTTTGGTGTGGGTTCACAGTGTGGCGCATATTTGTAACAGTGTTAAAGTTGTTTATACGGCCACCCTTTGCATTCACTTATGTGTGTGAAAAGCCGTAGGTATTATGTGATTGGGCCGGCACGCAAAGGCAGTGCCTTTAAGGCACGCCCCCAATGTTGTTGTCTGGGTGGAAATCGGGAGAAATTCGGGAGAATGGTTGCCCCAGGAGATGTTCGGGAGGGACACTGAAATTCGAGAGTCTCCCGGGAAAATCGGGAGGGTTGGCAAGTATGACTGGGAGACGCATTTCTCCCTACGTCTGTGTACCACTCCGTACAGCGGCGTTTAAAAAAGTAATACATTTTACTTTTTGAAACCGATACCGATCATTTTCGATATTACATTTTAAAGCATTTATCGGCATGTCCGATATTATCGGACATCTCTAATTGTGAGAGACAGGCAAAATTCCCCAAAAAGGGTCTAATATTATTATCACTATTATTATTATTATATGCGCATAATACTTTATCCTATCTTTTTTGTGTTCCCTCTTAATTAGGGTTAGAGGACCTCTCCCCCTCTGGCTGATTGCTTTATTTACTGTCGAAATAAGTAAGTCCACCTCGCTCTAACGTCACGACGTAGCCAGACTGCAAATCCCCGCCAACAGAGGCATCCACAACTGCATGCAAGCTCACACCAAAATGCATGAACCAACATTTATATGACAGAAAATATGAAATTCTTCCTGCTACAGGTCCCCTTTAAAAACAAGGACTTTTGTCGTGCGATGTCAAAACGGTGTGCCGTGTGATTTTAGGGATGCAGATGAACGAGGTAGCAGCGTGAAATAAAAAGGGGTATTTATTAGGGATGTCCGATAATATTGGACTGCCGATATTATCGGCCGATAAAAGCTTTAAAATGCAATATCGGAAATTATCGGTATCGGTTTCAAAATTATCGGTGTGGGTTTCAAAAAGTAAAATTTATGACGTTTTAAAACGCCGCTTTGTACACGGACGTAGGGAGAGGTACAGAGCGCCAATAAACCTTAAAGGCACTGCCTTTGCGTGCCAGCCAAGTCACATTATATTTACGGCTTGTCACACACACAAGTGAATGCCATTCATACTTGGCCAACAGCCATACAGGTCACACTGAGGGTGGCCGTATAAACAACTTTAACACTGTTACAAATATGCGCCACACTGTGAACCCACACCAAACAAGAATGACAAACACATTTCGGGAGAACATCCGCACCGTAACACAACATAAACACAACAGAACAAATACCCAGAACCCCTTGCAGCACTAACTCTTCCGGGACGCTAAAATATACACCCCCACTACCCACCTACCCCCCTCCCACCTCAACCCCAACCCCTCCCAAGCCCGCCCACCTCAACCTCCTCATGTCCCAAATTCCAAGCTGCTGTTTTGAGGCATGTTAAAAAAAAAAATGCACTTTGTGACTTCAATAATAAATATGGCAGTGCCATGTTGGCATTTTTTTCCATAACTTGAGTTGATTTATTTTGAAAAACCTTGTTACATTGTTTAATGCATCCAGTGGGGCATCACAACAAAATTAGGCATAATAATGTGTCAATTCCACGACTGTATATATCGGTATCGGTTGATAATCGGTAATTAAGAGTTGGACAATATCGGAATATCGGCAAAAAAGCCATTATCGGACATCTCTAGTATTTATTCATTAAAGAAGCAAAAACAAAAGGCGAGAGAAGACAAGAAGTGCTCTAAATGGCCAGACTATGACAGACACAAAACAAAATGCTGGAAAGCAGCAAAAAAAACAACTTACTATGAAATGTGGAGCAGATGGCGTCCACAAAGTAGGAGCGTACTAGAGTGCAGTATGAAAAAAAAGATCGTCTCTAGTCGCCAGCGAACAGATAACAGCAGCATCAACAATGTCCCGACAAAGGTGGAAAAAGGATCAACTCAAATAGTCCTAATTGCAAACAGAAAACAGGTGAGGGGAAATGCGCTGGGACAGAAGTGAAGCAGCCACAGGGAAAACACCAACAAAACCAGGAGAGCCGCCAAAACAAAAGCACAGGACAGGAACTAACACAAAACCCAACATAAAGACAAACCAACCTATTTGAATTGGGTTAAAATCACCTAATTAATAAAACATACGGCAAAGAAACCACATCAGTGTTGTCTCACTGCCATGCAGTACAAACTTGATTGAAAACCTTATATAGGTGCCTAAAAACTGGTTTTCTTAAAGTTTGTCTTACTCCCGCACCTTCTGCGTTGATCTTTCCAGATCATCATAATTGATGGTGATGTAACAGAGTCTTGATACGAACCAAGAACAAAACATGTGAATTGGGACCGCTAATGTGATACTAATAAACCCCTGGTTCTCCCTGCAGTTGAGCGAATAAGCGCAATCGTAAAAATATAATGGTTACGATTTACTTTTACAATTAAATTGTGCAGGTACTTTTTTTTGCATGCGGCGAGATGTGTTTATTTTTGTATCATAAGGCCGGGGCGTGGACGTGCAATTTAGACAAAAAATACTTAGTATATGTAACGTACTTAGCAGAGATGATAATCATATTTATGGGTGTGCTGTATTGCATTTATTTTTGTATATAAGAACAAGCTTATGTGCAATTGAAGTCTATAGGTCAGGTCTACTCAACTTTTAATTTGAGGTAGCAACAACACCTGAACAGGCTTGATTAAACCATTCAAAATAGGGTTGCTCATGTATGCAGTACTCCCGCCATCCCGCAGGGGGCAACAGCGAAGCATATGTGTCACAATGAAGCAACGGTGGGGTGAGTAGAAGAAGTTGGCACTATCGACCCTGAAAAAAATCTAAATAAAACGCGAAAATCCGACTTAACAGGGACTGGACAACAGAGAATAAATGTATTGAAATTGCTGACTTTGTGATGTCTTTTGTATTGTTTTTGGCTGTTTAACTCTGGAGATCAAAACTGGTTAAATACTCATAGCGCTGAATTTGACCAGTAAAGCTACACCTTATGTTCAATTGTGTTGAGGTACATGTGTGCAATGTTTGCTGTGTGAACTAACATTACATCTTCTATTTTATTTACGCAAAATACACAATGTTTATATTTTCAGTCCAACGAATCTAAATAAAGGAAGTCGTATAAGGAAATAATTCAAAAGAAAGACATTAACAAAAACGGTAACATTAAAAAAAGGGATAGTCTAACTCATACTGACTGGTATACACAAGCTATGGAGATGATATCAGTAGAAAAAAATTGCATTTAGTTTAGATAATAATGAGTCATATATTGGAATCTGGGATCCTTTATTTAAATTTGTGTTAACAATTAAATGAACCTAAAATATGACTTATTCTATCTTTGTGGAAAATATTGGACACAATGTGTTGTCAAGCTTATGAGATGCGATGCAAGTGTAAGCCACTGTGACAATATTGTTTATTTTTTAAATGTTTTTATTAGATTTTTTATAAATGGCTGTGATGATAATGTCAATGAGAAATTACTAATCATTGCTATGTTGGAATTCTTATTAATATTGATACTGTTGTTGATAATATTCTTTTTTTTTTTGACTACTTTTGGATTGTTTTGTGTCATGTTTGTGTGTCCTCTCAATTGCTTTGTTGATTGCGATTCTGAATGTTGCTGGGCCAGGTTTGGTTATGGAATTGAAATTATATTATTATGGTATTATTGTGTATTCTTTTGTTGGATTGGTTAATAAAAATTTTAAAAAAGAAGGAACATTAATATTCAACAAAAACTTAGTTTCTGTTTCTTCATGCTGTTAACTATCTGTCGAGCTGCACACGCTGGAAACGAGTAGCGAGGGCAGAATACTGAATTCGTTGACAGTGCAGAGTGAAAGTTGATGCGTTTACTTTGTAAATAAGTAAACGCAGTCTCAAAGGAATATAACCTGCGGAAGCACTTTCTAAAAAAAACATCCACATTTTAATGTCCGGCCCCTGAGACCTTGGGCTCTTAAAACTGTGGCCCTCTTCATTATGTAGTTGAATAGCTGTGCTACAGGTGTTCCCAAGTGTGTTGTAGCCTACATAAGTTTTGTTGTCCATTTAGTGGAGGCCTGTTATTGCTTGTACACACACACACACACACACACACACACACACACACACACACACACACACACACACACACACACACACACACACACACACACACACACACACACACACACACACACACACACACTCACACACACACACACACACACACACACACACACTTGTATTTGTTACCTTCTTGAGACCTCCGAAAAATGCCTACCTCTAGCATTATAATAAAAGTCGGAATTTTACCCAAAGCAAGTCAAAATTTTACAATAAAAACTGAACATTTGTGCGATATTATGATAAAAGTTGGAATTTTACTCAATAACAGTCGCAAATTTACAAGAAAAGCTTAAAATGTTGCTAATTTTATGAAAAGAATCGAAGGTTTACTCGACAAAAGTCACAATTTGAGAAGAAGACTTAAACATTTTGGCAATATTATAATAATAATGGGAAATTTTACTTAGCAAAATTATGACAAAAGTCATAATTTTACTCAAAAAATGTGACTGTTTTACAAGGACAACAAAAAAATGGTCAATATTGTGATAAAAGTCAGAATTGTATATGACAAATGTCACCATTTTGCATTAAAAAATAATCATTTTACATAAAAGTAATATTTTTACAAAAAAGTAATAATTTTACAAAAAAAAGTAATAATTTTACAAAAAAGTAGTAATTTTACAAAAAAAGTAATAATTTTACGAGAAAATATTGCAATATTACAGAAACAGAAAGAATATGAGAAATTGTTCCAAATTATATAAGAAAAAAGTTGACACTTTGTGAGAAAAAGACTGCTTTTAGCTATTTTTTGTTGTTGTTGAATTTTTTTGTTTGTAATCGGTTTTAAGTTATTACAGTATGTCTCTATATCCATTTTTTTGTTGTTGTTGTTGTTGTTAATTTTGACCAAACTTCAAATTTTTACACACACTTGTTATTTCATATGTTGGCCAGAGGGGGAGCACTTTTAAAACAGACACAGTCAATTTGAAAAATCCCTCCTTTTTGGGACCACCCTAATTTTGATAGATTTCACCACAGCAGGGTCCCCAAATGAGACATTCTCTTTTAGATGCAATAGTTTTCCGTATTGGGACCATGATTTATGTCCTAACTTGTTCACCGGTCCTCATATAGACAGTACTTTTCCGTGTTGATGTCTCAAGAAGGGTAGAAATACAAGAACACACACACACACACACACACACACACAAAAGTTGGAATTTTACTAAATAACAGTCGCAAATTTACAAGAAAAGCTTAACTTTTTGGCAATTTTATGAAAAGAGTCGTAATTTTACTCAACAAAAGTCACAATTTTATAAGAAAACTTTAAAATTCGGGCAATATTATAAGAATACATTTAAAAAATTATGACAAAAGTCATCATTTTACTCAAAAAATGTGACTGTTTTACAAGAACAACAAAAAATGGGCAATATTGTGATAAAAGTCAGAATTGTATATGACAAATGTCACCATTTTGCATAAAAAAGGAATAATTTTACATAAAAAACTAATAATTTTACGAGAAAATATTGCAATATTACAGAAACAGAAAGAATATGAGAAATTGTTTCCAATTTTATAAGAAAAAAGTCGACACATTGTGAGAAAAAGACTGCTTTTAGCAATTTTTATTTTTTTTGAATTTTTTGTTTGTAATCGGTTTTAAGTTATTACAGTATGTCTTAATATACATATTTATTTAATTTTTTTTGTTAATTTTGGCCAAAGGGGGAGCACTTCAAATGTTTACACACACTTGTTATTTCATATGTTGACCAGAGGAGGAGCACTTTTAAAACCGACACACAGTCAATTTGGAAAAATCCCTCCTTTTTGGGACCAGCCTAATTTTGATAGATTTCACCACCAGGGGTGCAAATGAGACATTCTCTATTAGATGCGATGGTTTTCCTTATTGGGACCATGATTTATGTCCTAACTTGTTCACCGGTCCTCATATGGAAGGTACTTTTCCTATTTGATGTCTCAAGAATGGTAGAAATACAACACACACACACACACACACACACACACACACACACACACACACACACACACACACACACACACACACACACACACAAGTTGGAATTTTACTCAATAACAGTCGCAAATTTACAAGAAAAGCTTAACTTTTTGGCAATTTTATGAAAAGAGTCGTAATTTTACTCAACAAAAGTCACAATTTTATAAGAAAACTTTAAAATTCGGGCAATATTATAATAATAATCGGAAATTCTACTTAGCAAAATTAAGACAAAAGTCATAATTTTACTCAAAAAATGTGACAAGAACAACAAAAAATGGGCAATATTGTGATAAAAGTCAGAATTTACCATGAATTGATTAACGTGGACTCCGACAAATTGAAAAACCTATTGGGGTGTTACCATTTAGTGGTCAATTATACGGAATATGTACTGTACTGTACTGTGCAATGTACTAATAAAAGTTTCAATCAATCAATCAAATTGTATATGACAAATGTCACAAATGTCACCATTTTACATAAAAAAGTAATAATTTTACATAAAAAAGTAATAATTTTACGAGAAAATATTGCAATATTACAGAAACAGAAAGAATATGAAAAATTGTTTCCAATTTTATAAGAAAAAAAGTCGACACATTGGGAGAAAAAGACTGCTTTTAGCAATTTTTATTTTTATTTTTTTGGTAATCGGTTTTAAGTTATTACAGTATGTCTCTATATACATATCTATTTTATTTGTTTTGTTAATTTTGGCCAAAGGAGGAGCACTTCAACACACACTTGTTATTTCATATGTTGGCCAGAGGAGGAGCACTTTTAAAATCGACACACAGTCGATTTGGAAAAATCCCTCCTTTTTGGGACCAGCCTAATTTTGATAGATTTCACCACCAGGGGTGCAAATGAGACATTCTCTATTAGATGCGATGGTTTTCCTTATTGGGACCATGATTTATGTCCTAACTTGTTCACCGGTCCTCATATGGAAGGTACTTTTCCTATTTGATGTCTCAAGAATGGTAGAAATACAACACACACACACACACACACACACACACACACACACACACACACACACACACACACACACACACAAGTTGGAATTTTACTCAATAACAGTCGCAAATTTACAAGAAAAGCTTAACTTTTTGGCAATTTTATGAAAAGAGTCGTAATTTTACTCAACAAAAGTCACAATTTTATAAGAAAACTTTAAAATTCGGGCAATATTATAATAATAATCGGAAATTCTACTTAGCAAAATTAAGACAAAAGTCATAATTTTACTCAAAAAATGTGACAAGAACAACAAAAAATGGGCAATATTGTGATAAAAGTCAGAATTTACCATGAATTGATTAACGTGGACTCCGACAAATTGAAAAACCTATTGGGGTGTTACCATTTAGTGGTCAATTATACGGAATATGTACTGTACTGTGCAATGTACTAATAAAAGTTTCAATCAATCAATCAAATTGTATATGACAAATGTCACAAATGTCACCATTTTACATAAAAAAGTAATAATTTTACATAAAAAAGTAATAATTTTACGAGAAAATATTGCAATATTACAGAAACAGAAAGAATATGAAAAATTGTTTCCAATTTTATAAGAAAAAAGTCGACACATTGGGAGAAAAAGACTGCTTTTAGCAATTTTTATTTTTATTTTTTTGGTAATCGGTTTTAAGTTATTACAGTATGTCTCTATATACATATCTATTTTATTTTTTTTGTTAATTTTGGCCAAAGGCGGAGCACTTCAACACACACTTGTTATTTCATATGTTGGCCAGAGGAGGAGCACTTTTAAAATCGACACACAGTCAATTTGGAAAAATCCCTCCTTTTTGGGACCAGCCTAATTTTGATAGATTTCACCACCAGGGGTGCAAATGAGACATTCTCTATTAGATGCAATGGGTTTCCGTATTGGGACCATGATTTATGTCCTAACTTGTTCACCGGTCCTCATATGGAAGGTACTTTTCCTTGTTGATGTCTCAAGAAGGGCAGAAATACAACACACACACACACACACACACACACAGGGTACAACAAGTTTCACAACCTTATGGCTTGTGTTATGGTTCAATCTGTCATGTATTCAAGTACGCTTTAATGGAGGCTTTGTAAGCGAAGAGACGGTTAGGTAGTTATGATGTTTATTTACACGGGAGGATTCGAACGAGACGAGCGAGCGTCAACGTTGCCCATCAAGCCTCACGGGCTTTGTTGTCGGTGTTTGTGCGTGCGCTTGAGCCTTATGTTGCGAAAAAGCAAAAACAAGTCTCTGTGCCAGCTGGCCGATGTCTGCTAATGAAGCGAGCTGTGAGGCATTCCTTCGCCAGCAGTTCAGACGGCAAAAAGCGAAGGCAGACACACGTCTACTGATGCCTGTCAGGAGCACTTTAATTACCTAATATCGTTATATACAGTGCATACGTACTCCAGTATGAATGTAGTAGTAATCAGCGCATCACGGAAAAAGGGGGGGGGGGAAATAAGATTAAATGCTACAACAATAAAGCGGTAAGGAAATTATCATTCTGTACCAAAAATATCATTATGGAACAAGAATTAAGTCCATCTTCAAAAAACTGTAATTATTTCCTTTATTTCCATTATGTCCCTAAACCAGGGGTCGGCAACCCGAAATGTTGAAAGAGCCATATTGGACCAAAAATACAAAAACAAATCTGTCTGGAGCCGCAACAAATTAATAGCCATATTACATACAGATAGTGTGTCATGGAATTAAGAGGACTTAAAGGAACCTCAAATATAGCTACAAATGAGGCATAATGATGCAATATGTACATATAGCTAGCCTAAATAGCCTGTTAGCATCGATTAGCTTGCAGTCATGCAGTGACCAAATATGTCTGATTAGCACTCCACACAAGTCAATAACATCAACAAAACTCACCTTTCATGCACAACCTTAAAAGTTTGGTGGACCAAATGAGACAGAAACAGAAATGGCATAAAACACGTCCTAGAAAGTCGGAGAAAGTTATACATCTAAACCAGGGGTCGGCAACCCGCGGCTCTCGAGCCGCATGCGGCTCTTTAGCGCCGCCCTAGTGGCTCTTTGGAGCTTTTTCAAAAATGTATGAAAAATGGAAAAAGTTGAGGGGGAAAAAAAATATTTTTTGTTTTAATATGGTTTCTGTAGAAGGACAAACATGACACAAACCTCCCTAATTGTTATAAAGCACACGGTTTATATTAAACATGCTTCACTGATTCGAGTATTTGGCGAGTGCCGTTTTGTCCTACTAATTTTGGCAGTCCTTGAACTCACCTTAGTTTGTTAACATGTATATCTTTCTGCGACTTTCTAGGACGTGTTTTATGCCACTTCTTTTTCTGTCTCATTTTGTCCACCAAACTTTTAACGTTGTGCATGAATCCACAAAGGTGAGTTTTGTTGATGTTATTGACTTGTGTGGAGTGCTAATCAGACATATTTGGTCACTGCATGACTGCGAGCTAATCGATGCTAACATGCTATTTAGGCTAGCTATATGTACATATTGCATCATTATGCCTCATTTGTAGCTATATTTGAGCTCATTTAGTTTCCTTTAAGTCATATTAATTCAATTTATATCTCATGACACACTATCTGTATGTAATATGGCTTTTAATTTTTTGCGGCTCCAGACATATTTGTTTTTGTATTTTTGGTCCAATATGGCTCTTTCAACATTTTGGGTTGCCGACCCCTGATCTAAACAAACTAAGGTGAGTTCAAGGACCGCCAAAATTAGTAGGACAATACGGCGCTCGCCAAATACTCGAATCAGTGAAGCATGTTTAATACAAACAGTGTGCTTTGTAACAATTAGGGAGGTTTGTGTCATGTTTGTCCTCCTACAGAAACCATATTGAAACAAAAATAGATTTTTTTTCCCCTCATCTTTTTTCATTTTTCATTCATTTTTTGAAAAAGCTCCAGAGAGCCACTAGGGCGGCGCTAAAGAGCCGCATGCGGCTCTAGAGCCGCGGGTTGCCGACCCCTGCCCTAAACTATGACTCAATTTTTGTTTCATCGGACATCACAGGAAAGTTCTGTGGTCAGATGAAACAAAAATGGAGCTGTATGGCACAATACCCAGCAGTATGTTTGGAGGAGAAAAGGTGAGGCCTTTAATCCCAAGTACACCACACCTACCGTCAAGCATGGTGGTGGTAGTATTATGCTCTGGGCCTGTTTTGCTGCCAATGGAACTGGTGCTTTAAATTGGACAGTTAAAAAGGAGGATTACCTCCAAATTCTTCAGGACAACCTAAAATCATCAGCCCGGAGGTTGGGTCTTGGGCGCAGTTGGGTGTTCCAACAGGACAATGACCCCAAACACACGTCAAAAGTGGTAAAGGAATGGCTAAATCAGGTTAGAATTAAGATTTTAGAATGGCCTTCCCCAAGTCCTGACTTAAACGTGTGGACAATGCTGAAGAAACAAGTCTATGTCAGAAAACCAACACATTTAGCTGAACCGCACCAATTTTGTCAAGAGGAGTGGTCAAAAATTCAACCTTGGGCACTAATACACCCCCATACCATCACAGATGCTGGCTTTTGAATATAGGTCAAAAAGGATTTGCAACTTGACTGGCTTTGGGTTTTGTACATTACGATCACATTTACACACTAAAGGCGGAAGGTGCTAACCACGACCTATCAGGAGCAGTGAGGGGTGCGGTGCCTTGCTCAGGGACACCTCGACATGAGCTCTCCTGGCCAGGATCCAACCCGCAACCCACGTCTCCCCATTCCCTAATGATATTATATTACAAAAACAAGTTACGAGAGAATAAAGTTATCGTATCGCTAAAAAGTTGTTGTAATGTTATTAAAAAAAAGGCTACGTTATGTAAAAATGATCACTACAGTTATGAAACATTGCAATTTTCTTACTCATAAAAATACAACTTTATAGAGCTAAAAAAAAAAGCTTATTGCTGAAAGCTGTGTTCATCAAAGCTGCCCTAATTTTGTTTTAATCTTAAATGAATGACTGATATTTCGGTATTTGTTGCTTTTTTTGTATTCCATTAATTCTACTTTTATTGCTTATAGTAAAGTGTCTCGAGTTTTTGGATAAGCGCTCGTGCAATTAATAAAATGTATTTTTATTATACAAACCCCGTTTCCATATGAGTTGGGAAATTGTGTTAGATGTAAATATAAACGGAATACAATGATTTGCAAATCATTTTCAACCCATATTCAGTTGAATATGCTACAAAGACAACATATTTGATGTTCAAACTGATAAACATTTTGTTTTTTTTGCAAATAATCATTAACTTTAGAATTTGATGCCAGCAACACGTGACAAAGAAGTTGGGAAAGGTGACAATAAATACTGATAAAGTTGAGGAATACTCATCAAACACTTATTTGGAACATCCCACAGGTGAACAGGCAAATTGGGAACAGGTGGGTGCCATGATTGGGTATAAAAGTAGATTCCATGAAATGCTCAGTCATTCACAAACAAGGATGGGGCGAGGGTCACCACTTTGTCAACAAATGCGTGAGCAAATTGTTGAACAGTTTAAGAAAAACCTTTCTCAAACAGCTATTGCAAGGAATTTAGGGATTTCACCCTCTACGGTCCGTAATATCATCAAAGGGTTCAGAGAATCTGGAGAAATCACTGCACGTAAGCAGCTAAGCCCGTGACCTTCGATCCCTCAGGCTGTACTGCATCAACAAGCGACATCAGTGTGTAAAGGATATTACCACATGGGCTCAGGAACACTTCAGAAACCCACTGTCAGTAACTACAGTTGGTCGCTACATCTGTAAGTGCAAGTTAAAACTCTCCTATGCAAGGCGAAAACCGTTTATCAACAACACCCAGAAACGCCGTCGGCTTTGCTGGGCCTGAGCTCATCTAAGATGGACTGATACAAAGTGGAAAAGTGTTCTGTGGTCTGACGAGTCCACATTTCAAATTGTTTTTGGAAACTGTGGACGTCGTGTCCTCCGGACCAAAGAGGAAAAGAACCATCCGGATAGTTATAGGCGCAAAGTTGAAAAGCCAGCATCTGTGATGGTATGGGGGTGTATTAGTGCCCAAGACATGGGTAACTTACACATCTGTGAAGGCGCCATTAACGCTGAAAGGTACATACAGGTTTTGGAGCAACATATGTTGCCATCCAAGCAAAGTTACCATGGACGCCCCTGCTTATTTCAGCAAGACAATGTCAAGCCACGTGTTACAACAGCGTGGCTTCATAGTAAAAGAGTGCGGGTACTAGACTGGCCTGCCTGTAGTCCAGACCTGTCTCCCATTCAAAATGTGTGGTGCATTATGAAGCCTAAAATACCACAACGGAGACCCCCGGACTGTTGAACAACTTAAGCTGTACATCAAGCAAGAATGGGAAAGAATTCCACCTGAGAAGCTTAAAAAATGTGTCCCCTCAGTTCCCAAACGTTTACTGAGTGTTGTTAAAAGGAAAGGTGATGTAACACAGCGGTGAACATGCCCTTTCCCATCTACTTTGGCACGTGTTGCAGCCATGAAATTCTAAGTTAATTATTATTTGCAAAAAAAAATAAAGTTTATGAGTTTGAACATCAAATATCTTGTCTTTGTAGTGCATTCAATTGAATATAGGTTGAAAAGGATTTGCAAATCATTGTATTCCGTTTATATTTACATCTAACACAATTTCCCAACTCATATGGAAACAGGGTTTGTAATTATTTACTACACATTAAAGTTGTACCGGTGTCGGTACCAAAATGTATATCAATACTTTGATACTTTTCCAAACAAAGGGAACTACGAAACATTTTAATATTGGCTTTATTTTAACAGAAATCTTTCCCGTGCCACTAAAATAACAATTTTACAAGGTTAAAATATCAATTAAAGGGCATTAAACACATTGGGCTTTTCTTGTTGCACTCAAAGAACAATTTTCCATATGACATATAGTCTGCCATAATGAAAAACTAGATCAGAATATAATTAAAAGCTTTATTGACATAATATTAAATGCTTCATGATATATGGTTGCCAGTCCTGGTCTGTGCTTTAAGAAAAATACAATTATTAGTAAGTACTAAAAACAAAACTATGGATAGATGTACACAGATAAGTCATGTAGCAGGTAATACACACATTGGTCAAGAGAAAACACAAATTGTTGGAGATTTATTACAAAATTCTGTCACTTTACTTGCATTAGTTGACTGCTGGATGGGCAGTTTTAACTGCGCTAATATTTGGCATCAAGCCAAGCAGCTGTGTGCGCGTCTACGTATCTACATGTTATGTATCTACATGGTATGTATCTACATGTTACGTATCTACATGTTATGTATCTACATGTTATGTATCTACATGTTATGTTAGATACATGTTATGTATTTACATGTTATGTATCTACATTTTATGTATCTATATGTTATGTATCTACATGTTATTTATCTACATGTTATGTATCTACATGTTATGTTAGATACATGTTATGTATCTACATGCTATGTATCTACATGTTATCTATCTACATGTTATTTATCTACATGTTATGTATCTACATGTTATGTATCTACATGTTATGTTAGATGCATGTTATGTATCTACATGTTATCTATCTACATGTTATGTATCTACATGTAATCTATCTACATGTTATGTATCTACATGTTATCTATCTACATGTTATGTATCTACATGTTATTTATCCACACATTATGTATCTACATGTTATGTATCTACATGTTATGTATCTACATGTTATTTATCTACATATTATTTATCTACATGTTATGTATCTACATGTTATTTATCTACATATTATTTATCTACATATTATGTATCTACATGTTATGTTTCTACATGTTATGTATCTACATGTTATGTATCTACATGTTATCTATCTACTTGTTATGTCTCTACATGTTATCTATCTACATGTTATGTATCTACATGTTATCTATCTACATGTTATGTCTCTACATGTTATGTCTCTACATGTTATGTCTCTAAATATTATTTATCTACATGTTATGTATCTACATGTTATTTATCTACATATTATTTATCTACATGTTATGTCTCTACATGTTATGTCTCTACATGTTATGTCTCTACATGTTATGTCTCTACATGTTATGTATCTACATGTTATGTATCTACATGTTATGTATCTACATATTATGTATCTACATGTTATGTATCTACATGTTATTTATCTACATATGTATCTACATGTTATGTATCTACATGTTATGTATCTACATGTTATTTATCTACATATTATGTATCTACATGTTATGTATCTACATAATATGTATCTACATGTTATGTATGTACATGTTATGTATCACATGTTATGTATCTACATGTTATGCATCTACATGTTATCTATCTACATGTTATCTATCTACATGTTATGTATCTACATATCTATCTACATGTTATGTCTCTACATGTTATGAATCTACATGGTATTTATCTACATATTATGTATCTACATGTTATGTATCGACATGTTATGTATCTACATGTTATCTATCTACATGTTATGTATCTACATGTTATCTATCTACATGTTATGTATCTACATGTTATTTATCTACATATTATGTGTCTACATGTTATGTATCTACATGTTATGTATCTACATGTAATCTATCTACATATGTATCTACATATTATGTATCTACATGTTATGTATGTACATGTTATCTATCTACATATTATCTATCTACATGGCATGTACCTACATATTATGTATCTACATGTTATGTATCTACATGTTGTGTATCTACATGTTGTGTATCTACATGTTGTGTATCTACATGTTATGTATCTACATGTTATGTATCTACATATTATGTATCTACATGTTATCTATCTACATCTTATGTATCTACATGTTATGTATCTACATATTATGTATCTACATATTATGTATCTACATGTTATGTATCTACATGTTATTTATCTACATGTTATGTATCTACATGTGCACAGCAGGGGAGCTGGTTAACTTATAAGTGTAGCGTATGTTTGTTTGCGAGAACGTCAACGTGCTTTCTAAGTGACGACAGTGAGTGAGTGGACGCGTAAAGAGAGAGCGGGAGCGCGTGCACTGCGCAGTAGAAGAATGAACAGGTCCGGTTGTGTCCTGCAAAACTAATAAAAAAACAACCAGATTGTCACGAATCTGCGGCCTCGTTATTCTGACCTGAAAGCGCAGCTTGGCAGACCCATTGCCGGGTAAAGTGAAGGGTGTTACCCCCGACGAAAACATCGACCCTGAAGGGAACGTTTGCCCTGTGCTCCTTGACTACGGTCTGCACTGGAGCCGAACAGCAGGACAGGTGTAACAACTACATTACTTGTCACTCTTTATAACTCCGTGTGCAGATCTGAATGCTTGTTATTTAAATGTTTACTTAAATTTGAAGCAAAAGTGCTAATACTAATCGCAACATTTGGCGAGGCGTGATTTTAAGCAGCCTCCCTGTTTAAAGCGCCACCTTTACGTTAGTTTTGAAGCCCAAATACCTCAAAATTGCGCTTCCCCACCCTCTTTATTAACCAGTAGAAATTTCTTTTTTTTTTTGCCATTTTTCCTCTCCGAGATGTTATTGCTTGTATGCACTTTGTGTGTGCATGTTTCGACACACTCAACATCATGCGCCTCGGCTCTGTAGTCACCGCCGCACAGCAGCATTCGGATGAAAGAACGAAACTGGCACCTCTCTAAGGTAGTACAGTACCGATTTCAATCAATTAGTATCGCGGTACTTTATTAGGACCGGTATACCGTACAACCCTACTACACATTTTAAGTTAGTTACTTGCAAAACAATTAACTATGCTAAAAAAAATTTGGGTTAGGGGTTAGGGTTAGGGTTGGGGTTGGGGTTAGGATTAGGATTAGGGCCAGGGCCAGGCATAAAGAAAAAGCGTTGTTTAGGGTTAGGGCTAGGGCTGGGGGTGGGGTTAGGATTAGGGTTAGGGTTGGGGTTGGGGTTAGGATTAGGGTTAGGATTAGGATTAGGGCCAGGGCCAGGCATAAAGAAAAAGAGCTGTTTAGGGTTAGGGCTAGGGCTGGGGGTGGGGTTAGGATTAGGGTTAGGGTTAGGGTTGGGGTTGGGGTTAGGATTAGGGTTAGGGTTAGGCATAAAGAAAAAGAGTTGTTAGGGTTAGGGCTAGGGTTGGGGGTGGGGTTAGGGTTAGGGTTAGGGTTGGGATTAGGGTTAGGGTTAGGGTTGGGGTTGGGGTTAGGATTAGGCATAAAGAAAAAGTGTTGGTTAGGGTTAGGGTTGGGGGTGGGGTTGGAGTTAGGGTTAGGGTTGGGGTTGGGGTTAGGATTAGGGTTAGGGCCAGGGCCAGGCATAAAGAAAAAGAGCTGTTTAGGGTTAGGGCTAGGGCTGGGGGTGGGGTTAGGATTAGGGTTAGGGTTGGGGTTAGGATTAGGATTAGGGTTAGGGTTAGGCATAAAGAAAAAGAGTTGGTTAGGGATAGGGCTAGGGTTGGGGGTGGGGTTAGGATTAGGGTTTGGGTTAGGGTTGTGGTTGGGGTTGGGGGTTAGGGTTAGGTTTGGGGCTAGGGTTAGGGTTGGGGTTAGGATGAGGGTTAGGATTAGGATAAGGGTTAGGGTTAGGCATAAAGAAAAAGAGTTGGTTAGGGTTAGGGCTATGGTTGGAGGTGGGGTTGGAGTTAGGGTTAGGGTTAGGGTTAGGGTTAGGGTTGGGGTTGGGGTTAGGATTAGGGTTAGGGCCAGGGCCAGGCATAAAGAAAAAGAGTTGTTTAGGGTTAGGGCCAGGGCCAGGGCCAGGCATAAAGAAAAAGAGTTGTTTAGGGTTAGGGCTAGGGCTCGGGGTGGGGTTAGGATTAAGATTAGGGTGAGGGTTAGGGTTGGGGTTAGAATTAGGGTTAGGCATAAAGAAAAATAGTTGGTTAGGGTTAGGGCTAGGGTTGGGGGTGGGGTTAGGATTAGGGTGAGGGTTAGGGTTGGGGTTAGAATTAGGGTTAGGCATAAAGAAAAATAGTTGGTTAGGGTTAGGGCTAGGGTTGGGGGTGGGGTTAGGATTAGGGTTAGGGTGAGGGTTAGGGTTGGGGTTAGAATTAGGGTTAGGCATAAAGAAAAATAGTTGGTTAGGGTTAGGGCTAGGGTTGGGGGTGGGGTTAGGATTAGGGTTAGGGTTGGGGTTGGGGTTAGGGTTAGGGTTAAGGTTAACCCTTTTACCTTGGCAAAAGTTCTACTACTTCAGTGATAACCTATTATATTCAAGTTTCGTTTATCTGCTGTGCTTAGTAGTATTATTTGGTAATAATTATTTAATGGCAGGCATTAAAACAGTTTGTATTAATTGTGCATGTTTCAAATGTGTGCTACGTTCAGACTGACTGAGGTTCTACAGGTTTACATAAACCGTTATAAAGCTGTAATTAATACATTACATGTTGGCAGATGAGAGTGTCTGTAGTGAAAGCATGTCAGGTCCATATTGAATCCTTATGCCTTGTAGGATAAATTGATGAAAAATGAAAGAAACCGGAGAGAAAACTGCACCTCCAGTCCAGTTCAAGCTTTCCTTCCCTGGAAGGCGCTCAGGTTGAAGGCTGTTTCCATGAACTTCCTCAGCTCGTTAAGGTGGGTTGACTTATTCCCCGTGGCAGGAGCGGCGGCGGGGTCCCGCCCGACGTACCTGGAAGAAAAACACAAATGAGTAAGTTTTTTTTCCATGCGTACTACTAGTAGACAGCGGCTCTCACCTGACGAGTCTCTTGTTGGCCACCACGGTGAGGAAACGAGGTCTGACGTAGTCGTAGTAGCCCATGTTCTTGTGCTCCTCCTGACACCAGACCAGCTCGGCCGAGCTGTTGTGCTTTTCCACCTGTGCTCGGACCAGGTCGAAGGGGAAAGGAGAGATCTGGGACAGAAGAATGCATCATTGCCCGAGTCTCATGGAGCACTTTGACTGGAATATCCAGAAAAATAAGCCTGTGAAGTCGCACAAAAATCTAATTGGAATAATTGTTAAAGGGGTACTGCACTTTTTTGGAATTTTGCCTATCATTCACAACACATACTTTGGTTCTTTTATGAATTTATTATGGGTCTACTGAAAATGTGAGC
Organism: Nerophis lumbriciformis; assembly: GCF_033978685.3. Taxonomy (NCBI): domain Eukaryota; kingdom Metazoa; phylum Chordata; class Actinopteri; order Syngnathiformes; family Syngnathidae; genus Nerophis; species Nerophis lumbriciformis. The sequence goes on from NC_084549.2 coordinate 13,150,866, forward strand.
AAATGTGCTGGGTCAAAAGTATACATACAGCAATGTTAATATTTGGTTGCATGTCCCTTGGAAAGTTTCACTGCAATAAGGCGCTTTTGGTAGCCATCCACAAGCTTCTGGTTGAATTTTTGACCACTCCAAAATTGGTGCAGTTCAGCTAAATGTGTTGGTTTTCTGACATGGACTTGTTTCTTCAGCATTGTCCACACGTTTAAGTCCGGACTTTGGGAAGGCCATTCTAAAACCTTCATTATAGCCTGATTTAGCCATTCCTTTACCACTTTTGACGTGTGTTTAGGGTCATTGTCCTGTTGGAACACTGTTAGAATAATTATGTATATATTATCACACAACTCTTATGCTTAAGGGCCGTTGCTATAGTTATCATCAATTGTGCTGAAATTGTATTTTTCTTTGTCTGTGCAAAGCTGGCAATCCAAAAGATTGCAACCTAGTCTTGTATCGGTGTTTGTTTCCAGAATCGGCCTACTGACTGCCAAGGCCGAACATTGAGTACCGTGACGCAGACAGAGCAGAGACAAGGCAATATCACGACTGTCAGCACATTTGCATTTTTATATATTCATATATTGTGTCTAACTGGAGCTGTCGACATTACCCCCTTCCTTCAGCGACAGCTTCAGTGATGTAACCAGGGACCCCCCCCAAATAAATAGAGGAAGCACGTGGGCTGGACTTTTAGAACGTTTTTTGGATCTGTAACTAGAGTACAGCCCAAATAACGTCTTTCCTCAAATGAGCAAAATCGAACTCTGTCTCTGAATGATTCCTTGCTTCTCGTCTGTTTAATAGATGTCATCAGTGTTTGAACCTGACAAACACCCAACTGCGCCCAAGACCCACCTTCAGGGCTAAAGATATTCGGTTGTCCTGAAGAATTTGGAGGTAATCCTCCTTTTTCATTGTCCCATTTACTCTAAGCACCAGTTCCATTGGCAGCAAAACAGGCCCAGAGCATAATACTACCACCACCATGCTTGACGGTAGGATTGGTGGTCCTGCGATTAAAGGCCTTACCTTTTCTCCTCTAAACATATTGCTGGGTATTGTGGCCAAACAGCTCAATTTTTGTTTCATCGACCACAGAACTTTCCTCCAGAAGGTCTTATCTTTGTCCATGTGATGTCAAACAAAAATTGAGCCGTAGTTTGGGGACCCCGGTGTCGATAATGGATATACTTTATTAATCGTGTGAGGGAAATAATTACAGTTTTTTGAAGATGGACTTTATTCTTGTTCCATAATGAGATTTTTTTTAATAACTTAACCGGAAACTACTTGGGAAAAAGCAATGGAAATAAATGTGGGCTCACTTCTTGGCATGTAAGAGGTCACTCTTGCAGTTCTAATCTGAACATTCACCGCTGTCATAACAAATAGTTTTTTTCCTTGTGAACTTTCTTTGTAATTAGTAATAAAAAAGCCCAATAAAACAAATTTTTGCCCTTTTTCTTCCAAAAAAATTGGAAAACTGGTACACATTGAAGACAGCAAGTGAAGAAATGGCCGTGTTAGTACAGTAATTGCTGTGATATAAACACGTAAGATTAAATAAGATCTGCTTCTTACTGTATGTTTACTGTATTAGTAATTGCTGTGATGCAAAAAAGGGGTAGGATTAAATAAGCTCTGCTTCTTTCTACTCCTTTTCGGACATGTGTAACTGTAACCATTCAATCCAGGCCACCTTTCCCTGTACGCAGATCACGAGCTGTGCATGAAGAAGCTCAAGTAAATTGTCCATTAATAAATGACAATGTGTTTCATACTACATTTTACAGCAAACTGATTCTTAGCCTTGTTTACTGCTCCATCACTGATAAGAATACAATTGCAAATAAATAAAACATTTAAATATATGTTTTATTCTTATTCAAAAAAAATTGTATCACTAATTATTTATTATAAATATTTTTGTCCATATTTTTGTATTTATTATTAATGTTCTAAAAAAGAAATTATTGAACCATTTCTTTGCCATGAATATATTTTAGTACAAAACATGCATCAAATTGAATCCAAGATTGAATAAAAAAGTATAACATTTTTCACATAAATAAAAAAAGAGTGAAAAATGTTTGCAATAGTGGGTGTCTTCAAAATAAAATGTTACTTAGGGCCCCAATTTAGCCATGCATGTTAAAAAATAAACTAAACAAACCATTACCAGTACTGTACTTCTGGACCATTCCCGCATGTTGAGACAAACCTGTTCCAGTCTGATGATGGCGACTTCTTTCTCCAGGTTCTGTTGCTTCCTCTCTTTGGTCAGCTCATAGTAGACTTTGCCGGTGCAGAAGATCAACCTTCTCACTTGGTCTTGACTTTGGCTGCAAGGTCCCTGGTCTGGGATCAGCCTTTTGAATCTAGTGCCTGCACAAGTTAGACACAATAATTACTGACTTTCACCGGTCGCCAGCATTAACAGTGAAGAATAATACATTAAAGAGTAAAATAAATCAAATTTTTGGGTGTAGTAATTGATGACAAAATGAACTGGAAATCTCATACAAACAAAATTACAACATAAGGTGGCAAGAAATATTTTTTATAACGAATAAAGCCAAATATGTTTTGGATCAAAAACCACGCCATATTCTCTATTGCTCACTAGTGTTACAAAACCCAAAACCAGTGATGTTGCCAAGTTGTGTAAATGGTAAATAAAAACAGAATACAATGATTTGTAAATAAATAAATTATCCATTTATCATTTATTTGTAAATCCTTTTCAACGTATATTCAATTGAATAGACTGCAAAGACAAGATATTTAATGTTGGAACTGAGAAACTTTTTTTTTTTAACTTCGAATTTAATGGCAGGAACACATTGCAAAAAAGTTGGCACAGGGGCATTTTTACCACTGTGTTACATGGCCTTTCCTTTTAACAACACTCAGTAAACGTTTGGGAACTGAGGAGACCAATTTTTGAAGCTTTTCAGGTGGAATTATTTCCCATTCTTGCTTGATGTACAGCTTAAGTTGTTCAACAGTCCGGGGTCTCCTTTGTGGTATTTTAGGCTTCATAATGCGCCACACAGGCAGGCCAGTCTAGTACCTGCACTCTTTTACTATGAAGCCACGCTGTTGTAACACGTGGCTTGGCATTGGCTTGCTGAAATAAGCAGGGGCGTCCATGATAACGTTTGGATGGCAACATATGTTGCTCCAAAACCTGTATGTACCTTTCAGCATTAATGGCGCCTTCACAGATGTGTAAGTTACCCATGTCTTGGGCACTAATACACCCCCATACCATCACAGATACTGGCTTTTGAACTTTACGCCTATAACAATCTGTATGGTTCTTTTCCTCTTTGTTCCGGAGGACACGACGTCCAGAGTTTCCAAAAACAATTTGAAATATGGACTTGTCAGACCACAGAACACTTTTCCACTTTGCATCAGTCCATCTTAGATGAGCTCAGGCCCAGCGAAGCCGACGGCGTTTCTGGGTGTTGTTGATAAACGGTTTTCGCCTTGCATGGGAGAGTTTTACTTGCACTTACAGATGTAGCGACCAACTATAGTTACTGACAGTGGGTTTCTGAAGTGTTCCTGAGCCCATGTGGTGATATCCTTTACACACTGATGTGGCTTGTTGATGCAGTACAGCCTGAGGGATCGAAGGTCACGGGCTTAGCTGCGTACGTGCAGTGATTTCTCCAGATTCTCTGAACCCTTTGATGATATTACGGACCGTAGATGGTGAAATCCCTAAATTCCTTGCAATCGCTGGTTGAGAAAGGTTTTTCTTAAACTGTTCGACAATTTGCTCACACATTTGTTGACAAAGTGGTGACCCTCGCCCCATCCTTGTTTGTGAATGACTGAGCATTTCGTGGAATCTACTTTTATAACCAATCATGGCACCCACCTGTTCCCAATTTGCCTGTTCACCTGTGGGATGTTCCAAATAAGTGTTTGATGAGCATTCCTCAACTTTATCAGTATTTATTGCCACCTTTCCCAACTTCTTTGTCACGTGTTGCTGGCATCAAATTCTAAAGTTAATGATTATTTGCAACAAAAAAAAAAAAGTTAATCAGTTTGAACACCAAATATGTTGTCTTTGTAGCATATTCAACTGAATATGGGTTGAAAATGATTTGCAAATCATTGTATTCCGTTTATATTTACATCTAACACAATTTCCCAACTCATATGGAAACGGGGTTTGTATGCATTTATCTATTTATTTATTTAAAATTGTAACATTTATGGGGTAAATTGTGTATAAATTGAGAACAGGAAGTGAATAAAAGTGTTAGTAGTAGCTTTGAACTGGAAAAAGGGATAGGATTTAAATAAGCACTGCTTCTTCCTACTCTTTTTCAAACATTTTGGGAAAAAAAACAGGAAATTGTTATGTATCATGTCCTAATTGTATGCGCGTTCGAAATGAACTTAAAACCGTAATAGTTAAAAGCTCACCTTTGATGAGGTCGTCAAAACTGGACCTGGCCTCAGGGTGTCTGAGCAGAGATTTCGGAGTGAAAATAATCAGCTGTAAAACAGTAAAAGTTTTGATCACACGAGGCCACCATGTGACATCAGCACTGGGACAAACCTTGTGATAAACAAATATCTTAACGTTCAGCCAACCAAAACGAGAATATTTGACTTTTTACAGAAAAAAGACAAAGAAACATAACAGGATATTCCCTATTGACACCCTGACTCATTTGCTCAGGGTGGTTTATTTTCTCATGCTCGACAGAGCGTCATATGTGCCGAGCGACGGGGGATCGGTTAAGAACGTTGCTGAAAAAAAACACTCAAGCTGTGTGTAAAGAAAAACATGTTAATTAATCTACTTTTAAAAAGTTTTTACCCCTGTCAGAACCGCAGAAGATGGTAATTATGAAATAAGTCATGTAATTCTTATGGTATTATTAGTTTTGCAGCAAATATTATAATCATAGTGTTTATTTATTAAATGCAAAGATGCTGGGATTTAATTGGAAGCTGGAAAAAAATCGGCTATTATTTCCAAATTGCTAAAAGTCATAAAATATAAAAAAATAATATGTAACTTTAATAATAATTTTGGCATGCATGAAAGTGTAGAGGAAAATATACCTCTCTTTGAACTAGTGTTGTCCCGATACCAATATTTTGTATGTATTTCGATACTTTTACAATAAAGGGGACCACAAAAAATGGCATTATTGGCTCTATTTTAACAACAAATCTTAGGGTGCATTAAACATATGTTTCTTATTGCAAGTTTGTCCTTAAATAAAATAGTGAACATACAAGACAACTTGTCAGGCTCAGAGACAGCTTCTTTCCCACAACTGTCACCATCCTGAACTCAAACTTATAATAAATTATTCACCCCTATACAATATCCTACCCCAATACCGTACTGTGCAATATTACCCTTCGAGTGCAATACGTCCGACCCTGATTGTCATTACTTTATTACTCCAGTACTCTTGTTTTGTTCTGTATATTGTACACATTTTTGTACAAACCCAGTTTCCATATGAGTTGGGAAATTGTGTTAGATGTAAATATAAACGGAATACAATGATTTGCAAATCCTTTTCAACCCATATTCAATTGAATGCACTACAAAGACAAGATATTTGATGTTCAAACTCATAAACTTTCTTTTTTTTTTGCAAATAATAATTAACTTAGAATTTCATGGCTGCAACACGTGCCAAAGTAGTTGGGAAAGGGCATGTTCACCACTGTGTTACATGGCCTTTCCTTTTAACAACACTCAGTAAACGTTTGGGAACTGAGGAGACACATTTTTTAAGCTTCTCAGGTGGAATTCTTTCCCATGCGTTGTGGTATTTTAGGCTTCAAAATGCGCCACACATTTTCGATGGGAGACAGGTCTGGACTACAGGCAGGCCAGTCTAGTACCCACACTCTTTTACTATGAAGCCACTTTGATGTAACACGTGGCTTGGCATTGTCTTGCTGAAATAAGCAGGGGCGTCCATGGTAACGTTGCTTGGATGGCAACATATGTTGCTCCAAAACCTGTATGTACCTTTCAGCATTAATGGCGCCTTCACAGATGTGTAAGTTACCCATGTCTTGGGCACTAATACACCCCCATACCATCACAGATGCTGGCTTTTACACTTTGCGCCTATAACAATCTGGATGGTTCTTTTCCTCTTTGGTCCGGAGGACACGACGTCCACAGTTTCCAAAAACAATTTGAAATGTGGACTCGTAAGACCACAGAACACTTTTCCACTTTGCATCAGTCCATCTTAGATGAGCTCAGGCCCAGCGAAGCAGACGGTGTTTCTGGGTGTTGTTGATAAACGGTTTTCGCTTTGCATAGGAGAGTTTTAACTTGCACTTACAGATGTAGCGACCAACTGTAGTTAATGACAGTGGGTTTCTGAAGTGTTCCTGAGCCCATGTGGTGATATCCTTTACACACTGATGTCGCTTGTTGATGCAGTACAGCCTGAGGGATCGAAGGTCACGGGCTTAGCTGCTTACGTGCAGTGATTTCTCCAGATTCTCTGAACCCTTTCATGATATTACGGACCGGAGATGGTGAAATCCCTAAATTCCTTGCAATAGCTGGTTGAGAAAGGTTTTTCTTAAACTGTTCAACAATTTGCTCACGCATTTGTTGACTAAGTGGTGACCCTCGCCCTCTCCTTGTTTGTGAATGACTGAGCATTTCGTGGAATCTACTTTTATACCCAATCATGGCACCCACCTGTTCCCAATTAGCCTGTTCACCTGTGGGATGTTCCAAATAAGTGTTTGATGAGCATTCCTCAACTTTATCAGTATTTATTGCCGCCTTTCCCAACTTCTTTGTCACGTGTTGCTGGCATCAAATTCTAAAGTTAATGATTATTTGCAAAAAAAAAAAAGTTTATCAGTTTGAACATCAAATATGTTGTCTTTGTAGCATATTCAACTGAATATGGGTTGAAAATGATTTGCAAATCATTGTATTCCGTTTATATTTATATATAACACAATTTCCCAACTCATATGGAAACGGGGTTTGTATATTGTTTTGTATATTGTACAGGATGGCTTATTGTTTTTATTGGATAGTAGTCTATTTATTTCAATTCTTATTTTTTATCTATCTATTTTATTATGTGATTTATTTTTATTCCATATTTGTTTCCACTACCGCACCTTAAATTGGAGTCCTTAATCTCGTTCTATGCAAATATAATGATAATAAAGTCAATTTTATTCTATTCTATAAATAAGCAAACAAAGACTCCTAATTAGTCTGCTGACTGTTAGAATAATTATGTATATATTATCACACTAACTTTAGTATGCTTAAAGTCCGTTGCTTTAGTTATTTAGCTATTGTGCTCAAGTTAGACATTTCTAATCTGTGCAAGGACAAAACTTCTTGTCTGAGGGGTGGCCTCAGCCGTAAATGTTATCTTTGTTTTAGCCCGCTAACAGCCAAGGACTTCAACGACCTCAACGAAGATAAGATGACAGCACGCAGACGAAGCAGAGACTTCAAGGACCTCAACGAAGATAAGATGACAACACGCAGACGAAGCGGGGACAAGGCGAAATCACAAGCCCCCCAGCACATTCCGTCACGTATTGTGCGTCCTGGACCTGCTTTGCATAATATATGTGACCACTCCTTTTAGAGGCGGCCTTAGTGTTGTTGACTGTGGAACTTCTGAATAAATAGAGGGACGCAGGAGCTGAACCTTAGAGCGTAGGGCGAGACTGTGACTAAGTGTGCAGCTCCATGCGTTCTCCTCATGAGCTAAATTGAACTCTGTCTCTGCATGATTCCTTGCTTCTTGTCTGATTAATAGACGTCATCAGTGTTTGAACCTGACACTGACATATGCAGTAACATATTGTGTCATTTATCATTCTATTATTTTGTCAAAATTATTAAGGACATGTGGTAGAACATTTATTATTAATCTACTTGTTCATTTACTGTTAATATCTGCTTATTTTCTGATTTAACACGTTCTATCTACACTTCTGTTCAAATGTAATAATTACTTCTTCTTCTGTTGTTTGGACTTTATTTCTCCTCCATCAGCACTACTGTCTGATTCCAATCAACGCAAGTCATCAGAATCAGGTAATACACCAACTTATATTCTTGTCTTCATGAAAGAAAGGACATTTAAACACATTTAACTTGTTAACAAAAACGTCTCTTTTATAAATAAATAAATATAAATTATATATTATGTATTTTTCGGACTATAAGTCGCAGTTTCTTTCATAGTTTGGCCGGGGGTGCGACTTATACTCAGGAGCGACTTATGTGTGAAATTATTAACACATTACCGTAAAATATCAAATAATATTATTTAGCTTTTTCACGTAAGAGACTAGACGTATAAGATTTCATGGGATTTAGCGATTAGGAGTGACAGATTGTTTGGTAAACGTATAGCATGTTCTATATGTTATAGTTATTTGAATGACTCTTACCATAATATGTTACATTAACATACCAGGCACGTTCTCAGTTGGTTATTTATGCCTCATATAACGTACACTTATTCAGCCTGTTGTTCACTATTCTTTATTTATTTTAAATTGCCTTTCAAATGTCTATTCTTGGTGTTGGGTTTTATCAAATAAATTTCCCCAAAATATGCGACTTATGTATGTTTTTTTCCTTCTTTATTATGCATTTTCGGCAGGTGCGACTTATACTCCGGAGCGACTTATACTCCGAAAAATACGGTATATGAATGAGGTAAAGCCGTTCGACTTGGTAAATTGAAAAGTAGCTCGCCTGCAGAAAAAGTGTGGGCACCCCTGATATTGCTTAAGTTATTTGAATAATAATAATAATAATAATGAAATGTAGGTGTAAGTCAGACCTACATAGAGGTTTTTGTTTCATGTCTCTCCGACCTTCCTAGTGGGAGTTACAGGCAGTTTAGTTTTTTTTTTCCTAGGGGGCGCTAGAGCGCAATTTTGATTTTTGGGGTTTGGTTTTTTTATTAAAAGACAATTTTCGCAGGTCCTGATGTGTGGGTCAAATATGGTGAGTTTTGAAGCATGTTAAGTGGGTCAAATTAGTGCTCAAAGAGGCGGCGGAAGAATAATTATAATAATAATAATAATAATAAAACCTTACAAATTCAATAGGTCCTTATGTCCCATTGCAAAAGGACTCCCTTTGGGAGTCCTTTTACAATGGGCCATACGGGCCCTAATAATAATAATAACGATATTGATAATAAAAGACCCACCCGACGGTTATTTACGTTTGTCGACCACACACACTGGACACTTGACTGACTTATTGCATTCATGTGCACAATTTGAAGGCAATCTGTGCAAAGTTTCACTTCAAAACATGAACTAAAACAGTAAATGAAATAAAAAGAAGACAGTTGCAAGTCATGCTTTACCGGCTTCCTGAACGGCAGCAGAATCTGCCGTCTGAGCGCATGACAGTAGTTAGCAGGCGTGGAGCAGTTGACCACAATCCAGTTACAGTCGTGCAGCTGCTGCACTTCAAAATCTCCACTGAAGTCCTTCATGAGGAAAAAAAACATATATATTTAAGGACATTTCAAAGTACAGCAATTTACATAAATTAAAGCTGCAATGGCATCATTGAGTGGAAGAGTTAGCTCACATAGACAGTATGCTCCCACTAATGGTTTGATCAATACCCCATTTCTGCTGATCTCTCCCAGGGAGCTTCCTCATACCTGCTGACCCCCGGGACCTGGCTAACTGCTGAACACAACCCTATAGCAGTACTCCCTCTGCGGCCCATAATGAAGAAATTGCCAATCATCACTTAAGCACCTTCGCTGATGACGTAGCAAGAAGTCATAGTAACAGATTTAACGCAGAGTCATTAGGCACACCTATAGTCATAAAATCCAATGCATGCATTCCTTTTTTTTAGAGCTGTCCGATAATGGCTTTTTTGCCGATATCCGATATTATCCAACTCTTAATTACCGATTCCGATATCACCCGATACCGATATATACAGTCATGGAATTAACACATTATTATGCCTAATTTTGTTGTGATGCCCCGCTGGATGCATTAAACAAATCAACTCAAGTTATGGAAAAAAATGCCAACATGGCACTGCCAACGTTATTATTGAAGTCACAAAGTGCATTAATTGTTTTAACATGCCTCAAAACAGCAGCTTGGAATTTGGGACATGCTCTCCATGTGAGAGCATGAGGAGGTTGAGGTGGGCGGGGTGTGGGGAATTGGGGAGGGAGTAGCGGGGGGTGTATATTGTAGCGTCCCGGAAGAGTTAGTGCTGCAAGGGGTTCTGGGTATTTGTTCTGTTGTGTTTATGTTGTGTTACGGTGCGGATGTTCTCCCGAAATGTGTTTGTCATTCTTGTTTGATGTGGGTTCACAGTGTGGCGCATATTTGTAGCAGTGTTAAAGTTGTTTATACGGCCACCCTCAGTGTAACCTGTATGGCTGTTGACCAAATATGCATTGCATTCACTTGTGTGTGTGTGAAAAGCCGTAGATATTATGTGACTGGGCCGGCACGCAAAGGCAGTGCCTTTAAGGTTTATTGGCGCTCTGTACTTTTCCATACGTCCGTGTACACAGCAGGGTTTTAAAAAGTCATAAATTTTACTTTTTGAAACCGATACCGATAATTTCCGATATTGCATTTTAAAGCATTCATCGGCCGATAATATCAGCAGTCCGATATTATCGGACATTCCTACTTTTTTTTTACATTTAAATACCATTAAGTAAACATACTTTTTCCACTCCAGTCCTGTAGGTGGCGATTATGCCATAGTTGCCAACCTTGAGACCTCCGATTTCGGGAGGTGGGGTGGCGGGGCGTGGGGTGGGGCGGGGCGTGGTTGGGGGCGTGGTTAAGAGGGGAGGAGTATATTGACAGCTAGAATTCACCAAGTCAAGTATTTCATATATATATATATACATCCTGAAAATATGCAAACAAAACTGTGTTTAGATAATTGATACTTCAAACTTGCATAAATATAACATGAATATAACATAACTTGGCTTCTGAGAGCTTAAAAATGTAATGAATAAAATGCTAAAGTTGTTGATAAACAAGCAATTATTTTAATAATTAAATATGGTCATTTTAAATGAATTATTATGATAATTTAAAATGTATTATTTCAAATATGTTTATTTTAATGTACCGGTATAATTCTATGGCTGGATGTAATAAGGAGTCAGAAAAAATACAAAAAAATGTTTTTTGATGTTTTTAGCAAAATATAGTACAAATGTATTTACTTATTTATTTATTTATTTTTTTTAATTAATACATATATTTATTTTTAGGAAAGATAAACATAATAATACAATGTATCTCTAGTCTGGATGATTTAGTTCTTGTCACCCTGTTGTCCTCCCGTAGTGAAAAAAGGCTGTCCTCACTCAGGTCCGCATGGAACTGGAGGGGGCGTGGCCTCCAGCTCCGGCTGAAAATCGGGAGATTTTCGGGAGAATATTTGTCCCGGGAGGTTTTCAGGAGAGGCGCTGAATTTCGGGAGTCTCCCGGAAAATTCGGGAGGGTTGGCAAGTATGGATTATGCGCAGTAATAAAAATAAAATAAAAAGGCAACTGCCAGGTTTTAACAACAAAACTTTAGCTGATCTAGTGGGTCACGACCCTACTTGTGTTTGGTGTGGTTTGAATGTGTGTGTGTGTGAATGGGTGAATGTGGAAAATAGTGTCAAAGTGCTTTGAGGTCCTTAAAAAAGGTAGAAAAGCGCTATACAAGTACAACCCATTTACCATTTACTTGGCCCCAATGTAAGCAGACTGTGACCTTCTTCTTGATTGTATGCACCTTTATCTAGGTCTGACACCGTAATCCACCCCCACTGCAAATTATATTTGTCGTACCGTATTTTCTGGACCATAAAGTGCACCGGATTATAAGGCGCACTGCTGATGAATGGCCTATTTTCAATCTTTTTTCATATATAAGGCGCACCAGATTATAAGGTGCATTAAAGGGGTCATTTTTTAATTGATTTTTTTCTAAATGTAAAACACTTCCTTGTGGTCTACATAACATGTAATGGTGGTTCTTTGGTCAATATGTTGCATAGATTATGTTTTACAGATCATCTTCTGACAGTCGCTTCAGGGATGCGCCGTTTTGTGGGCGGTCTTATTTACGTGGCTCATCTTCGACAGCGGTTTCTCCCCGCCATCTTTGTTGTAGCGGTGTAGCGTGCAAGGACGGGAGTTGAAGACGTGTCAAAAGATGGAGCTAACTGTTTTAATGACATTCAGACTTTACTTAAATCAGTAACGGAGCAGCATGTCCTCCCATGTCCCGAAGTTCCTTGGGTGAATAATGTAAAATCACTACACCGGTATGTTTTAGCGCTTTCATGGCGAGTTTACTGAGAGATATAAGTAAGAACTTTACACTACTTTATATTACAAATGGCAACAGCGGAGGATGAATGTCCCATAACAAGAAGATAGAGAAAAAGAAGAAGCTTATGGACTATGGCATCTACACGAACTACAAAGGCGGACGCACACAATTTTTCAGGATGCAGATCCCAAGTACAGATCAGCAGGTACCAAAAGGTAAGAAAAGTTGCTTTTGCATAATATTGCGAAATAAAACACCAGATAATATGTCTTACTTTATATACACACCATAATAATACTCGTATGTTGAAGCACAGTTTGGTGGTAGCGGTGGGGTGTATATTGTAGCGTCCCGGAAGAGTCAGTGCTGCAAGGGGTTCTGGGTATTTGTTCTGTTGTGTTTATGTTGTGTTACGGTGCGGATGTTCTCCCGAAATGTGTTTGTCTTTCTTGTTTGGTGTGGGTTCACAGTGTGGCGCATATTTGTAACAGTGTTAAAGTTGTTTATACGGCCACCCTCAGTGTGACCTGTATGGCCGTTGACCAAGTATGCTTGCATTCACTTGTGTGTGTGAAAAGCCGCATTTATTATGTGACTGAGCCGGCACGCTGTTTGTATGGAGGAAAAGCGGACGTGACGACAGGTTGTAGAGGCCGCTAATGGCAGTGCCTTTAAGGCACGCCCCCAATAATGTTGTCCGGGTGGAAATCGGGAGGATGGTTGCCCCGGGAGATTTTCTGGAGGGGCACTGAAATTCGGGAGTCTCCCGGGAAAATCGGGAGGTTGAAACCGATACCGATAATTTCCGATATTACATTTTAAAGCATTTATCAGCCGATAAATTATCGGACATCTCTAATATTATTAGGTGATTTTTATTTTTTATTTTTACTATTGTAGCTGTATGTAGAAATGGCACTGCTGGAGTAGCAGCTGGTTGCATCAGCTTTGCTCTTTTAATGTCTTTAATGTCCTTTGTGCTCTTTGATGTTTCCCTCTTACACACATGCGTATGTGTGCTATGGCTATGAGGTTTTTTTCCCCTTGGCCTCAGTCTTTCTATAATATACACTACATCAAACCGTTAAGGGATATGGAAATAGAGGTGGGCTTACAGGGAAGTGATCCGGGTCATCTTTGCTCATTTGCAGGAAGCGCTCAGGTCGGGCTGATGAATGTTCCGGACCCTAAGGAGAGGAATGTATAAAACATAATAACTATCATTTATTGCGGGTCCCAGAGAAGCATGTCTTCTCCTCACCATTCCCTCCATCCCGTGCGGGAGGAGCAGCACGATGCCGTTGTTGCGAACCCACTTGGCCTGGCCCGAGCTGATGAACTGGTCTATGATGCACTGGGCCGTGTTGTGAAAGTCTCCAAACTGGGCCTCCCAGAGGACGAGGGCGTCAGGGCTGGCCATGGCGAAGCCTAGCTCGAACCCTACAGGGACAGTCGTCATGAATGGGCCAGTTTTACTGCAGTGTGCACTTTTTTTTTGTGTGTGTCTTACCTAGGACACCGTACTCCGACAGGGAACTGTTGCAGACCGTGTACGGAGCCTGGTCGGTCCACAGGTGATTCATGGGAACACAGATGCGTTTGTCCATCTTTTGGTCATGAAGGACATGGTGGCGGTGACTAGAAAAGAAGCAACAAGAGCAGGAAAGTGCTAAAACATTACTAGTTTGTGCTTGTGAAGGCCCCCCATCCCTTAGAACAGTGGTTCTCAAATGGGGGTACGTGTACCCCTGGGGGTACTTAAAGGTATGTCAAGGGGTACGTGAGATTTTTTTTTAAATATTCTAAAAATAGCAACAATTCAAAAATCCTTTAAATATATAAATAAAATCCTATCTTTTTTTCCCAAATAGTTCAAGAAAGACCACTACAAATGAGCAATATTTTGCACTGTTATACAATTTAATAAATCAGAAACTGATGACATAGTGCTGTATTTTACTTCTTTATCTCTTTTTTTCAACCAAAAATGCTTTGCTCTGATTAGGGGGTACTTGAATTAAAAAAAAATTCACAGGGGGTACAGCACTGAAAAAAGTTTGAGAACCACTGCCTTAGAAACAGCTGTTGCCACGTAATCAGGGAAAGTCCAAATAAGAGGAGGCGTACAATCTTTCGTCAGAGCGTGGGACGACAACGCATTTCTCCTCATTGAGCCAAATTTATTCTGTCTCTGTTTAATTGCTTGCTTCTTGTCTTGTTTAATAGATGTCATCAGTGTTTGAACCTGACAATGAAGTTTTACAAATACTGTATCTCTGCAATGCCTCCACGGTTTGATTTCAAATTGTCGGGACTTACGCAGATCCCAAATACACAAGAACAGGTACCAATAGGTGAGAAAAGTGGGTTTTGCATAATAGGTCCCCTTTAAAACGGCGTGTTACCAGTAGGGCTTACTAAAAGCACTTTTAAAACGGTTTAAATTCCAGCATCAATGCTTGATTTTGGACAATACACTGGTGGGACTTACTTAAAGGGGAACATTATCACCAGACCTATGTAAGCGTCAATATATACCTTGATGTTGCAGAAAAAAGACCATATATTTTTTTAACCGATTTCCGAACTCTAAATGGGTGAATTTTGGCGAATTAAACGCCTTTCTAATATTCGCTCTCGGAGCGATGACACATCGGGAAGCAATCCACCATTTTCTCAAACACCGAGTCAAATCAGCTCTGTTATTTTCCGTTTTTTCGACAGTTTTCCGTACCTTGGAGACATCATGCCTCGTTGGTGTGTTGTCGGAGGGTGTAACAACACGAACAGGAACGGATTTAAGTTGCACCAGTGGCCCAAAGATGCGACAGCAAGAAATTGGACGTTTGTTCCGCACACTTTACCGACGAAAGCTATGCTACGACAGAGATGGCAAGAATGTGTGGATATCCTGCGACACTCAAAGCAGATGCATTTCCAACGATAAAGTCAAAGAAATCTGCCGCCAGACCCCCATTGAATCTGCCGGAGTGTGTGAGCAATTCAGGGACAAAGGACCTCGGTAGCACGGCAAGAATGGCGGCAGTTTGTTCCTGCAGATGAGCGAGCTAAACCCCCTGGATGTCTTGGCTCACACCGTCCCTTATGCCACCGAAGATGATCAAGAGAAGAATATCGACCCTAGCTTCCCTGGCATGCTGACGTCAACTCCAAAACTGGACAGATCAGCTTTCAGGAAAAGAGCGCGGATGAGGGTATGTCTACAGAATATATTAATTGATGAAAATTGGGCTGTCTGCACTCTCAAAGTGCATGTTGTTGCCAAATGTATTTCATATGCTGTAAACCTAGTTCATAGTTGTTAGTTTCCTTTAATGCCAAACAAACACATACCAATCGTTGGTTAGGAGGCGATCGCCGAATTCGTCCTCACTTTCTCCCGTGTCGCTGGCTGTCGTGTCATTTTCGTCGGTTTCGCTTGCATACGGTTCAAACCGATATGGCTCAATAACTTCAGTTTCTTCTTCAATTTCGTTTTCGCTACCTGTCTCCACACAACAACCATCCGTTTCAATACATGCGTAATCTGTTGAATCGCTTAAGCCGCTGAAATCCGAGTCTGAATTCGAGCTAATGTCGCTATAGCTTGCTGTTCTATGCGCCATGTTTGTTTGTGTTGACTTCACTATGTGACGTCACAGGAAAATGGACGGGTGGTTAAAATCAGGCACTTTGAAGCTTTTTTTAGGGATATTGCATGATGGGTAAAATTTTGAAAAAAACTTCGAAAAATAAAATAAGCCACTGGGAACTGATTTTTAATGGTTTTAACCCTTCTGAAATTGTGATAATGTTCCCCTTTAAAACTGCTGAAAAATAATAGAAAATGAGACCTTTAACTTAAAATGAGGAATGAACAGAAGACACTGCAACTATTAACGTATACTTAATAGACAAACGCACACAGACCAGAGAGGTTATGAAATAACGAGCTGGCGGAAGAAGGGCAGGAAACGACCCAAAGCTGCGGATTACAATCTTGACTAGGATGTGACAAATCAAAGCTTCCACTGTCGATCTCTGCACTTTAAATGAGATCTTCTGTAATTATGCTGTGGTTTAACGAGGTCACATGGTGCATCAATGCTGGCTCTGCAGTACATATGCAAGATCTAGATTCCAAAAGAAATCTTTAATTCAGGTGCACAATGTTGTTTTCTCCATCCGGCAAATTAAGAATGAGGTATTTCCTATCGTTACCATTCTATTTTATTAAGAATGAGGTATTTCCTATCGTTACCATTCTATTTTAGTATGTCAACCAAAACAACAATATTGAATCCCCCATTCTCCCTAAATGTTCCATTTCCTTTCTATTTTATGCCTTACTTTCTGTTACATCCCTAATATCTTTTTTCATTCACTTTTCCTTCCCAGTATATTTTCTGCTTATCAATATTTTACTTAAATTATCCTTGTTTTGAAACAAATGCAACCAATATTACTACCAGTGTTCATTTTGTTTTAATTTGGATTAATAATGATTATATTATTGCATATTTTACATTAACTTAATTAAAGACTCCAATATTTGGGCACAAATAAAATGTTATTGCCAGAATGACATACAGGAAAATAAATTCAATGTTTTGCTTAAATGCACATTATTTATTTAGTCAAAACAGTTTTATTTAAAGTCCAAGTGGATTTATTTTGAAGCCAGATTTACCAGTGAGCACATCCGTCACAGTCTCCTTACTCATCTTTACACTATCGTATACACATTGACCTGAACACTGACCATATAACAACCCACGCCCCCTTTTAGGTAACCATCCATGGTTAATGTAAAGGAAATGTGCTGTCAAAATAAACTATGTGATTAATCTCTGTATATACTTGATTAATGCAAAAAATGAAATGAATGAAAAAATGTTCGTGAATAATCACATGACTTTACTCATTATTTTTGACAGCCCTTATATATTTAAAACAAATCTAATTAAATAAAATAAAAAAAAATAAAAAATAAAAAAAATATATATATATACATATATAAATATATATATTTTTATTTTTATTTTTTTAATTCATATATATACAAATTTAAAAAAATAATATATTTCATTTCCTAGAAAAATTCTTAGTATATATACAGTCATGGTCAAAAGTTTACATACACTTGTAAAGAACATAATATCATGGCTGTCTTGAGTTCCCAATACTTTCTACAACTCTTGTTTTTTTGAGATAGAGTGATTGGAGCACATACTTGTTGGTCACTAAAAACATTCATGAAGTTTGCTTCTTTTATGAATTTATTATGGGTCTACTGAAAATGTGAGCAAATCTGCTGGGTCAAAAGTATACATACAGCAATGTTAATATTTGCTTACATGTTCCTTGGCAAGTTTCACTGCAAAAAGGTGCTTTTGGTAGCCATCCACAAGCGTCTGGTTGAATTTTTGACCACTCCTCTTGACAAAATTGGTGCAGTTCAGATAAATGTGTTGGTTTTCTGACATGGACTTGTTTCTTCAGCATTGTCCACATGTTCTCAATGGGGTTTAAGTCAGGACTTTGGGAAGGCCATTCTAAAACTTTAATTCTAGCCTGATTTAGCCATTCCCTTACCACTTTTGACGTGTGTTTGGGGTCATTGTCCTGTTGGAACACCCAACTGCGCCCAAGACCCAACCTGGGCCGGCTGATGATTTTAGGTTGCCCTGAAGAATTTGGAGGGTAATCCTCCTTTTTTATTGTCCCATTTACTCTCTGTAAAGCACCAGTTCCATTGGCAGCAAAACAGGCCCAGAGCATAATACTACCACCACCATGCTTGACGGTAGCGTTGGTGTTCCTGGGATTAAAGGCCTCACCTTTTTTCCTCCAGACATATTGCGGGGTATTGTGGCCAAATAGCTCAATTTTTTGTTTCATCTGACCACAGAACTTTCCTCCAGAAGGTCTTATCTTTGTCCATGTGATCAGCAGAGCTGGCGCAAGGGCTTCCTTCTTCCATGGCGATGCAAAACACGCTTGACTGTGGACACTGACACCTGTGTTCCAGCAGCTTCCAACCTGCTTTTTGGTGGTTCTCGGTTGACTCTTGACCATCCTGACCAATTTTCTCTCAGCAGCAGGTGATAACTTGCATTTTCTTCCTGATTGTGGCAGTGACAAAACTGTGCCATGCACTTTATACTTACAATTGTCTGCACAGTTGCTCTTGGGACCTTAAGCTGCTTTGAAATGGCTCCAAGTGACTTTCCTGACTTGTTCAAGTCAATGATTCGTTTTTTTTTTTCAGATCTGTGCCGAGTTCCTTTGACTTTCCCATTGTCGCGTTTGTAACCGAGTCTAATGACTGCATCACATGAGCCCTATTTAAATGGGCTCAGAGAAGTCAACAGGTGTCATCAATCATAATCACTCACATGAAGTTAGGAGGCCACGTAACTTTTCTACATCACCAGAATTGATCATGTATGTTGCTGTATGTGTACTTTTGAACCAGCAGATTTGCTCACATTTTCAGTAGATCCGTAATAAATTCATAAAAGAACCAAACTTCATGAATGTTTTTTTGTGACCAACAAGTATGTGCTCCAATCACTCTATCACAAAAAAATAAGAGTATTATTGGAAATTTAAGACTGTCATGACATTGTGTCCTTCAGTGTAGTCAAATGATGAGTTATCTTTTCTGTCCTTTTTTCCTTTCCTTTGTTCTTTCGTCCTTCATTTGCTTCCATTTTTTCTCAAACCTACAACCCAATTTTATTATTAATTTGTCATTTCCATCCCTCTGTCCTGTGAACACACGTTCAGTACACGGCGTGTCTATGGGGGCCCCATTAGCGGGGAGAAAAAAAAGAGGGCGCACGCATTCCCAACCAAACACGTCAAGTTAGGTGTACCTCTGATACACCCGCTCAAGCGGAACACGCCAATATGCTCGGCTCCTGTGAGAAGAAGTGAGCGACAGGAAAAAAACCAAAAAAAAACGGAATGCAGATGGAAGGAGGGCGATATGTAAAAGAGTAAAATGTTTTGACTGCTGTCATTCCATGCAGGAGGAGAGGGTGTCATCGGCTAAAAAAAAAGGTCTGGTTAGTTAATGTGATGAATGTCGCTGGGAGAGGGAGGAGGGTAAAGGGTCGCAGGAGAAATGATAGGGGAGGGGGAAAAAAAGGAGGCTGGCTGCATGTGTTCATGTGTCACTTGGTCCTTTACACTATGACAACACCATTGAGGCTACACAGTCCCCTGAGGATGTGCTGACGTCTCACCACCTCAGAGGACTTGACAACAGAGTAAAACTGATCGATTACTGTACAAGACGTGCAAAAATGCAAGTTAGATACTGCACAACCACGAGTCACTGCATTAAGTACGCCTGCACAACAGAATGAGATCGCTGTATGTTGCCCCTCTCCAATAAATGGTAAATGGGTTATACTTGTATAGCGCTTTTCTACCTTCAAGGTACTCAAAGCGCTTTGACACTATTTCCACATTCACACACACATTCACACACTGATGGCGGGAGCTGCCATGCAAGGCTCTAACCACGACCCATCAGGAGCAAGGGTGAAGTGTCTTGCTCAAGGACACAACGGACGTGACGGGGTTGGTAGAACCCCAGTGTTAAACGAGGGAACACTGTATTGGATATGATTACAATTGTGCAGGTGTACCTGATGGAAGTACCGTCTCACCTGAAAGTGCCCCTCTCTACATCTTGCCCGCTGAGCCGCACGTGGATGCCATCTTTGAGAAGAGATCCAAAGGCCACGTACTCGCCCAGGGCCCAATCCAGCTGACGATTCTTCACCAGGTCCGCTCTGCTGCGCAGGATGCGAGACAGACCTGGTAGACACACACACACACACACACACACACACTGGTTATCATTTGGAATGGGGACCAAGTTTTTGATCATCACATGTGGGGACCACCCTTTCTACAGGTTGTGGAGGCATAAAAAAAAGAGGTAAAATGGCCACTGCCCAGTTGGCTCATACACATCTTTAAATCTCTGTATTGATGAAGTAATGTGCTGGTCATTCTTACTGGGGACCCTGGGGAAAAAGAGTTAATATGGTTCATGGGTACCAAATTTAAATCATTTTGCATAATTCACACAAATTTGTACGTGACTACTGAGGACCATTTAAAAAATAAAAAAAAAGTTCAAATTAAATATGACATGATCCTCAGAATACAGCACTACAGCTGTCCTCTTATAGCAGGGGTCGGCAACCCGCGGCTCCGGAGCCGCATGCGGCTCTTTGATCACTCTGATGCGGCTCAGCTGCATACTTGCCGACCCCCCCCCCCCCCCGATTTTCCCGGGAGACTCTCGCAGAAAATTCCCGGGATTAATATTCCCCGATTTTCACCCTTACAATAATAATAAGAACGTGCCATGATGGTACAGCATTTAGCGCCCTCTACAATATGTATTAACAGCGTGACAGCCCAGCCTCTTGTTATATGCATCTTCTGCTCGCACTCGTAAGTGACAGTAAGTCATACTTGGTCAATAGCCACACAGGTTACCCTGACGGTGGTCATATAAAACAACTTTAACACTCTTACTAATAATGCGCCACACTTTGAACCAAAACCAAACAAGAATGACAAACACATTTCGGGAGAACATCTGCACCTTAACACAACATAAACACAACAGAACAAATACCCTGAATCCCATGCAGCCCTGACTCTTCCGGGCTACATTATACACCCCTGCTACCACCAAACCCCGCCCCCACCCCAACCCTGCTCCCTCACACATCAACCCCCCCCCCCCCCCCCCCTCTTTGCGTCGGTTGAGGTGGGCGGGGTTTGGTAGCGGGGGTGTATAATGTAGCCCAGAAGAGTTAGGGCTGCATGGGATTCTGGGTATTTGTTCTGTTGTGTTTATGTTGTGTTACGGTGCAGATGTTCTCCCGAAATGTGTTTGTCATTCTTGTTTGATGTGGGTTCACAGTGTGGCGCATTATTAGTAAGAGTGTTAAAGTTTTTTATACCACCACCGTCAGTGTAACCTGTGTGGTTGTTGACCAAGTATGCCTTGCTGTCACTTACGTGATCAAGCAGAAGCCCCATACAACGTGTGGCTGGGTCGGCACGCTGGTTGTAGTGGGTGCTAAATGTTGTACCATCACGGCACGTTCGAGAGTACAGTTGCCCTGAAATTCGTAGTCTGCCGGAAAAATCGGGAGGGTTGACAAGTATGATGCTGTCAAGCGCCATTCATTAAAAACCCGCGGGTCGCACTAACATTCAATTTTCATATTAAGGTGTGGGCCGCGTGTCTGAGACCCTTGGTTTATACATAGCACAAAGCAAAAAAAAAACATTGTATGCAGTGTTATTTCATTTCAAATTTCAAAAGATTTTTGTGGCTCCCATTGTTTTCTTTAATTTGTGAAACTGGTCAAAATGGCTCTTTGACTGGTAAAGGTTGCCGACCCCGGTCTTATAGGAAGTTTCACCACTTAAATGTTAAAGCAAATCTTGCATCTTCTGTGACATTACTGAAAACTGCTATTTAGCAGTAATGAAGTTGTCTGCAACTCCAACTACCATATATGGAAGGATGTAAAATTCTGAATGTGAATCATACTTTAAGGTAATAATGTTTTATAATCATGCTGTATGAAAATGTCATCCTAAGGAACACTAATCCAGATTTTGATTTTGGAAAAATATATTAGTTTTAACTAAGGATGGATACCATACATAATCACAGTACTATTAATGCCAGAATGGATCTGACTATCATTTAAAAAGGTTTCCCTTTAGGGGACCTGTTTTTTTGTCCCCATAATGTCAAGAGGTTCCCTAAGGCTGACTGTGTAAACAGAGCGATGTCCCCATTAAGTAAGCATTGCCAGAACACACACACACACACACACACACACCTACAAACACACCTTCTTGTATTTGTTACCTTTTTGAGACCTCCGAAAAATGCCTACCTGTAGTATTAAAATAAAAGTCGTAATTTTACTCAACACAAGTCAAAATTTTACAAGAAAAACCAAACATTTGTGCAGTATTATGATAAAAGTTGGAATTTTACTCAAAAAAAGTTGCAATTTTACACAAAAAGCTTCAAATTTGGGCAATTTTATGAAAAGAGTCGCAATTTTACTTGACAAAAGTCACAATTTTATAAGAAAACTAACATGTTGGCAATATTAAAATATTAATCTGAATTTTACTTGGCAAAATTATGACAAAAGTCATAATTTTATTAGCAACAATTTCACTAATTTACAAGAACAAACAAATTGGCAATATTGTGATACAAGTCAGAATTTCATGTGACAAATGTCACCATTTTGCATTAAAAGGTAATAATTTTACATTAAAAAAGTAATAATTTTACGAGAAAATATTGCAATATTACAGAAACAGAAAGAATATGAGAAATTGTTCCCAATTTTGTAAGAAAAAAGTCGACACATTGCGAGAAAAAGACGGCTTTTAGTTTTATTTTAATGATTTGTTTGTACCGGTAGTTGGTTTTTAATCTTCATTATTTACTTGAAGTTATTACAGTATGTCTCTATATACATCCATCCATCCATTTTCTACCGCTTATTCCCTTTTGGGGTTGCGGGGGGTGCTGGAGCCTATCTCAGCTACAATCGGGTGGAAGGCGGGGTACACCCTGGACAAGTCGCCAACTCATCACAGGGCCATGTAGTATTAAAATAAAAGTCGTAATTTTACTCAACACAAGTCAAAATTTTACAAGAAAAACTGAACATTTGTGCAGTATTATGATAAAAGTTGGAATTTTACTCAAAAACAGTTGCAATTTTACACAAAAAGCTTCAAATTTGGGCAATTTTATGAAAAGAGTCGCAGTTTTACACGACAAAAGTCACAATTTTATAAGAAAACTAACATGTTGGCAATATTAAAATATTAATCGGAATTTTACTTGGCAAAATTATGACAAAAGTCATAATTTTATTAGCAACAATTTCACTAATTTACAAGAACAAACAAATTGGCAATATTGTGATACAGGTCAGAATTGAATGTGACAAATGTCACCATTTTGCATTAAAACGTAATAATTTTACATTAAAAAAAGTAATAATTTTACGAGAAAATATTGCAATATTACAGAAACAGAAAGAATATGAGCAATTGCTCCCAATTTTCTAAGAAAAAAGTCGACACATTGCGAGAAAAAGACTGCTTTTAGTTTTATTTTAATGATTTGCGTGTAGTTGGTTTTTAATCTTCATTATTTACTTGAAGTTATTACAGTATGTCTCTATATACATCCATCCATCCATTTTAAAAAGTTAAAGTTAAAGTACCAATGATTGTCACACACACACTAGGTGTGGCGAAATTATTCTCTGCATTTGACCCATCACCCTTGATCACCCCCTGGGAGGTGAGGGGAGCAGTGGGCAGCAGCGGTGGCTGCGCCCGGGAATCATTTTGGTGATTTAACCCCCAATTCCAACCCTTGATGCTGAGTGCCAAGCAGGGAGGTAATGGGTCCCATTTTTATAGTCTTTGGTATGACTCGGCCGGGATTTTAACTCCCAACCTACCGATCTCAGGACGGACACTCTAACCACTAGGCCACTGTCTACCGCTTATTCCCTTTTAGGGTCGCGGGGGGTGCTGGAGCCTATCTCAGCTACAATCGGGCGGAAGGCGGGGTACACCCTGGACAAGTCGCCAACTCATCACAGGGCCATGTAGTATTAAAATAAAAGTCGTAATTTTACTCAACACAAGTTAAAATTTTACAAGAAAAACTGAACATTTGTGCAGTATTATGATAAAAGTTGGAATTTTACTCAAAAACAGTTGCAATTTTACACAAAAAGCTTAAAATTTGGGCAATTTTATGAAAAGAGTCGCAATTTTATAAGAAAACTAACATGTTGGCAATATTAAAATATTAATCGGAATTTTACTTGGCAAAATTATGACAAAAGTCATCATTTTATTAGCAACAATTTCACTAATTTACAAGAACAACAAACAAATTGGCAATATTGTGATACAAGTCAGAATTTCATGTGACAAATGTCACCATTTTGCATTAAAAGGTAATAATTTTACATTAAAAAAGTAATAATTTTACGAGAAAATATTGCAATATTACAGAAACAGCAAGAATATGAGAAATTGTTCCCAATTTTGTAAGAAAAAAGTCGACACATTGCGAGAAAAAGACTGCTTTTAGTTTTATTTTAATGATTTGTTGGTAGTTGGTTTTTAATCTTCATTATTTACTTGAAGTTATTACAGTATGTCTCTATATACATATTTATTTATTTTTTTTAAATTAATTTTGGCCAAAGGGGGCGCATTTAAATTTGTTACACACACTTGTTATTTCATATGTTGACCAGAGGGGGGGACACAGTCAATTCGAAAAATCCCTCCTTTTTAGGACCACCATCATTTTGATAGATTTCACCACCAGGGGTGCAAATGAGACAATCTCTATTCGATGCAATGGTTTTCCGTATTGGGACCATGATTTATGTCCTAACTTGTTCACCGGTCCTCATATGGAAGCTACTTTTGCTTGTTGATGTCTCAAGAAGGGTAGAAATACAAGAACACACACACACACACACACACACACACACACACACACACACACACGCACACACAAAAATACTCGTAAATGGATGTTCCTTTAGATGAGCGAGCGGAAACTGGGTGTTGCAGCCAGTGAAATGACAGGTGGTGTTGCGGACAGTGAACACTAAAACCTTGGCTTGATGTTGGGATGTTTGGAAAGGAATTCAAATGTGAATAAATTAGCACGGGGAAAAAAAGCTCTCTTTGGCTACCCTCTGAAATACACTTGCACAATCCAATTACTTCCAGGCCTATACGGCCGATGCTCTAAGACAGGGCTAGTCGACTGGCGGCCTGGGGATGACACCATGTTGGCCCTCGAGTTCAGTTCAAAACTTAGGAGACAAAATTTTTTGCATCAAATTCCTAGAAACACGAGTGTGCTCCTGTTGTATAGAACAGTGGTTCTTGAACTTGTTTATTTACCAAAAACAAAACTAGCGTAATAGGCCTAAGTATTCATTAAAAACAAGACAGAGGTTTTATTTAACAAGTATATTTAATATGTTTGCCACTGCAACATTACACACAGTTTAAACCGTAACACTGTGTTTGAATTAGGGTTGTACTACTACTACTACGACTATCAAACATGTGACGGTTTAGTACCGCTAAGTATGAATAGTTTTAGTTGTATTGTAAAACTTACAAACGTTGCCTGGAGTGATGAATGAAGAAACCATACGAGTAGAAACACTACAAATAGTGTTGTCCCGATACCAATATTTTGGTACCGGTACCAAAATGATTTCGGTACTTTTCTAAGTAAAGGGGACCACAAAAAAATTGCATTATTGGCTTTATTTTAACAAAAAAAAAATCGTACGGTACATTAAGCATATGTTTATTATTGCAAGTTTGTCCTTAAATAAAATAGTGAACATACAAGACAACTTGTCTTTTAGTAGTAAGTAAGCCAGTATTTTTCAACCTTTTTTGAGCCAACGCACATTTTTTGCGATTAAAAAATGCGGAGGCACACCACCACCAGCAGATATCATTAAAAAAACGAAACTCAGTTGACAGTAAAAAGTGGTTGTCGCAATTGTTGGATATGACTTTAAAGCATAACCAAGCATGCATCAATATAGCTCTTGTCTCAAAGTAGGTATACTGTCACCACCTGTCACATCACGCCGTGACTTATTTTGACTTTTTTGCTGTTTTCCTGTGTCTAGTGTTTTAGTTCTTGTCTTGCGCTCCTATTTTGGTGGCTTTTTCCCTTTTTTTGGTATTTTCCTGTAGCAGTTTCATGTCTTCCTTTAAGCAATATTTCCTGCATCTACTTTGTTTTAGCAATCAAGAATATTTCAGTTGTTTTTATCCTTCTTTGTGGGGACATTGTTGATTGTCATGTCATGTTTGGATGTACTTTGTGGACGCCGTCTTTGCTCCACAGTAAGTCTTTGCTGTCGTCCAGCATTCTCTTTTTGTTTACTTTGTAGCCAGTTCAGTTTCAGTTTCGTTCTGCATAGCCTTCCCTAAGCTTCATTGCCTTTTCTTAGCGGCACCAACCTTTTGTTTATTTTTGGTTAAAGCATTAGACACCTTTTTACCTGCACTCTGTCTCCCGCTGTTCCCGACATCTACAAAGCAATTAGCTACTGGCTGCCACCTACTGATATAAAAGAGTATTACACGGTTACTCTGCCGAGCTCTAGACAGCACCGACACTCAACAACAACACATCATTTGCAGACTATAATTACTGGTTTGCAAAAAATATTTTTAACCCAAAAAGGTGAAACTAGATCATTTAACATGGCACAGTGGTTGAAAAACACTGAAGTAAGCAAACAACGGCTCCTAATTAGTCTGCTGACATATGCAGTACCATATTGTGTCATTTATCATTCTATTATTTTGTCAACATTATTAAGGACAAGTGGTAGAAAATGAATTATTAATCTACTTGTTCATTTACTGTTAATATCTGCTTACTTTCTCTTTTGACATGTTCTATCTACACTTCTGTTAAAATGTAATATTCACTTATCATTCTCTTGTTTGATACTTTACATTAGTTTTGGATGATACCACAAATTTGGGTATCAATCCGATACCAAGTCGTTACACGATCATGGCGGACCGGTACTTTTCAGACGCGGTGTTGTACCGAATATGATTAATTAGAATTGCGGTACTATACTAATACCGGTATACAGTACAACCCTAACTACAAACGACTAGTAGACGGAACAGCACTTGTACTTCCGGCTCAAGGCACTAAACAGAAGGACGTACAGTAGACAACAATGTGTCCGTCATGTCCTCATGTGTCATGTCTTTTTTTTTTTTCGGACTATAATGTGCAATAATGTTATGTGTGTATATTGTGGAAAGGATGCAGATATGATTAAGAGTTCTTTCTTTTTACATAGCCATGTTTAGAGAAGCGCCTAGTACTTTTCCTCTGTGTATTCTACCAGTTTCTTTAGACATTTCAGATGCCTGGTTAAGGGTCGTAAACCATCGGAATGTGAAGACAACCCCCACATCTCTCTTCTTATCAGTGTTGAGAGGGGGCCGGGGGGGACTTTCTTTGTGTGAAATGAGTTGCCTTTTCCGTTGGAATGCCAGATCAACTAGAGGAGCCGATATAGAGTTGACCTCCCAAAGCTTTGGAATAAACTAGAAAATATTCCAATTCTGTCTTGACGGTCCTTCTTACTCAGCATATATGTCATCGAAAGAATTTGGGATTGACCAGTAACTTAGATTCCCTGGGAGGAAGAACTGGTCCGACCCAACAATATGTATATATATGCATATGTATGTATATATGCATGTGTGTGGATATATACATATATATAGATACATATCTTCTTTTTTATCTTTTGTTTACTATTATATTACTAAATTATTGTGTATGCACCTTAGGGGATCTGCTCCAATTTCGTTGTTCTTTGAACTTGTTCACTGTAACAATGACAAATAAAACTCTATTCTATTCTAGACGTTCAACACGCTGCAACTGCAGCGACAGAACTCGTCCAAAAGATGGCACCTTAGCACAAACAATAACACACATTTTCAGTGTGTGTCGGTAATTAATGAAAACTTGTTGTTGAATGCAAAACATTATGGCCGTTAGCGAAGAAAAATCCATAAATTAGCTACACCGTTTTATAAGCCGCAGGGCTCAAAGCGTAGGCAAAAAGTGTCTTTTTTTAATTTTAATAATGATTTGAAGAAAGTGAGAAGGAAAACAAGCGTCTTTTGTTTTCAGCTGAAAAGCTCACCGGGATGTATTGTAAAATCTTCCAGAGGCACCGAGCTGGCAGTCCGGCCAATGTGCTGCAAGACCTCCTCGTCCAGTCCTGTGGGAGGGCAGCTCATGGTCTTAGGTTCTCCTTCTGCCGTGAAGAAATCTACAAGGAGGAAAAACACACATTAAAAAGAGAAGGAAGGACCACGATGGAGAAGACTGTCAAGTACCAGGCCAGGGGGAGTCCAGCCAGTGTCGAATGTTCGAGATCTTCTCGTCCTTGGAACTGGTGTAGGCCTCCTCGCATATTTTGTCATATTTGGCCACTTCCTCCTGTGACCGCAAGTGACGCGGATTAACAATGTTATTTTATTTTCCGGCAGCTTAGGTCGCTGCAAAGAAATTGGGTGAATGAGAGCGGGGGAGAAGGCAGAAGAGAAAAATGATCTAACTTGAAGGACATAGCTCAGCCTGGCTGTATTATGAATAGGCCATTAGCTTGTGTCCACATTGCCCATGGAAGCGACGCCCATCAAACATCTTGCATAGAGCCTACGCTACTGTACATGCTATATGTTATATGTGCGCCTTGCAATTGGATGAGGAGCCAAATTGATTCCATTGAAAGACACGCTTCTATACTGTGGTGTAAAATGTGAGATTGCTACATTATTTAGCGCTTGAACTGCAACAGTAAATTGACTCTCAAATACAGGCAATACTGCGGAGACATATTCTAGATTTAAGTTCGATTTAAAGCTGCTGTGTGTCACTGGCTCCTAATATATGTATTTTTATAAAACGTGAAAATATGACACCACTTTTCACTTTTAAAGCTCCTATCATCTGGAACGGTCTTCCAGATGATTTAAGACAGGCGTTATTTGGAGTCCATGGAGCTCTTTCAAAAATGTATGGAAATGGCAAAAAAAAAAAATGGGGTGAAAAATATATTTTTTCTGGTAATATGGTTTCTGTAGGAGGACAAAACACGACACAAACCTTTCTAATTGTTAGAAAGCCCACTGTTTATGTAAAATTACTAAATGGGTTATACTTGTATAGTGCTTTTCTACCTTCAAGGTACTCAAAGCGCTTTGACACTATTTCCACATTCACCCATTCATTCACACACTGATGGTGGGAGCTGCCATGCAAGGCCCTAACCACGACCCATCAGGAGCAAGGGTGAAGTGTCTTGCTCAAGGACACAACTGACGTGACATAGTTGGTAGAAGGTGGGGATTGAACCAAGAACCCTCAGGTTGCTGGCACGGCCACTCTCCAAACCGCGCCACGCCATCCCTTTTAATATGATTGTGTTTATGCTTCACTGATGAGTGTTTGGCGAGCGCCGTTTTGTCCTACTACGGAAAGACGTGTTATATGCCACTCCTTCTGTGTCTCATTTTGTCCACCAAACGTTTTATACTGTGCGTGGATGCACATAGGTGAGCTTTGTTGATGTTACTGACTTGTTATGGTTTGCTATTTATGCATATTTGGTCACTGCATGACTGCAAGCTAATCAATGTTAACATGCTATTTAGGCTAGCTGTATGTACATATTGCATCATTATGCCTCGTTTGTAGCTATATTTGAGCTCATTTAATTTCCTTTACTTATGTCCTTATGTGTATTTAGTTTATTTTTCCATGTTTCATGACACATTATCTGTTTGTAATATTGGCTGCATTTCTGATAGTTGTTAGTGTGCCATGTTGTTCCAGACCTCAGCAAACATTAGTAAAGATTGTAAAAAAATCCATTAGAAGAAGACAGCCTGCCGTTTCCTTTAACTTGGACACACACATCTATACCTTTGGCCATTCTAAGACAGTCATTTCCAGGAGTTGTCTCACCCTCTGAGAAGCCTCCGTTTTACTAATGTTTTCCAATGTTGTAAAAATGTGTAGAATAAATATTACATTTCAACATTTCTGTCAACGAAGATTTGTGTCAGCCTGCGACACAGTCATTTTGATAGTAGGCTAATATAGCTAAATAGCCACTTACATCATGTGTTTCCATCATTATAACACTTATATAAGTCTTTTAATTTTTTTGCGGCTCCAGACAGATTACTTTTTTGCATTTTTGGTCCAATATGACTCTTACAACATGTTGGGTTGCCAACCCCCTGACGTAGGCAATGTTTAGATTTAACTGCATATTACAACTGAAAGTATCTTATCTACACGCATTAATTTTATTGGAATTAATTCATGGTTATTTTCATGACGATTTGATTTTTAATCATGATTTTATTCGCTTTCTTTCTGGCATCTGTAAAGCACTATTGTGATCTATAAATAAACTTGCTTTCCTTGACACAAATGGAAAGCATATGTTACCAATAGGGCTTTAAGAGAACAGATTCAACAAATAAATGTCTATATTTCTTAGAGGTGGGGGAAAAATATAATATATTATACTTTTAATAACAAATAAAATGTCAACATATATTTTTTTAATGTCCAAATAATGTTTTTTTATTTTTAATTAGAAATAAAAGTTATATATATATATATATATATATATATATATATATATATATATATATATATATATATATATATATATATATATATATATATATAAATATATATATATATACAGTCATACATATATATTTTAAATGTTTTAAATAATATAATTTTTTTGTTGTTGTTTTTTTAAGTCTTGTTATTTCTGTAAAGTTGCAATAAATAGAAATGGGTGCTTTGAATTATTATATTTTTGTTTTCTTTACTCCGTTTGTCCAATTAATTGTTACTGCTATCTAGTGTACATGTAGAATATCGCAGTATTTCTCTCAATACTGTATTGTAGCGTGATACATAGCTAGCCCTAATATTTATCACAATCACAAAACCCAAAACCAGTGAAGTTGGCACGTTGTGTAAATGGTAAATAAAAACAGAATAGAATGATTTGCAAATCCTTTTCAACCTATATTCAATTGAATAGACTGCAAAGACAAGATACTTAACGTTGGAACTGGAAAACTTTGTTATTTTTTGCAAATATTAGCTCATTTGGAATTTGATGCCTGCAACATGTTTCAAAAAAGCTGGCACAAGTGGCAAAAAAGCCTGAGAAAGTTGAGGAATGCTCATCAAACACTTATTTGGAACATTGAACGGGCTAATTGGGAACAGGTGGGTGCCATGATTGGGTATAAAAGTAGCTTCCCTGAAATGCTCAGTCATACACAAAGAAGGATGGGGCGAGGGTCACCACTTTGTGAACAAATGCGTGAGCAAATTGTCCAACAGTTTAAGAACAACATTTCTCAACAAGTTATTGCAAGGAATTTAGGGATTTCACCATCTACGGTCCGTAATATCATCAAAAGCTTTAGAGAATCTAGATAAATCACCGAACCAACATTTGAATGCCCGTGATCTTCGATCCCTCAGGCGGTACTGCATCAAAAACCGACATCAGTGTGTAAAGGATATCACCACATGGGCTCAGGAACACTTCAGAAAACCACTGTCAGTAACTACAGGTCGTCGCTACATCTGTAAGGGCAAGTTAAAACTCTACTATGCAAAGCGAAAGCCATTTATCAACAACACCCAGAAATGCCAACTTTGGCCTATACAACCCATATTTCCACTTTCATCTTAATTCTTCATTTTATCATGTAATTTTTGGATGATTGTACACTTTTGTCTTTATCTTTTTTTAAATTTTCTTGTATATAGGAATGTAAAATAAACACCTCAAATTCCTGCAGCGTGACCACTCCCTCAGCAATGAGCTTGTCAGAGTACTTCTTCAGCACGTGCTCCTGCCGGCGGATCTGTTTGTACATCAGTGGCTGAGTGAACATGGGCTCATCCATTTCATTGTGGCCAAAGCGCCTGTAAGAAACCTGGAAAACAAAACATTTAGGGTGTCTCGAATTAAAGAAGTATGGTCCTATACCGACTCCTGTGATGATTAAGTAAACGACACTTGTATCATGTCGGGTCCTGACAAGGTCAATGACGACGTCCTTGTTGAAGGTGTTCCTCCATTCTGCAGCCACGCCGCACACGTACATGACGGCCTCAGGGTTGTCTGCATTAACATGGAAGATGGGAGCGTTGACCACTCGAGCCACATCAGTCGGGTAAGGAGACGAGCGAGCAACCCGAGGGTCTGTCGTAAAGCCAATCTGTAAATAGTAAAATGACAAGTGTACTGTGATAAAAAAAATCTTCCATGCAAAAACATGTAATCCCAATTTGTTTATTTTTATTTAAACAATTATTCAATTTATTTAATTTTTACTATATAATATCATTTAATGTTTATCTTTAATTTAACAGTTATCTAATTTTATTGTATTGTTATTTAAATGTAATTAAATTTCATGTTTAATTTTATTTAAACATGTATTTGACTTAATTTCTTGTCTATTTTTAGTTAAACATTTAATGAACTTCATTAAATGTTTACTTTTACTTAAAATTAATTCAATTTAATTTCATGTTTATTTTTATCTAAACATTTATGTAATTTCCATTCATCCATCTATTTTCTACTGCTTGTCCCTTTCGGGGTAATTTCTTTTTTCTTTTATTGAAACATGCATTAAATTTCATTTAATGTTTATTTAAACATGTATTTAATTTAATTTCATGTTTATTTTATTTAAACATATTTAACTTTGTTTCATGTTTATTTTTATTTGAACATTTAATTAACTTCATTAAATGTTTACTTTTATTTAAAATTAATTCAATGTCATTTCATGTTTATTTTTATCCAAACATTTATGTAATTTCATGTTTTTTTTAATTGAAACATGCATTAAATTTGATTTCATGTTTATTTATACATGTATTTAATTTGATTACATGTTTAATTTATTTAAACATATTTAATTTAATTTCATGTTTACTTTTATTTAAACATATATTGTATTTAATTTCATATTTATTTGTACTGAAGTATGATTTTAGTTAAATTTTTTCATTAACTTCATTAAATGTTTACTTTTATTTAAAATTAATTCAATGTCATTTCATGTTTATTTTTATCCAAACATTTATGTAATTTCATGTTTTTTTAATTGAAACATGCATTCAATTTGATTTCATGTTTATGTATACATGTATTTAATTTGATTTCATGTTTATTTTATTTAAACATATTTTATTTTATTTCATGTTTATTTTTATATAAACATGTAACTTAAGTAAATGTTAAATTTTATTTAAAATTAATTCAATTTCATTTCATGTTTATTTTTATCGAAATATTTATTTAATTTCATGTTTTTTATTGAAACATGCATTAAATTTATTTTCATGTTTATTTAAACATGTATTTATTTTAATTTCATGTTTATTTTAATTAAACATATTTTATTAAATTTCATGTTTACTTTTATTTAAACATTTATTGTATTTAATTTCATATTTATTTGTACGGAAGTATGATTTTAATTTAATTTCAAGTAAACTTTTATTTAAACATTTATTTAATGTCATTCCATGTATATTTGTATTGAAACTAGGGTTTTACGGTATACCGGTACTAATAAAAGTACCGCGGTACTAATGAATTAAAAACTACAATGATTACATCAGCATTTTATTATCTCAAAATCTTTTGTAATTTTTTACTGTTTATTAACTTAGTAAATTCATCCCTGGACACAGAAGAACTTTAATTATGACCAATGTATGATCCTGTAACTACTTGGTATCGGATTGATACCAGAATCTGTAGTATCACCCAAAACTAATGTAAAGTATCCAAACAACAGAAGAATAAGTGATTATTACATTTGAACAGAAGTGTTGTAGAACATGTTAAAACAGAAAGTAAGTATATGTTAACAGTAAATGAAAAAGTTAATTAATAATTCATTTTCTACCGCTTGTCCCTCAAAATTTTGAGAAAATAATAGAATGGAAAATGACACAATATGTTACTGCATATGTCAGCAGCCAATTAGGAGCCTTTGTTTGTTTACTTATCACTAAAAGACAGGTTTTCTAATATGCTTACTATCTTATTTAATGCCAACATTTTTCTTTGATTTCAATAAGAAACATGTTTAATGTATCATAAGATTATTAGTTGAAATAAAGCCAGTAATGAGGTCCCCTTTATTTTGAAAAGTAGCAAAATATATCTTGGTATCGGGACAACCCTAATTTAAACATGTATTTAATTTATTAAATTTTTATTTAAACATTTATTTTATTTATACATTTTTTTATTTTGATTTAAATATTCATTTAATTTAATTTCTTGTTTATTTTTATTCAAACACGTTTTTAATCTGTTATTTA
Organism: Nerophis lumbriciformis; assembly: GCF_033978685.3. NCBI lineage: Eukaryota > Metazoa > Chordata > Actinopteri > Syngnathiformes > Syngnathidae > Nerophis > Nerophis lumbriciformis. The sequence continues at coordinate 13,185,344 of NC_084549.2, forward strand.
TTAATTTCATGTTTTTTTTAAACCATGTTTATCTTTTTTAAATTTTACATCTATTTCTATTTAAACATTTATTTTATTTTATTTGATGTTTATCTTTATTTAATAAATTATTTAATTGTATATTTATCTTAATACTTTTTGGACATCCAAATTTTGGGCTGTAAATTTTGATTTAGAATTTAATAAAATGTCTTCTATTATTTTTTTCAAAATCATAGAAGAAGTTCAATATGGATTTTAAATTCAATCAATCAAATTTAATTATAGAATAAAAAAGAAAAAGAAAAAAGAAAGAAAATAATCATAAAAAATAATGAATAATAATACACTATTTCTAATGGAAATGGGAAAGCAAAATTGTAAACACATGTTGGTGTCATTAAAAAAGTTGTACAAAATGCTATTAAATCATTTAAATGTACTTCAATTAAAAAAATGTGATATGTGAGATATGTGCCTTTCATTGGACGGCGATGATAAGAAAAAGAAAATGTGTTATTTTCCAGTAAATTCATTTCCCGACTTCCATAGGAGTGTGATCCTGTTACCTGGTTGTTGACCACCACATGGACGGTACCATGTGTGGTGTAAGAGGGGAGCTCACTCAAGTGGAAAGTTTCGTACACCACACCTTGCCCGGCGAAGGCAGCGTCTCCGTGCATCAGGATGGACATCACCTAAAACACATCAACGACTCGTTGACACAAAGTCAAAAAACATACTTTGTAGTTTTGCCACCATGATGGACCTTTTTCCCCAGCGTGTCCCCTCTGTAGAACTGCTCAGCTTTGGCCTTGCCTTGCACCACGGGATCCACCGCCTCCAAGTGGGAGGGGTTGGCCATGAGGGACAGCGTGATGTTCTTGTTCGTCTCACGGTTTATCCTCTCGTGGTACATTCCCAGGTGGTATTTCACGTCCCCCGAGCCCTTTTAGGCACATTTAACACATTCAAGTATCTCCAAATGCGCCGCGGCATCTGCGGGCTCTCTCACTTCATCCGCCGCCTCCAACTTGGGGTCAAACTGACAGAAGATCTGGTTCAAGTCCTTACGGATCACGTTGGCCAAGACGTTGAGTCGACCCCTGGAAGCGAAGATCGCAATATCGATACGCGGTCTGATGACAGGTAGGGTTGCAAAGGGGTGGAAAGTTCCCGGTAAATTTCCGGAAACTTTCCGGAAATTTTCCATGGGAAGTTAAGCTCGGGAAGTTTGGAAATATTGACCATTTTTTGATAATTATTCAAAGTTGGACACCGTCCATGGGAATTAATGGGAATATATGGGAATTAATTAGGGATTTTCGATAATGGCTTTTTTGCCGATATTCGATATCCCAATATTGTCCAACTCTTAATTACCGATATCAACCGATACCGATATCAACCGATACTGATATATACAGTCGTGGAATTAACACATTATTATGCCTAATTTGGACAACCCGGTATGGTGAAGATAAGGTCCTTTTAAAAAAAATTAAGTTGGACACCGTCCATGGGAATTATCGGGAATATATGGGAATTAAATAGGGATTTCCGATAATGGCTTTTTTTGCCGATATTCGATATTCCGATATTGTCCAACTCTTAATTACCGATACCGATATCAACCGATACCGATATCAACCAATACTGATATATACAGTCGTGGAATTAACACATTATTATGCCTAATTTGGACAACCCGGTATGGTGAAGATAAGGTCCTTTTAAAAAAAATTAAGTTGGACACCGTCCATGGGAATTATTGGGAATATATGGGAATTAGGGATATTCGATATCCCGATATTGTCCAACTCTTAATTACCGATACCGATATCAACCGATACTGATGTATACAGTCGTGGAATTAACACATTATTATGCCTAATTTGGACAACCCGGTATGGTGAAGATAAGGTGCTTTTAAAAAAAATTAAGTTGGACACCGTCCATGGGAATTATTGGGAATATATGGGAATTAATTAGGGATTTCCGATAATGGCTTTTTTGCCGATATTCGATATCCCGATATTGTCCAACTCTTAATTACCGATACCGATATCAACCGATACCGATATCAGCCGATAGTGATGTATACAGTCGTGGAATTAACACATTATTATGCCTAATTTGGACAACCCGGTATGGTGAAGATAAGGTCCTTTTAAAAAAAATTAAGTTGGACACCGTCCATGGGAATTATCGGGAATATATGGGAATTAATTAGGGATTTCCGATAATGGCTTTTTTGCCGATATTCGATATTCCGATATTGTCCAACTCTTAATTACCGATACCAACCGATACTGATATATACAGTCGTGGAATTAACACATTATTATGCCTGATTTGGACAACCCGGTATGGTGAAGATAAGGTCCTTTTTAAAAAAAATAAATAAATAAAATAAGATAAATTAAAAAGAAAAGAAAACAATATAAAAACAGTTAATTAGGAACTAGTAATTAATGAAAATGAGTCAAATTAACTGTTAAAGGTTAGTACTATTAGTGGACCAGCAGCACGCACAATCATGTGTGCTTACGGACTGTATCCCTTGCAGACTGTATTGATATATATTGATATATAATGTAGGAACCAGAATATTAATAACAGAAAGAAACAACCCTTTTGTGTGAATGAGTGTAAATGGGGGAAGGAGGTTTTTTGGGTTGGTGCACTAATTGTAAGTGTATCTTGTGTTTTTTATGTTGATTTAATAAATTTAAAAAAATGAAAAAATAAAAAAACGATACCGATAATTTCCGATATTACATTTTAAAGCATTTATCCGCCGATAATATCGGCAGGCCAATCTCTAGAATTAATGGGGAATTTCAATAATTATATATTATTGGGCACTTGTCTATATGCTGCTGCATCTTTGTGGCATTTTTGACGTAGCTCTTTGCACAGTATTTGCAAATGTACATCACCTTTCCGCCGACATTGGTTGGGGTGAAATGTCTCCACACATCAGATGGTGTTGATTGATTGATTGATTGAAACTTGTATTAGTAGATTGCACAGTACAGTACATATTCCGTACAATTGACCACTAAATGGTAACACCCGAATAAGTTTTTCAACTTGTTTAAGTCGGGGTCCACGTTAATCAATTCATGATACGGATATCTACTATACGTATGTGGCATTATTCTGTTTGTATTTATTCATTCTTGTAAAACACTAATGCAATGCCACACCCAGATATAAATAGTCAGCTGAACAATTGGAGTGGTCTTTAAAAATATTTTACTGATGGACAAATGAATAGAAATAGGCTGGATGAATAAATGAACACTCAATCAGCATGCTAAATCAAACTATAACTTACATTCTTGAATGGCTAGCACAGGGGTCGGCAACCCAAAATGTTGAAAGAGCCATATTGGACCAAAAATACAAAAACAAATCTGTCTGGAGCCGCAAAAAATTAAAAGCCATATTACATACAGATAGTGTGTCATGAGATATAAATTGAATTAAGAGGACTTATAGGAAACTAAATGACCTCAAATATAGCTACAAATGAGGCACAATGATGCAATATGTACATATAGCTAGCCTAAATAGCATGTTAGCATCGAGTAGCTTGCAGTCATGCAGTGACCAAATATGTCTGATTAGCACTCCACACAAGTCAATAACATCAACAAAACTCACCTTTGTGCATTCATGCACAACGTTAAAAGTTTGGTGGACAAAATGAGACAGAAAAAGAAGTGGCATAAAACACGTCCTCGAAAGTCGGAGAAAGTTATACATGTAAACAAACTATGGTGAGTTCAAGGACCGCTAAAATTAGTAGGACAAAATGGCGCTCGCCAAATATTTGAGTCAGTGAAGCATGTTTAATATAAACAGTGTGCTTTGTAACAATTAGGGAGGTTTGTGTCATGTTTGTCCTCCTACAGAAACCATATTAAAACAAAAAATAGATTTTTTTTCCCCTCATCTTTTTCCATTTTTCATACATTTTTGAAAAAGCTCCAGAGAGCCACTAGGGCGGCGCTAAAGAGCCGCATGCGGCTCTATAGCCGCGGGTTGCCGACCCCTGGGCTAGCAGAACAGAAGGCGGAGGAAACAACACGTTTTGATTTAGTATTTGCTAGTTGAACTTTACAGATCACAAAAAAGGTAAATTCGGCTCACTAACGTTGTTAGCATAAATTAATGGGATTTAACATAGAGAAAATTAGCATCACGGCTAACGGAGAAATATTTCGGTTCATTATGAGACTGTGGTGGTACATAAACCTAGCTAGCTAGAGATATTGGCCCCAAAATCATTTAACAAGTGCAGGAACAGCTAGCTAGCTTGAGTGTAAGTCTGCTGGAGTAGTCTACAGTCATACAGTAACAAGCAATTACACCTATTAAACTTAAATACCATAGATCACATATATTTACCGCAGTAATATCATCAAACCTTACCTGATTGGATGAAGTCCTTGGGCTCAAATACTAGTGTGGCCTCAATAGCCCTGCTGTAGTGTGTTGCATGCTGGGAATTATTTGTGCATGGGATGGAGGAATGCACAGTGCAGGGTTGAAATTCAACTGAATTTGCATTAAATCAGGTTGTTTTAGCTAATTATCATGCTGCAAGATCTAGCATGTTGCATTCAATGTTTATTCCCATTAATTCCCATGGAAAGTTTCCAACTTTGAATATTCCCGGAATTTTGCAACCTTAATGACAGGACATGTGATGTATATTTACCGATGCGGCATCCCCATGATCACGCTGTCGACGCCGGCGGCGCTGGAGATGTCAATGATGGTTTTCAGAGCGGGGATGAGGACCTCGCAGCCTTCCAGACCAAAACGTTTCTCTGACGACCATTTCCTGGCCAGGAAGTCTTCAAATCTACGAAAAGGTTTGCTCGTTAACAGTCATGACAGCAATTTAGGACAGGTGCACCTTAAGTTAAAGTTAAAGTACCAATGATTGTCACACACACACTAGGTGTGGCGAAATTATTCTCTGCATTTGACCCATCACCCTTGATCACCCCCTGGGAGGTGAAGGGAGCAGTGGGCAGCAGCGGTGGCCACGCCCGGGAATAAGTTTTGGTGATTTAACCCCCAATTCCAACTCTTGATGCTGACCTCTGCTGTGTTGATTATTTTTCTGACAAATACCGAATTTTCCGGACCATAGGGCGCACCGGATTATAAGGCGCACTGCTGATGAATGGTCTATTTTCAAGCTTTTTTCATATATAAAGCGCACCGGATTATAGGGCGCATTAAAGGAGTCTTTTTTTTTTTTTTTTCCTCTGTCATCTTTGTTGTAGCGGTGTAGCGTGCAAGGACGGGAGTGGAAGAAGTGTCAAAAGATGGAACTAACTGTTTTAATGACATTCAGACTTTACTTAAATCAATAATGGAGCAGCATCTCATCCGGAAACAACAACAACCTGTGAAAAACTGTCCAACCGGAACTCTCTAATAACTAAAGTTCCTTGGGTGAATAATGTAAACTCACTACACCGGTATGTTTTAGCGCTTTCATGGCAAGTTTACTGACAGGTATAAGTAAGCAGTACTCCCTCTGCGGCCCATAATGAAGAAATTGGCAATCATCACTTAAGCACCTCGCTGATGACGCAGCAAGAAGGCATAGTAACAGATTTAACGTAGAGGTGCATTGGCTGGACACGTCATTAGACACACCTATAGTCATAAAATCCAATGTATGCATTCCTTTTTTTTTTTACATTTAAATATCAATAAGTAGACATAAACATACTTTTTCCACTCCAGTCCTGTGGGTGGCGATTATGCGCATTAATATAAACAAAATACAAAGGTAACCGACTGGAACTCTCTAATAACTAAAGTTCCTTGGGTGAATAATGTAAACTCACTACACCGGTATGTTTTAGCGCTTTCATGGCGAGTTCACTGACAGATATAAGTAAGAACTTTACACTACTTTATATTAGAAATGGCAACAGCGGAGGATGAATTTCCCATAACAAGAAGATAGAGGAAAAAGAAGAAGCTTATCGACTACGGTGTCGACACGGACTACAAAGGCGGATGCGTGCAATTTTTCAGGGCTTATGCAGATCCCAAATACAGATCAGCAGGTACCAGAAGGTAAGAAAAGTTGCTTTTGCACAATATTGCAAAAGAAAACACCAGGTAATATGTCTTAGCTTATACACACACCATAATAATACTTGTATGTTTACTGCGCCAACAATCCATCAAGCAGTGCGGCATCTCTTCAACCGGAAACAACAAAAAGGCCGGAAATTAGTCCCGTGAAAAACACTCCGACTGGAACTCTTTAATAACAAAAGTTCCTTGGGTGAATAATGTAAACTCACTACACCGGTATGTTTTAGCGCTTTCATGGTGAGTTTACTGACAGATATAAGTAAGAACTTTACACTACTTTCTATTAGAAATGGCAACAGCGGAGGATGAATGTCACATAACAAGAAGATAGAGGAAAAAGAAGAAGGTTATCGACTACGGTGTCGACACGGGGTACTGTGTCGACACGCAATTTTTCAGGACTTATGCAGATCCCAAATACAGATCAGCAGGTACCAGAAGGTAAGAAAAGTTGCTTTTGCACAATATTGCAAAAGAAAACGCCAGGTAATATGTCTTACCTTATACACACACCATAATAATACTTGTATGTTTAATGCGCCAACAATCCATCAAGCAGTGCGGCATCTCTTCAACCGGAAACAACAAAAAGGCCGGAAATTAGTCCCGTGAAAAACCCTCTGACTGGAACTCTCTAAAAACTAAAGTTCCTTGGGTGAATAATGTAAACTCACTACACCGGTATGTTTTAGCGCTTTCATGGCGAGTTTACTGACAGATAAGTAAGAACTTTACACTACTTTATATTAGAAATGGCAACAGCGGAGGATGAATGTCACATAACAAGAAGATAGAGGAAAAAGAAGAAGCTTATCGACTACGGTGTCGACACGGGATACTGTGTCGACACACAATTTTCAGGACTTATGCAGATCCCAAATACAGATCAGCAGGTAACAGAAGGTAAGAAAAGTTGCTTTTGCACGATATTGCAAAAGAAAACGCCAGGTAATATGTCTTACCTTATACCAGGGGTCGGCAACCCGCGGCTCCGGAGCTGCATGCGGCTCTTTGATCACTCTGATGCGGCTCAGCTGCATACTTGCCGACCCCCCCGATTTTCCCGGGAGACTTCTGGATTTCGGTGCCTCTCGCAGAAAACTCCCGGGATTACTATTCTCCGATTCTCACCCTTACAATAATAATAATGGCGTGCCATGATGGTACAGCATTTAGCGCCCTCTACAATCTGTATAAACAGCGTGCCAGCCCAGCCCCTTGTTATATGCATCTTCTGCTTGCACACGTAAGTGACAGCAAAGCATACTTGGTCAACAGCCACACAGGTTACACTGACGGTGGCCATATAAAACAACTTTAACACTCTTACTAATAATGCGCCACACTTTGAACCAAAACAACAAGAATGACAAACACATTTCGGGAGAACATCTGCACCTTAACACAACATAAACACAACAGAACAAATACCCAGAATCCCATGCAGCCCTGACTCTTCCGGGCTACATTATACACCCCCGCTACCACCAAACCCCGCCCCCACCCCAACCCTGCTCCCTCACACATCAACCCCCCCCCTCTGTGCGTCGCTTGAGGTGGGCGGGGTTTGGTAGCGGGGGTGTATAATGTAGCCCGGAAGAGTTAGGACTGCATGGGATTCTGGGTATTTGTTCTGTTGTGTTTATGTTGTGTTACGGTGCAGCTGTGCTCCCGAAATGTGTTTGTCATTCTTGTTTGGTGTGGGTTCACAGTGTGGCGCATTATTAGTAAGAGTGTTAAAGTTTTTTATATCGCCACCGTCAGTGTAACCTGTGTGGTTGTTGACCAAGTATGCCTTGCTGTCACTTTCGTGAGCAAGCAGAAGCCCCATACAACGTGTGGCTGGGCTGGCACGCTGGTTGTAGTGGGCGCTAAATGCTGTACCATCACGGCACGTTCGAGAGAGCAGTTGCCCTGAAATTCGTAGTCTGCCGGAAAAAATTGGGAGGATTGTCAAGGCTGACGCTGTCAAGCGTCATTCATATAAAACCCGCGGGCCGCACTAACATTCAATTTTCATATTAAGGCGTGGGCCGCGTGTCTGAGACCCTTGGTTTATACATAGCACAAAGCAAGAAAAAAAACTTTGTATGCAGTGTTATTTCATTTTAAATTTCAAAAGATTTTTGTGGCTCCCATTGTTTTCTTTAATTTGTGAAAATGGTCAAAATGGCTCTTTGACTGGTAAAGGTTGCCGACCCCTGCCTTATACAAACAACATAATAATACTCGTATGTTGAGGCACAGTATAATCCATCAAGCGGTGCGGCTTCATAGCTTACCAAAATCATATTAAAACATTTTGATACATTCTTAAACGCTGTGTGTAATGTTCTATGTTTTCAATGGAACATATAAAATGTTGGTGTTGTTTACTTGAGTCATATTGCTGTCTACACATATCTCTTATGTGTGACTGCCATCTACTGGTCACACTTATCATTACACCATGTACCAAATAAAATTGCTTCGAGGTCGGTAAGCAAAACCAGAATTATTCCGTACATTAGACGCACCGGGTTATAAGGCGCACTGTCGAGTTTTGATAATCGTAAGTGCGCCTTATAGTCCGGAAAATACGGTACACCAAATGGCAGTGCCATCGTCGCAAAAAATTGAGCAAAATTGGTCTAAACATGGCCGCCATGTTTAGCTGTGCTGACCGTGTTGATCTGATGAGGCGTGCCAGCAACGTCCTCTTCTCAGCGTTGGCAAACTGCATGACTCCCGGCGTCTCGAACTTCTGGCGAATCCACTGACACTGGTTCACGTTGTTGATGAACATGAATTCCACTCCCACATGACCGCAGTAGGATGCCTTGGGGATAAAAAAAAATGGATGATCAGGGCATAAACACTCCATGCAATGGATACAATACAATTGTACTTTGTCCCTATGTGCGAGTCAACCTTGTAACCTTTGTAACACTTTTAGTACGGTTTAGCAGTGATATAATTTAGCTAATGCTAATTTAGCATCGCTTTGAAGGCCGTCATTGTGACAGTTGTATGGCCTGTATTTCTAAAACAACAGTACCTATTTAAAGTAATCTATCAATCCATCCATTTTCTACCGCTTGTCCCTTAAAGTCATATTATCCCTAAAGTTATAGGGCATGATCTACTCAGTCCCAAACTATATAATTGTGTTTACTATCAGTGGGCGTGCTAAAAAAGGAGGCAAAACAGCGTACGCAGAACAGTTATAGTCTTGATAAATCACACTGTGCGTGCTAAATAATCACATTCGCATTTTCTTAGTCTGCTATCAAATTTGAACTCAAATCTCCTTCTGGTCTAGTGGTATCAAATGTCATCAAATATTCAAACACAGTGTTACTATTCAAAATGTGTGGCCAAAAATACTAAACATACTTAAATAGTAATATAGTTTAGTAATAGTTTTTAGTAAATGTTTAGGCCTGTATTGTTACTGTATTTTAAAGGCCTACTGAAATGCGATTTTCTTATTGAAACGGGGATAGCAGGTCCATTCTATGTGTCATACTTGATCATTTCGCGATATTGCCATATTTTTGCTGAAAGGATTTAGTAGAGAACATCGACGATAAAGTTCGCAACTTTTGGTCGCTGATAAAAAAGCCTTGCCTGTACCGGAAGTAGCAGACGAGTAGCGTGACGTCACAGGTTGTGGAGCTCCTCACATCTGCACATTGTTTACAATCATGGCCACCAGCAGCGAGAGCGATTCGGGCCGAGAAAGCGACGATTTCCCCATTAATTTGAGCGAGGATGAACGATTTGTGGATGAGGAAAGTGAGAGTGAAGGACTAGAGGGCAGTGGGAGCGATTCAGATAGGGAAGATGCTGTGAGAGGCGGGTGGGACCTGATATTCAGCTGGGAATGACTAAAACAGTAAATAAACACAAGACATATATATATATATACTCTATTAGCCACAACACAACCAGGCTTATATTTAATATGCCACAAATTAATCCCGCATAACAAATACCTCCCCCCTCCCGTCCATATAACCCGCCAATACAAATCAAACACCTGCACAACACACTCAATCCCACAGCCCAAAGTACCGTTCACCTCCCCAAAGTTCATACAGCACATATATTTCCCCAAAGTCCCCAAAGTTACGTACGTGACATGCACATAGCGGCACGCACGTACGGGCAAGGGATCAAATGTTTGGAAGCCGCAGCTGCATGCGTACTCACGGTACCGCGTCTGCACATCCAACTCAAAAGTCCTCCTGGTAAGAGTCTCTGTTGTCCCAGTTCTCCACAGGCCAATGGTTAAGCTTGACTGTCATCTTTCGGGAATGTAAACAATGAAACACCGGCTGTGTTTGTGTTGCTGCATGCCGGCCGCAATACACCTACAGCTTTCTTCTTTGCTGTCTCCATTGTTCATTGAACAAATTGCAAAAGATTCACCAACACAGATGTCCAGAATACTGTGGAATTTTGCGATGAAAACAGACGACTTAATAGCTGGCCACCATGCTGTCCCAAAATGTCCTCTACAATCCGCGACGTCACGTGCAGGCGTCATCATACCGAGACGTTTTCAGCAGGATATTTCGCGCGAAATTTAAAATTGCACTTTAGTAAGCTAACCCCGCCGTATTGGCATGTGTTGCAATGTTAAGATTTCATCATTGATATATAAACTATCAGACTGTGTGGTCGGTAGTAGTGGGTTTCAGTAGGCCTTTAAAGTTGGTCTTTATGGCGGCACATGGTGTCTGAAGACATTTGTTTTTATGAGCTTTTTGCCCATTTATTGTATTTTTTGTTGAAGCCGCAGATCAGTTTTGAATTGGCTTCACTGTGTTAGGATATATCAAACACTTTTGGACAGGGCTATTCAACCGGCAGCCCAGAAATTACGCATATTGGCCCCCAAGTTCAGTTCAAACCTTGGGAGACAAACATTTTTGCATCAAATTCCTATCAAATTGTGTAGAGGAACTTGGACCAGTGTGAACACATTGGCAGACCCTTGCATTGACATATTAACCTTGTTAGCAAACATAGAACACTGGGGTCCAAACTTGTGATTCACATAACTGAAGCGTTCCTCAAAGCACCCTTTTAAGTCCTCACCTTTTTGGCAGTTACACATGTTTTCCATAATTTGGTTTATATAAACGTACTACAACTGCAATTGTGTTGGTTGTATCTTTTATGCCACACTCTGGCTCCCATAGCCAAATGTCCTCCTGGTCAACAAGAGAAATACAGTAAACCCTCGTTCACCGCTGTTAATTGGTTCCGGGCCTGGCCGTGGTAAATTAATTTCATCAAAGAAAAAATATCACTCATAAATGTTATATTTTCATTGCTAGTGCATAACAAATCTGTAGGAATAAGAGTACCTCAAGTCTCCGTATGACTTCTCTAAGCGTGAGAGTGGTCTCTCCTCCTCCGATGAATGTGGTGTGAGGCAGCCGGAAGCTTCTATCCAGGTCAGACTCATTAAGACCGTAAAACCCTATTATGACATTGTACAGGGGAAAAACAGGCTTAAAAAACACGTTATCAATTAAAGTTATCTAAAGTAAAAAAAAATAATAATAATAATATATATATATATATATATATATATATATATATATATATATATATATATATATATATATATATATATATATATATATATATATATATATATATATTTAAAAAAAATTATTTTTTTATTTTATTTTTTAAACAATGTTGGTCCTAAGAAATCTAATAAAAACATAAAAAAGTACAAGTACATACATGTTCAGCTATATAAAATTATATTAAATGTAATTCTAACTCCTTGATCAATTACAAGTGAATTCTACTTACCTATAGAATTATAGGAGTGCTAATGATGATTTACTGTATATACATATTATTTCGTATTATGGTGAATAAGTTATGTCCTAGAGGATTTATCCAACATTTATTATTTATTAGATTCCTTTTTTTCTTTTTCTTTTTTGTAAAATCTAAATGTAATTCAGTTTAATTATATTTTATTTCAATTAAATGTAAGTCAATCAAATCAATTTCACTTCAATGTATTTCAAATTAATGTATTATTTACTTTTGAATTCATTATATATATATATATATATATATATATATATATATATATATATATATATATATATATATATATATATATATATATGTATATATATATATGGGGAGGGGGGATAATAGAACTAGGTGATACTTGACGATAGTTGTGGTGGTGATATTGATGTTGATGATGATGATAATGAGGATGATGATGATGACAATACCAATGTTGATGATAGTGATGTTAATAATTATGTCGATGATGGTGGTGATGGTGATGATACTGATGATACAGATGTAGATGTTTGTGATGATAATGATGATACTCATGTTGATGATGTTGATGGTGATGTTGATGATGATACTGATGTTGACGTTGGTGATGTTGATAATGATGTTGTTCATGTTGATGATGATGTTGATAATGATGATGATGATGTTGGTGATGATGATTATGATGATAATGTTGATCACGTTGGTGATGATGATAATGTTGTTGATGATGGTGATGTTCATGATGATTGTGTTGATGATGATATTGATAATGATGTTGATGATGGTGAAGATGATGTCGGTGATGGTGTCATTGATGTTGATAATGATGTTGATGATTATGATAATAATGTTGGTGATGATGATAATGATGTTAATAATGATGCTGATGTTGATAATATTGGTGATGATGATGTTGATAATAATGTTGACGATTGTGTTGATGATGACATTGATAATGATGTTCATTATGATGATGATGATAATGATGTTGATGATGGTGATGTTAATAACGATGTTGATGTTGATGATGTTGGTGACAATGATGATGATGTTGATGATGATATTGATAATGATGTTGATGATGATTATGTTGATGATGATGTTGGTGATGGTGTTGTTGATGTTGATAATGATGTTGATGATGTTGGTAATGTTGATAATGATGATTGTGTTGATGATGCTATTGATAATGATGTTGATTATGATGATGATGATAATGATGATGATGGTGATGTTAATAATGATGTTGATGTTGATGATGTTGGTGACGATGATGATGTTGATGATATTGATTATGATGATGATGATAATGATGTTGACGATGGTGATGTTAATAACGATGTTGATGATGTTGGTGACGATGTTGATGATGATGTTGGTGATGGTGTTGTTGATGTTGATGATGATATTGATAATGATGTCGATGATGATTATGTTGATGATGGTGTTGTTGATGTTGATAATGATGTTGATTGTGTTGATGATGCTATTGATAATGATGTTGATTATGATGATGATGATAATGATGTTGATGATGGCGATGTTAATAATGATGTTGATTATGAAGATGATGATAATGATGTTGATGATGGCGATGTTAATAATGATGTTGATGTTGATGATGTTGGTGACGATGATGATGTTGATGATATTGATTATGATGATGATGATAATGATGTTGACGATGGTGATGTTAATAGCGATGTTGATGATGTTGGTGACGATGTTGATGATGATGTTGGTGATGGTGTTGTTGATGTTGATAATGATGTTGATGATGTCGGTAATGTTGATAATGATGATGATGATAATAATGTTGATTGTGTTGATGATATTGATAATGATGTTGATTATGATGATGATGATAATTATGTTGATGATGGCGATGTAAATAATGATGTTGATGTTGATGATGTTGGTGACAATGATGATGTTGATGATATTGATAATGATGTTGATTATGATGATGATGATAATGATGTTGACGATGGTGATGTTAATAACGATGATGTTGGTGACGATGATGATGATGTCGATGATGATTATGTTGATTATGATATTGTTGATGGTGTTGTTGATGTTGATAATGATGTTGATGATGTTGGTAATGTTGATAATGATGACGTTGGTAATGTTGATAATGATGATGATGATGATGATAATAATGTTGATGATTGTGTTGATGATATTGATAAAGATGTTGATTATGATGATGATAATGATGTTGATGATGGTGATGTTAATAATTATGTTGATGTTGATGATGTTAATAATGATGTTGATGTTAGTGACGATGAGGATGATGATGATGATGATATTGATAATGATATTGATGAGGATTATGTTGATGATGATGTTGGTGATGGTGTTGTTCATGTTGATAATGATGTTGATGATGTTGGTAATGTTGATAATGATGATGTTGATGATACTGATGTTGATGATGGTGAAGATGATGATGTGGATGATAGTGGTGTTGTTGATGTTGATAATGATGTTGATGATAAGGTTGATAATGTTGGTGATGATGATGATGATGATGATGATGGTGGTGATGTTCATTTGAATGATGCTGATAATGCTGTTCATGATGGCGATGATGATGATGATGATGATGTTGATGATAATTATGATGTTGATGATGGTTACGTGGATAATGAAGATGCTAATATGATGAATAGTGCCACTTATGCACTTTGAGTGTAGCCACTAACTTCATGCACTTTATGGGGCAGCATAGAATGATGACGGGGATGATGACGATTTGTGTAGCTATTTTACTGGGTTTTTTTGTTACACATATTTATTATTGTTTTGTAAGAATGCGAGACAAATTTACCTGCGGGTACAAATAAAGAAATGTAATCTAAATCTAATCTAATCTAAAACTTTTCTCAAAATGAAAGAATATAATGAAATGTGGACACCACGTACGCACTGTACATCATACAATATATGTGGCCCCACAGCAGAGCGGGACAAAGCCCACCTGAGAGCTGGAGAAGCTCAAAGCTCGGTAGCAACATAAAAGGAGACATGTGCAAATCAAATTAAGGACAAGGCAAAGACAAAAATAGACATCATGTGCTATCGGCTGAACATGTACAGTAAAAAGGCTCATTAGCTTTCATTAGGCAGCTATAGACCTTGTCACAATATATAATGTGATGAAATGCTTGACCAGATACAGGCAGAAAATGATCATATTTGTGGACAGGCATTAACTCTGTCCTTACGGACTGTGGAGATTTGACGGTTGCAGGTTCAAAACCCGCCGCGTGCTCTGCATGTCCTAATAAACCATGCAGGTCTACGGTGAATGATTTTGGTGTATTGCTTACCTAATTTTTCAATGGTGGTGATGAGATCAGAGGGAACAAAGGAGTCCAGGTCAGCGTCAAGGATGCCCAGAGGGTCTAACTGGGCCACATGATGACCACGTATCTACAAGGGGATGGATGGATTTCACAGACAGAAAGTTACAGGAATGTACACTTTATCCCATGTTTACATCTCATTGTGCAACATGAGAATGTTTGAAGGGGGAACCAAATGTGACCTATGAAAGGGGTACACATTTTTTCCAAAGTAGGACCTCCACCCAGACATACACAACTATTACAAACCCTGTTTCCATATGAGTTGGGAAATTGTGTTAGATGTAAATATAAACGGAATACAATGATTTGCAAATCCTTTTCAACCCATATTCAATTGAATGCACTACAAAGACAAGATATTTGATGTTCAAACTCAAAAACCTTTTTTTTGCAAATAATAATTAACTTAGAATTTCATGGCTGCAACACGTGCCAAAATAGTTGGGAAAGGGCATGTTCACCACTGTGTTACATGGCCTTTCCTTTTAACAACACTCAGTAAACGTTTGGGAACAGAGGAGACACATTTTTTAAGATTCTCATGTGGAATTCTTTCCCATTCTTGCTTGATGTACAGCTTAAGTTGTTCAACAGTCCGGGGGTCTCCGTTGTGGTATTTTAGGCTTCATAATGCGCCACACATGTTCAATGGGAGACAGGTCTGGACTACAGGCAGGCCAGTCTAGTACCCGCACTCTTTTACTATGAAGCCACGTTGATGTAACACGTGGCTTGGCATTGTCTTGCTGAAATAAGCAGGGGCGTCCATGGTAACGTTGCTTGGATGGCAACATATGTTGCTCCAAAACCTGTATGTACCTTTCAGCATTAATGGCGCCTTCACAGATGTGTAAGTTACTCATGTCTTGGGCACTAATACACCCCCATACCATCACAGATGCTGGCTTTTCAACTTTGCGCCTATAACAATCCGGATGGTTCTTTTCCTCTTTGGTCCAGAGGACACGACATCCACAGTTTCCAAAATGAAATGTGGACTCGTCAGACCACAGAACACTTTTCCACTTTGTATCAGTCCATCTTAGATGAGATCAGGCCCAGTGAAGCCGACAGCGTTTCTGGGTGTTGTTGGTAAACGGTTTTCGTCTTGCATAGTAGAGTTTTAACTTGCACTTACAGATGTAGCGACCAACTGTAGTTACTGACAGTGGGTTTCTGAAGTGTTCCTGAGCCCATGTGGTGATATCCTTTACACACTGATGTCGCTTGTTGATGCAGTACAGCCTGAGGGGTCGAAGGTCACGGGCTTAGCTGCTTATGTGCAGTGATTTCTCCAGATTCTCTGAACCCTTTCATGATATTACGGACCGTAGATGGTAAAATCCCTAAATTCCTTGCAATAGCTGGTTGAGAAATGTTGTTCTTAAACTGTTCAACAATTTTGTTGACAAAGTGGTGACCCTCGCCCCATCCTTGTTTGTGAATGACTGAGCATTTCATGGAATCTACTTTTATACCCAATCATGGCACCCACCTGTTCCCAATTTGCCTGTTCACCTGTGGGATGTTCCAAATAAGTGTTGCAAGTGTGCAACATGAGAATATTTTAAGGGGCAACCAAATGTGCCCTCTAAAAGGGGTACACATTTTTTCCAAAGTAGGACCCCCACCCATACATACATAACTAGTATATAGCTCATAAAAAACTATATATTTTTGTTATTTTCATTGTAAGTGGGCCAAATCACTGATATTAGACAATAATCTCATGAAAATGACTGCTGTCATTAGATTATTACGATAAAACATTTAACTTGTTTACCCCGCCTTCCGCCCGAGTGCAGCCGGGATAGGCTCCAACGTGCAATGACAACTTCCTTTCGAGAGACGCATACAGGAATCAGTCCTACTGTAAAAGTCGACAGATGTGTGCGTGGCTACCTGATAGGCTCTGATGAGCGTGTGCACAGCCAGGTGGTCGTCCACAACCTTGCGTGTTGCGTCGGGGGAATGGGACAGGACTCGACCCTGGAGGAGGGCGGAGGGACGTGTGGGAACCTCCTCCGCAGATGGACTGGATGTTCCGCGCATGTTCCGGAAGAAGGTGTCCCACGACTGGAACACAGAGGAGCATGGAAGCAGAAGAGTAAACTATAGGAATGTTGTCATTAAGGGTTTGATGATGCAGTTTCCGATACCCATCACATGTATTCACTATCATTTTTATCATGTATATATATATATTTTATTTTTTTTAAATTTATGGTGAGTTCTATAGATTGTGTAACGATATTAACACAATATTTAAACTAGTTCCTTGTTCTCTTTTATTCCATTCCATTGTTAGATCAATACAAACTCAGTACATCAAAACAGATGCATTAACTATCTATTAGTCATTTAAATAATTTGGTTTTTGCCCTCAAAGTCCTCCAGGGTCCAGGAAATGATCCCCTGAGTTTGTAAATGCTAACAAAAATGACAAAAATATTTTGAGAAAATAAAAATATCAATCTAATCACTCTTGTATCGATTTCATACTGATACTACCTTTGGTAGCACCAATTCAGGGATGGATCCACCCTCTTACTGTGACAAAGCTGACACACAAACAGTTGCTGTCATATTATCCTCTCTCTAACTCTTATTAATCTACTTGTTCGTTTCATGTTAATATCTGCTTACTTTCTGCTGTAACACACGTCTTAATCTTTACTCAGCACTTATTTCTTGGTGTTGTTCAAAGCTTAGCTATTAACATGCCCGGCTAGTTCTCGGTGTGTAATATGTTCAGCCTCGTCCTCCAGTGATAATAGTACTAAGGCTGCAGCTAACGATTATTTTTCTATCGATTAATCTATAGATTATTTTTTTCGATTAATCGGTTAATCTATAGATTATTTTTTCGATTAATCTATAGATTATTTTTCCTTTTACCGATTATTTTTTTTATTTAAAATGAAGATGAAAAAATAAATGTTGGCCAGTTTTTTCAAAAGGCATGACTTTTATATACAAAAAAAAAAGTATGGCCACTCAGTCAACATTGACAACAACATGACAAAATATTCTGTAACAATGTAAACATTTAAAACTTTTAACATTTAACAAAATTAAAAGTAGCTTATTTGCTTTTTAATGTGCAAATATAAAAGTAAACATCCAGTGCAAATCTTAATATTCTGCAATAGTATAAGCATTTCTAAAGTAAAAGTATTGCTTATTTTGCTTTAAAATGTGCAAAAATAAAGATAAACATCCAATACAAAAAAGTGCAAAACGAAATATTCTGTAACAGTGTAAACATTTCAACAAAAGTAAAAGTATTGCTTATTTTGCTTAATAACACAACAATGATAGTATGATTAAAGTGAAAGTTAATTGTTGGTTTGTACATAGTATATGTAACTGTTAATGTTGTAAAAGGTATTTGCACAACTAATTAACGTTAGCGTTAAAGAGGAGCGTGTCTTTGTAAACACTGAACAGGCATGCCAAACGCGCCTCTCAGAGCGAAACAGTGTTTTAGTTTATGAATTTACAACGCAGATACAAATGACACATTCATGATTTTGTGTAATGTGAAGTGAAGTGAAGTGAATTATATTTATATAGCGCTTTTCTCTAGTGATTCAAAGCGCTTTACATAGTGAAAACCCAATATCTAAGTAATGATGACAATGTATACTCACGCGGACGATTGACTAGTTGATGGTGATGGCAAGAACGCTGTCGGGTGTTTTCTTTTCAAATGTTCCTTCATAGCCGTTGTGCTGCTATGATAGGCCATTTCCGCTCGACACAGTGTGCATACAACAACTGTCAAGTGTTTTGCTTTTTTCGCTGTGCTTATCCCACACTTGAAGGGATGTACCAATGCTGAATGTGGCTTCTGGATTTCACTCAAAAGACCAGACCGTAGTTACTTTTTCCTTTTATTTTCCTTTAGTTTGCAACAGTTTTTCCAACCAAGAAACAGCTTCTTTTTTCTTCTTTAGTCTTTTTAGCAGTCTTTAGCAGTGTTAATAGACTTTAGTTTCTTTAGCTGTCATTAGCTGTCTTTAGTAGCCTTTAGTAGCCTTTAGTAGCCTTTAGTAGCCTTTAGCTTCTTTAGTAGGTGAAAAACCTTTAAGGACAAAACACCACAAGATTAACATGCTGTAAAAAATCAATCAATTATCAATCCCATAATTTACAACTATTAATTAGCTATCAAACTCTTAACCATTAAACAAGTGCAAGAAAATGGACACATCTTTTCCCTTTAAGTTAAAACAGATTTTAAATAAATTGTCTCAACATAAATGCACCAAGATACATATAAAATACATTTAACACCAGAAACACAATAGATAAATGCAACAGAAAACCCAATATGCAAATACAGAAATACCTAACCAATTAACCACCTATTTAGATACATATTTAAAATCCATATTCAATATAAATATATTATTAATTTAGCAGTGAAACACTCAATCTTAAACGCTGTCTACTGGTAGAAAAATGCCCCTTTTTCTACGCCCTCACCAACACAGTTAAATCCAACACTTTAAATTGAGCGACTTCACCCTCCTGATGAAGCAAACTGCTCCAACATTTATCAAACTAAGCAAAGAATATCAACACTAAACAACAGTTACATAACACACTGTGTGTATTTAGCCTCCAGACTAAGCACGCTACATGCACACAACCCCCCCTCCCATCTCACCAGCACAACAGGTGCGCCACACCCACGAAGAGAAATATTAAATCTTACATACTTTTGGCACAACTCTGGGTTATCTGTAATGAACTAAACCTTTTTCCACTCTGCGCTGGCGTCTTTTGTACTCCTTGATTTGACACAGCGGTCTAATTACCGGGCTCGCGCACCAGCAGATGTGACAGGAGCGCGCCGCGTTATACCTGCGCGCGAACGTAAACTGATCGGCTCTGATTTTATAAGCCGACTGGCCGAAATAATGCCGAATTATATACATTTGTTTATTGAAATACTCCCACACTTTTGACGACTTTTGGCGTGCTTTTTTTCCCTCGCTCGCACCGCTCGCATCATCTGCTTTGCGCTCCGCCATGACGGCAGTGTGACGTAAATACGCGACGCGTCGAAGCATAAAAACGACGTCGACGTATTTACGTAACCGATGACGTCGACTACGTCGACGCGTCGTTTCAGCCTTAAATAGTACATCATGATGATGCTTAAGATGAAAAAAAAAGTAGTTTATTTGTCGTACTGGAGGTAACTATCATTGGCTTAGGGGAGAGCGGCTCCACACTGCGTATGGAGGAATTGGAGACGCGTATTTAGCTGCTTTCTTAAATCCTGGGGACTAAAAATAAATGCAATATCAGTCAGAGGGGATTGGCCTTTGCCAATTAATGCCTTTTAATGCCGATCACATAATTTTGCATCGTCTGTTACTGATCGATCGGCACATCCCTAATAAGCAGTCAATTAGGAATGCTTAGTAGTTGACGAGAACAACGTATTCCACTAGGCATTCTCCACTTCTTTGATTTATGTACCATGCATAAGTATGATAAAAGTTGCCATGCAATATTGGAGCTCTGATAATTGATAACTTAGAAAAAATCCCGACTTTGTGAGATTTAGAAAAAATCCCGACTTTTTGAGAGAAGAAATCCAGACTTTTTGACTATTAGAAAAAATCACGACTTTTTGACTATTAGAAAAAATCCCAATTTTTTGACACTTAGAAAAAATCCAGACTTTTTGACACTTGGAAAAAATCCAGACTTTTTGACACTTGGAAAAAATCCCGATTTTTTGACAGAAGAAATCCAGACTTTTCGACTATTAGAAAAAATCACGACTTTTTGACTATTAGAAAAAATCCCGATTTTTTGACACTTAGAAAAAATCCAGACTTTTTGAAACTTGGAAAAAATCCGGACTTTTTGACACTTGGAAAAAATCCCAACTTTTTGACAATTGGAAAAAAATCCCGATTTTTTGACACTTGGAAAAAATCCAGACTTTTTGACCCTTGGAAAAAATCCAAAATTTTTGACATGTAAAAAATCCAGATTTTCTGACAATTAGAAAAAATCCAGACTTTTTGACACTTAGAAAAAAATCCCGTTTTTGCGACACTTGGAAAAAATCCAGACTTTTTGGACTATTAGAAAAAATCCAGACTTTTTGACACCTAGAAAAAATCCTGACTTTTTGACAGACAAATCCAGATTTTTTGACTATTAGAAAAAATCCTGACTTTTTGACAGACAAATCCAGATTTTTGACTATTAGAAAAAATCCAGATTTTTTGACTATTAGAAAAAATCCTGACTTTTTGACTCTTAGAAAAGATCCCGACTTTTTGACTCTTAGAAAAGATCCCGACTTTTTGACAGAAAGATCCCGACTTTTTGACAGAAAAATCCGAACTTTTTGACACTCAGAAAAAATCCCAGACTTTTTGACACTTAGAAAAAATCCCAGACTTTTTGACACTTAGAAAAAATCCCCGACTATTTGACAGAAAAAAATCCCGACTTTTTAACACTTAGAAAAAATGCTGACTTTTTGTCATTTGGAAAAAATCCCGACTTTTTGACACTTGGAAAAAATCCTGACTTTTCGACAGTTAGAAAAAATCCCCGACTTTTTGACACTTGGAAAAATTCCCCGACTATTTGACAGAAAAAAATCCCGACTTTTTAACACTTAGAAAAAATGCTGACTTTTTGAAAAAGACTATTAGAAAAAATCCAGACTTTTTGAGACCTAGAAAAAATCCTGACTTTTTGACAGACAAATCCAGATTTTTTGACTATTAGAAAAAATCCAGATTTTTTTACTATTAGAAAAAATCCAGACTTTTGACTCTTAGAAAAGATCCCGACTTTTTGACGCTTAGAAAAGATCCCGACTTTTTGACTCTTAGAAAAGATCCAGACTTTTTGACACTTAGAAAAATTCCCCGACTATTTGACAGAAAAAAATCCTGACTTTTTAACACTTAGAAAAAATGCTGACTTTTTGTAATTTGGAAAAAATCCCGACTTTTTGACACTTGGAAAAAAATCCCGACTTTTCGACAGTTAGAAAAAATCCCCGACTTTTTGACACTTAGAAAAAATCCCCGACTTTTTGACAGAAAAAAATCCCGACTTTTTGACACTTGGAAAAAATCCTGACTTTTTGACACTTAGAACTCAAATATTACATTATTATTATCTCTATGTTGAACAAATTCTGAAATTGGTTGAAATCCAGATGTAATCACAAAACGTAAACATGCTCAGAATAAAAATGCAATCTACACATTAAAACAAGGAATTTGTCTGTATTTTAATATAGTAGCGGTTACCTCATGTACATTTTTATGATCCTCCAACCAGGCGAAGTACATCTCCTCCACATAGTTGGAGCTACTGGTCACTCCCTGAGCCGGCGTGGTCTCTGAGGAGCAACCTCTCCTAGGATCAGGCCTGCACTTGGACAGGGTCCCTCCACCCCCTCGCCACCACGACCATCCTCCACTCCTCAGCACACCTGCAAATGCCCGGAACTGACTCATCGTGGCTATGAGGGGGATAGAAATGTAAAAAGATTAGCAAGTGACTATTTTATTCTTGGTAATCATTCATGAGAAAAGGATAGTAGTCAAGTTACTGCTTTAGTGCAATAAGTGACGGTAACCAAGTTTGGTTTAAAGATTTCAATGACATTTTATTTTACAGTCAAGACTGAAATTATTTATACCCCTGGGAAATTTTGACTTCAAGTTACTTTTATGTAACTAGAATTTTTTTTTTTTTTTAACTGGGAATGACACAGGCATCTTTCGGAAAATGATAAGACGATATACAAGAGGCATCATTACAGAAAAAATAATATTTCCTATATTATATATTTATTTAAATTTGGCCAAAATATACTATATAACACACATACATTATACACAATGAAAAATGACATATTAATGATAATACAATATATTAAATAAATCATATATATATATATATATGATTTATATATATATATATATATATATATATATATATATATATATATACGTACAGACTACAGCTCTTTTCAAACAAATCAAAAATCTGTTTTTTTTTAAAAATAATTTTAATCAATCTCTCTCCCATTTCCAACCTTTGATGTTGATATATAATACTTTGGTATAGTTTAATTGTATATTGCTTTTTTCTTCTCAATCTCTGTAGCACTTTTGAGACTCTAGAAATATAAATAAATAATGAGAAATAAACTGTATTTATCACTTTAAATTTTAGTAGTATATATATTATAAAATAATTGTTAATAAGAAATTAACAAAACATCACAAAATTGACAATTTTAGACAAAAAATGTATCTCTTTTTTACCTTTTTCTAGTACTTTGATGAGTGCTCTACTAGGGGTGTCAAATCCGTTTTCAGTGAGGGCCACAATGGTTGCTTTCGGAGGGCCGCTTTTTAAAAAATTCAAATGATGCATGCGGGTAATAAATGTATGATCAAACAATTGCAGATGCATGTAATTATTAGATATGTTATGAGTAAATTGATGGGATAACTTGCTTTGAAATCATAAGTAAAGGTGACAAGCAGATATATAACTTATTATTTGTATCTAAACAAAAATATCTTAGTAATACAGTGTCAGAATAATTTTATCTAAGTTATCACAAAACTTTGTGTTGCCACGAGTTCCCGACGAGAGGACAAAAGCTGTCTTTGATCTTACCAATCAAAAGGCTTGTAAAACTCCACTGTGTAGGATGGGAAGCGACATGAAGGTGTCGGTTTCTTTGATCTATTGTAATCCACAGGAAGATTTTGTCTTGACCCGAGATCTACAAAGCGGAGAGGAAGCAGGACCTGACCCCCCTCCAGGCACCTTTTCTTTGAACTGTGTTGTAACCAAAGGCAACGGCTGTTTACGACCCCCCTTCCTTTAAGAAACAGCTGTTGCCATGTAATCCGGGAAAGTCCAAATAAAAGAGGAGGCGTGCCACCTTTCGTCAGAGCGTGGTGGAAGACTGTGCAAAGAGTACAGCCCAGACGTTTCTCCTCAATGAGCTAAATTGAATTCTGTCTCTGTTTAATTCCTTGCTTCTTGTCTGTTTAATAGATGTCATCAGTGTTTGAACTTGACATACAGTACAGTACATAGTAATATAATAATACTCAGTGGCCTAACGCAAATCCCATAGGGGTGATAAATGGATGGTCAGCGCCTGAGAGCTGCGGCCTACCATCATGACCTCGCCCTTCCCTCTGTTGCTAGATATCGAGATGTACGTTGTAATATGTATATGTGCTTTGCTATAGAGGTTTTTTCCCACTCCAGACTAGGCCCCCTTAGGAGCCCAGTCTAGATTGTATTTTTTTACTCATCCTTCCCCAGCGTTTTACCTTTTTCCCATCTTTTACGGGGCCCCTTGTGGCGACCCATCAGCGTTCCTGTTCTGTAACCCTGTACACTGTTTTTTTGTCTAATCTTGAACGGGTTTGTGCTGAAAAGAAAGTTTCGTTGTACTTGTGCAATGACAATAAAGACCTACCTACCTACCTACCTAGTGGTTAGAGTGACCGCCCTCAGATCGGTAGGTCGTGAGTTCAAACCCCGGCCGAGTCATATCAAAGACTATAAAAATGGGACCCAATACCTCCCTGCTTGGCACTCAGCATCAAGGGTTAGAATTGGGGGTTAAATCACCAAAAATGATTCCAGGGCGCGGCCACCGCTGCTGCTCACTGCTCCCCTCACCTCCCAGGGGGTGATCAAGGGTGATGGGTCAAATGCGGAGAATCATTTCGCCACCTTGTGTGTGTGTGTGTGTGTGTGTGTGTGTGTGTGTGTGTGTGTGTGTGTGTGTGTGTGTGTGTGTGTGTGTGTGTGTGACAATCATTGGTACTTTAACTTTAATATTTGGCATGATCAGATAATAGTAAAGTTAAAAATATATGTATTTGTTTTACTGTCAACATTGAAAAAAACAAAAGCATTTAGTAAAAAAAATATATATATACCGTATTTTTCGGACTATAAGTCGCAGTTTTTTTCATAGTTTGGCCGGGCTCCAGTGCGACTTATATATGTTTTTTTCCTTCATTATTATGCATTTTCGGCAGGTGCGACTTATACTCCGGTGCGAATTAATAATTTTATTGAGGCATATTATTTCCAGGCTTTTGTGGGCCACGTAAAATGATCCCTGGGCCTTGGTTAGAGGATTATTTTATTTTCACATTGTTTTTGACTTTCCATCCATCCATCCATTTTCTACCGCTTGTCCCTTTCGGGGACGCGGGGGGTGCCATGGAGCCTATCTCAACTACTTTTACTTAATTTTATTTTGTAATTGCAGTATTATCATGGCAACTTGTATCAAATAATTGATGTAATCCTTGCTGTATGTCAACATTACACAACTATCAAAACAAGAGTATATTATATTTATTTGCACGGCCTTTACTCGACATTGACTGTATTTATTTAAAATATGGCTATACACTGTATTAAGACCATATACTCCAGAAGTCCTATAGTGGTTGCAACTTTGTTAAAAACTGTTCCTATAGCAAAAAGGAGGCACTAAACACGACATGAAGGTACTCCTCACCTTAGCAGGAACTCTGTGTTTGGTTTCGGTGTGCCTTTGTTATGACGCATATATGCTATTATGCTATGTAACTAGGGACCACTAATCCCCCTCCGCCCCCTTCAACACAAATCCCCCCTATAATCTGCAAACCTGCCGTGACGCCATAAACACGCGTGGCAAAAGTCGCACGGACAAGTTTAAAAAATGTCACTTTTGTATATGTGCAGACTTCCACAAGACGACGTTTTACCTTCGGGCGCTGCAGGAGAGCGGAGACGTCCGACTGAACAGGTGACCGTGAAGGTGACACGGGACTCGGCTCCAGTTGGACACGCCCCCTTCTGCACACATATAAATTAGAGGCAAGATGGTAGAAATAGCCACGATAAAAACATAAGAATATAACCTTATTGTCACGGTTACAGTCACAATAGAAAAAAATGTTCCTGGCACATCTTTATAGCCTTTAAATACAAAACAATTATTTACAAGATGTAACAACGTCCATATTTTCATCCAGACAGTGGTCCACAGTGGAGATACTTAACTGTGTTTACTTATATAATAACTAATCATGATGGTTATAATAATAATTAATTATACAAATGATTGAATAAGTTGAGTTAAAACAGTTCAGTGGCACCTCAATTTAATTTTGACTCTACCACCTATTGAAAAAAATTAAAATCAATTAAATGTGCGTGGCCCTCCAAAACAGCACCATTTTAGAATACCTTAAAAAAAAACTAACTTTAACGTAAACATTGTATGAAAAAACATAAAATAGAATGTACTATAACAACTAAATTAGTTGTATAAAGCATTATAAAGCACCTTGGAGGGCAGACATCTACAGTATCTCCTTCCGGCTGCTTCTCTGTCAAACACAGCATCAGCAGCTTCTCCATATTTTCATTGATAAAACGTCCGCCATTGAGATATTATTTTAACATCTTTTATGACAGTGTTTCTTAACCCCTTAGAGCCGGGGTCCCCAAACTTTTTGACACGGGGGCCGCATTGGGTTCCAAAAAATTTGGCCGGGCTGTATGTATATTTATATATTTCGAGCACGATGACGTCACGTTATCGATGGGAAAATGCATTTTTAGACAATAGGATTCGCCTGAGCGGCTAGGAGACACCAAAAGCAACAAGCGGTAGAAAATCGATTAGAAAGGACATATTTAAAATATGTATAATTTAACAAAAAAAATAAAAATAAAAATAATAAAATAAAAAAATAATATATATATACATATATATATATATATTATTTTTTATATATTTTTTTTTAACTTGGGACTTCCCGCAGGCTGGATTTTGGACACTGGCGGGCCGGATTTGCCCGCGGGCCGTAGTTTGGGGACCTTTGCCTTAGACGGCCCGCTACAAATATTTGTTTCTCAGCTGTGGTTCATATGGTTTACAGCGGTACACTTTTTCGCCCCTTGTGGCAGTATTGACATTATCAAACAAACAGAAGTCTGGAGCTAAAGTCATAGAGAAGTTTCTTAAGCGCAAAAATTATGACTAAAGTGGTGAAGCTGTATTTTTATTCGCACTTTAATTTTATTGACAGTTTATTTAAGAAACATCCATCTTCTACCCTTTCGGGGAAACGGGGGGCCTAGAGATTCATTAATAATTGAAATTTATTTTAGCACAACATAATATGTAAAATAATGTTTTGTCAGTTATGTATTACTCCCTCTTGCACGGTAGATTTGGTTATTAGTTGAGAAATGTGGGATATGGAGAGGATGGAATATTGCCAATTCATTTTGAATGGGGGAAAATTCCTGGTAATTCCAAATAATCAGGGAATGTCCTGGGTGAGTGGAGTGTGTGGATGTTGGAACGGATCAAAACGGATGAGAAATGTGGGATATGCAGTCCAATGTATGTTTCTATTTCATTGTCAATGGGGAGAAAATTACCGGAAATTCCGTGAAAACCGGTAATTTTGGGAAAGGGAAAACATGTTTTGCGTTCGATATATGGGAAAAGTAGTGCGTGTGGATGGTTGAAAGGTTGGAATCGGGTTTTAAAAAAATGCAAAACATTTTGGAGAAATTAGGGAATTGTAAAACTATGAATATGTCCATTAAATTGAATGGGAATTTCCTGGAAATTTGGGAATTTTGAGGAATCTGGAAATAAATTTAAAAAAATGTGGTTCTAACACAATTGTCCTGGTTGATAGGACTGGGTTGGTGTTGGATTGTTGGAATCGGTTGAAAAATGTAGACGTAATAACAATTGGAATTGAGAATGGATATTTCCAAATTCCTGGATTTTGGAAAAAATGGGAATTTGTACAAAAAGAAAAATGGTGATGTTGTTGTTCCAACTAAGAATAATGTTTTGAAGGTGGAACGGTCAGGAACGCGGCCTGAGAAAACTTTTCCAGCTCGAGCTGAAAACAGGGCTTCGGAAAAGCGGGGATTCTGGAAATTCCTGGAATTTCTTTGAACTTGAAAAAAGGTAGTTTGATTGTCCAAGGGGGTGGTGTGGGGTGGTCGAATGGTTCGAATCGGGTGACAAATGTGGGAATTGTTCAAGTTAAAAAAAAATGTCCCATTCATTTTCAATGGGAAAAATGACCTGGAAAACCGGGAATTCTAGGTAACCTGGGATATTTTATTTGTATATTTTAGGGGAGTTCACGATTCCCGGTCGAGCCGAACGTTTTGATCCTGGAACGGTTCTGATCAGATGAAAACCGTGGGCTGTGGCCTCCAGTAAACTTTTGCTGCGGAATAGTAATGGATTTTTTTGGGGGGTGTAGCATTGCATTGAATTCAATCGCAAATATCTACAAAACCCAAAACCTGTGAAGTTGGCATGTTGTGTAAATGGTAAATAAAAACAGAATACAATCATTTGCAATTCCTTTTCAACTTATATTCAATTGAATAGACTGCAAAGACAAGATACTTAACGTTTGAATTGGTAAACGTTGTTATTTTTTGCAAATATTAGCTCATTTGGAATTTGATGCCTGCAACATGTTTCGAAAAAGCTGGCACGAGTGGCAAAAAAGACTGAGAAAGTTGAGGTATGCTCATCAAATTTGTTATTTGGAACATCCCACAGGTGAACAGGCTATTTGCGAACAAGTGGGTGCCATGTTTGGGTATAAAAGCAGCTTCCATGAAATGCTCAGTCATTCACAAACAAGGATGGGGCGAGGGTCACCACTTTGACAATTTGCTTACGCATTTGTTGACAAACAGTTTAGAACAACATTTCTCAGCTAGCTATTGCAAGGAAACTGTCCGTAATATCATCAAAAGGTTCAGAGAATCTGGAGAAATCACTGCATGTAAGCGATGATATTACGGACCTTCGATCCCTCAGGTGGTACTGCATCAAAAAGCGACATCAGTGTGTAAAGGATATCACCACATGGGCTCAGGAACACTTCAGAAAACCACTGTCAGTAGCTACAGTTGGTCGCTACATCTGTAAGTGCAAGTTAAAACTATATTATGCAAAGTCAAAGCCATTTATCAACAACACCCAGAAACGCCGACGGCTTCGCT
Organism: Nerophis lumbriciformis; assembly: GCF_033978685.3. Lineage (NCBI taxonomy): Eukaryota > Metazoa > Chordata > Actinopteri > Syngnathiformes > Syngnathidae > Nerophis > Nerophis lumbriciformis. The sequence goes on from NC_084549.2 coordinate 13,214,758, forward strand.
GGGCCTGAGCTCATCAAAGATGGACTGACGCAAAGTATAAAAGTGTTCTGTGGTCTGACGAGTCCACATTTGAAATTGTTTTTGGAAACTGTGGACGTCGTTTCCTCCGGAACAAAAAGGAAAAGAACCATCTGGATTGTTATAGGCGCAAAGTTGAAAAGCCAGCATCTGTGATGGTATGGGGGTGTATTAGTGCCCAAGACATGGGTAACTTACACATCTGTGAAGGCACCATTAATGCTGAAAGGTACATACAGGTTTTGGAGCAACATATGTTGCCATCCAAGCAACGTTATCATGGACGCCCCTGCTTATTTCAGCAAGACAATGCCAAGCCACGTGTTACAACAGCGTGGCTTCATAGTAAAAGAGTGTGGATACTAGAATGGCCTGCTTGTAGTCCAGACCTGTCTCCCATTGAAAATGTGTGGCCCATTATGAAGCCTAAAATACCACAACTGAGACCCCCGGACTGTTGAACAACTTAAGCTGTACATCAAGCAAGAATGGGAAAGAATTCCACCTGAGAAGCTTAAAAAATTGGTCTCCTCAGTTCCCAAACGTTTACTGAGTGCTGTTAAAAGGAAAGGCCATGTAACACAGTGGTCAAAATGCCCCTGTGCCAACTTTTTTGCAATGTGTTGCTGCCATAAAATTCTAAGTTAATGATTAATTGCAAAAAAAAATTAGTTTCTCAGTCCGAACATTAAATATCTTGTCTTTGCAGTCTATTCAATTGAATATAAGTTGAAAAGGATTTGCAAATCATTGTATTTTGTTTTTATTTACGAATTACACAACGTGCCAACTTCACTGGCTTTAGGTTTTGTACATATAATACTGTAGTGCACTAATCGTATTTATATTCTGGAACCCTTTTAATGAGAGGCATAATGGTGGGACCACAAGCACAATAATACACGTACTATTATTTAGTAACCCTATCTAATGCGGGCGGTGAGTGTACTTACTTGTCTAAAGTCCTCCTGTTAATTACAGAGGCCAATCCAACTTTAATTTTACAAGAAAGAAAACAAAAACACGAGCCACTCAAGTAAGTGGCTGCAGATTGATGGTCTTCCGCCATGAGTGGGCGAAACCAAAAAAAATAACTCTTCACCTTGGCATTTTTCATCTTTCATACTCGCTGGCTGGCGGTGAAGTCGGGGGCTTACGGGCAGTTTGCAGCTTGATCAATCACTGAAAAAGAGGGCGCACGCAAGCTATGTTGCATTAGAATCCTCCAGAGTAGGGCTAAAAACACATTAGTTTAACAAATCCTTCTTAACGCTGTTAAACTGGTAGTTCTTACACCACAATGGCATCTCTAGGATTACTCGTACTCGCAGACTTCAAACAAGCTAAAATGCATTACTCGGATGCCGTGGCTCCCGACACGACCCGCAAAATGAAGGGTCAGGCAATTATGAAGTGAAATGCCATTTTGTTTGCGGTGACTCTGCCGCCTGACAAAGATGGAGCGAGGGCCATTTGCTTTCTGGCGTTTTATTAATAGCGTTCGTGCTGCGGCAAAGACCGGTGCCGCTGGGGTAGCATCCTGTAAGGGGGCTCCTTGTTCAATTACATCCTGTTTAGGGTTAATTACTACTCTTGGACATACACTATATTGCCAAAAGTATTTGGCCATTGTTGCGTCTGACCAGTCTTCCTCCCAGGGAATTAAAGTCACTGGTCAATCCCAAGTTCTTTCGATGACATATATGCTGAGTAAGAAGGACCATCAAGACAGAATAGGAATATTATCAAGTTTTACTGAAGCTTCAGGAGACCAGCCCATCACCAATACAGTCATACCGGCTTCTCGAATTGGTCTAACATTCAAACGGAAAGACACTACTTCTTGAATAGGAAAACAGTCCCCCCCCAAAAAAGGAATGCCTCCCCATTCCCCAATACTGATAAGATAAGGAGGGGGGTGCATCTTTCTCACATTCCAATGCCTAAAACACTACACAGACATCTGCAGACAAAGAGAAACTGGTATACAGAGTATACATGGAAAAAATACTAGCTGATCCAAACATGACTATGAATAAAGAAATAACTCTTAAACATATATGCATTCTCCGCACCACCCATCCAAATGATCAGAAGCAGGTGTCCTAATCACTTGGCCCGGCCACGGCTGTATAAAACCAAGCACATAGGAGACATGGGGACTGTTTCTACAAACATTTGTGAAAGAATAGGCCGCTCTCAGGAGCTCAGTGATTTCCAAAGTGGAACTGTCATAGGATGCCACCTGTGCAACAAATCCAGTCGTGAAATTTCCTCGCTCCTAAATATTCCAAAGTCAACTGTCGGCTTTATTAAAAGAAAATGGAAGAGTTTGGGAACAGCAGCAACTCAGCCACGAAGTGGTAGGCCACGTAAACTGACAGAGAGGGGTCAGTGGATGCTGAAGCGCATAGTGCAAAGACTTTCTACACAGTCAGTTGCTACAGAGCTCCAAACTTCATGTGACCTTCGAATTAGCCCACGTACAGTCTTAGAATAATTGTTTCTAAATGATTACAAAAACTTTGTAATAAATTGTGTTCCTGACAAGAAGACAAAAGGCTGTCTTTGAAACCTACCGAGAGTAAGACTCGTAAAACTCCACTGTGTGGGTGGGGAAGCAGGATGAAGGTGTTCCTGTTTTCTTTCATGTATGGTAATCAACAGAAAGATGTTGTTCTGGCCCAAGGACTTCAGAGCGGAGAGATGACAGGATCTGCCCAATTTCCAGACGAACTCTTTTTGAACTATTTAACGAACTCTTTTTGAACTGACCTTTCCTGTGTATTGTTTACGACCCTCTCTGTGAACTTTTTGCGACCTTTGTCCTTTGGAAACAGTGGTGGCCATGTGGTCGGGGAGGGTCCAAAATAAAAGAAGGAGACTGTACAAGAGTACAGTGTGTCCAGGCGTGTCTCCTCAATTGAGTCCAAATTGAATTGTGTCTCTGTTTAATTCTTTGCCTCTTGTCTTGTTTAATAGATGTCATCAGTGTTTGAACCTGACAACAGTACACAGAGAGCTTCCTGGAATGGGTTTCCATGGCCGTGCGGCTGTGTCTAAGCCATACATCACCAAGTCCAATGCAAAGCGTGGGATGCAGTGGTGTAAAGCACGTCGCCACTGGACTCTAGAGCAGTGGAGACGCCTTCTCTGGAGTGATGAATCACGCTTTTCCATCTGGCAATCTGATGGGCGAGTCTGGGTTTGGAGGTTGCCAGGAGAACGGTACATTTCGGACTGCTTCGTGCTGAGTGTGAAATTTGGTGGAGGAGGCTGTGGGGGGGGGGGGGGGGGGTGGCCTGCGGACCTGCAGGAGAAGCGGGGTGTGCCAGGACTGGCTTCGAGATCAGCGACAGGTGCGTAGATGACACAGCTGTGAGTGTTTGTCTGATCACCGGTCGCTCTGTTAAAGACAGTAGTCGAGAAGGAGAAAGGGAGAGTTGTTGATGGTGGTTAAAAGAAAGTGCATCTCTATCCTCCTTCAAAACCGCAATAAAAGTTCACATCCAGGCAGCTACAACCCTAAACTAACACCCTCCCCAGAGTGTTAATAATCAAATGTAAACAATCAAATGCAGATACCTTTTCTTATGCCTTCTGATCTCTCTCTCTCTCTCTGCCCACTACTTGCTGTCCATATCCTACCAAGTCAGACCTACACTGTTCCAATATCCATTTCTCTGTTCTTAATTGTTGATGACTGATAACAACCAAACCTACCCACATTTATTGCAAAATAAATCATTCTTCGCAAAGATGACCGAGGCTGTCATGTCTGTCATTGGTGGTCCAAGGAACCCTGAGGCGCGAGACCTCCACAGAGACACTATGGTGTGGGGTTGTTTTTCAGGGGATGGCCTTGGCGCGTTAGTTCCAGTGAAAAGAACTTTGAATGCTCCAGTATAGGAATAGGATGGCACTTCAAGTTCATATGTGAGTCAAGGCAGGTGGCCAAACACTTTTGGCAATATAGTGTAAATTGCGTGCTCGGGACAAAGATTTTCCCTGTCCTGACATGACTGGGAATTGTCTGCAGAAAAAAAAAAGTCCTGCTGATCAAAGCTCAAAAGAACAAGTTAATATTTAATTCAGCAAAACAAGTTGATTCCTAAAAAACAAACACTCTGGTCCAACAAGCCAAAGTGACTTTGCACGCAAGTTTCATTTAAGGCGACGCTGAGAGGCGCGTAATGCCTAATCCACTTACACGGGCCGAGCCTGCGCGCCGTTTATGGATTCCCAAGTCGTGACGTTACTTAGGAAGCCTGATTCATCTAATAACGCGTGTATGAAGGCTCAATCTCATTTGCCCTGAGAGCTGTGGCCGCATGCGGCATCACGGAGATCAATCACCGTTCCAATCATTCAATAATGCATGCTTTTATGAAATTAAGCCACTAATCCGCCATGCCCAGGCATATTCGGAAAGAGCCTGCAATAAAACTGGTAATTTCTTGATGAGCTGTGAATAATTAAGTTAATAACGGCATGATTGCAACCTGGTATCTCACAAAAGTCACTACACCTCTCACATTTTAGCAACCAGCAATTTTTACTACGGTATATCTTCTCAAAGGACATTACTTTTAAGAGTAGTCCGTGCACTAGTGGCCCGGGAATCACACCATAGTGCCCTCGAGCTCAGTTCAAGACTTGGGAGACAAGCAATTTCCTAAAAGCGCGAGAGTGCAACAGTTGTTTAGAGGAACTTAAAAGTTAAAGTACCAATGATTGTCACACACACACAGACACTAGGTGTGGCAAACTTATTCTCTGCATTTGACCCATCACCCTTGATCACCCCCTGGAAGGTGAGGGGAGCAGTGAGCAGCAGCGGTGGCCACGCCTGGGAATCATTTTTGGTGATTTAACCCCCAATTCCAACCCTTGATGCTGAGTGCCAAGCAGGGAGGTAACGGGTGCCATTTTTATAGTATTTGGTATGACTCGACCTACCGATCTCAGGGCGGACACTCTAACCACTAGGCCACTGAGTAGTAACTTGGAGCACTCAGTACGTGTCCATGCACTAAATCAGTCCGATTTCTCAAATAGTTTGGCTCTACAGCCCATGGAAACACCTTAATCCGACTTTTGAAAAGTCGGACTAACACACCTGGATCATGCGATTGGAAACCATTTGTCTCTAGGGCGGGGGTCAGCAACCCGTGGCTCTTTAGCGCCGCCCTGGACCTCTTACAGAGATGTGGGAAAATGGAAAAAGATGAAGAAAAAATATATTTTTTGTTTTAATATGTTTTCTGTAGGAGAACAAACATGACACAAGCCTTCCTAACTGTTAGAAATCCCACTGTTTATGTTATACATGCTTCACTGATGAGCACCGTTTTGTCCTACTAATTTCAGCGATCCTTGAACTCATCGTAGTTGTTTACATGTACAACTTTCTCCAATACTGCCACAGAAGGATGTTTTTTAAGCCACCAAACGTTTTATGCTGTGCGTGAATGCACAAAAATGAGCTTTGTTGATTGTATTGATTTCCTGGAGTGCTTATCAGGCATATTTGGTCAATTCATGACTGCAAGCTAATCGATGCTAACATGCTATTCAGGCTAACATATTGCATCATAATGCATCGTTTGTAGGTATATTTGAGCTCATTTAATTTCCTTTACTTATGTCCAATGTGTATTTAATTTATATTTGCATGTCTCATGACATATTCTCTGTATGTAATATTGGCTGCATTTCTCATAGTTGTTTGTGTGCCATGTTGTTCCAGACCACAGCAAATGTTACCCAACTTGCAAAGATTGTAAAAAAAAAAAATCTGTTGGAAGAAGACAGCCTGCCGTTTCCTTAAACTTGGACACACACATCTACAGTATACCTTTGGCCATTCTAAGACAGTCATTTCCAGGAGTTATGCCACCCTCTGAGAAGCCTCGATTTTACTAATGATTTCCAGTGTTGTAAAAATGTGTAGAATACAAATTAAAATACAACATTTCTGCCAACGAAGATTTGCGTCAGCCTTTGATAGTAGGCTAATATAGACACTTTTTGACATCATGTGTTGCCTTCATTATAACACTTATATAAGACTTTTTTAATGTAATGTTGATAGTAGGCTAATATAGACACTTACATCATGTGTTGCCTTCCCTTCGTATCGCGCATGCGCCAGCCTCAACGCGCGGGATACACCCCGGTAGCAGATACCATTCAATAAAAACTGTAATGAGGAGGAGACTTTTTAATTGGCTTCACAAATTGAAAGAACAAAACATTTTGAAGTGCATCAATGACAGAAACGAAGAAACAAAAGATTTATTTAAGAAGGTTGTTAAGGAAATGTAGAATGCCGGCCTAATTCGGACTCCCGAACGAAATACAACAGAGATGAAAGATGATGAAGCAGGTAAATTAAAGGTGAATAATGAAGTGTACACAAACCTCTTCATGCTGTATTTGTGCACTCCAAACTAGTCAACTTTCCGCACAACTGGCAAGATAGTCCAGAACAATAGCTACCTTCCTCTGGATATCAGTCGGGGCACCAACGGTCTTCCATCCATCCATCTTCTTCCACTTATCAGAGGTCGAGTCGAGCAGCCTAAGCAGGGAAGCCCAGACTTCCCTCTCCCAAGCCACTTCGTCCAGCTCCTCCCGGGGGATCCCGAGGCGTTCCCTGGCCAGCCGGGAGAGATAGTCTTCCAAAAGTGTCCTGGGTCTTCCCCGTGGCCTCCTACCGGTCGGACGTGCCCGAAACACCTCCCTATGGAGGCGTTCGGGTGGCATCCTGACCAGATGCCCGAACCACCTCAACTGGCTCCTCTCGATGTGGAGGAGCAGCGCCTTTACTTTGAGCTCCTCCCGGATGGCAGAGCTTCTCACCCTAACTCTAAGGCAGAGCCCCGCCACCCGGCGGAGGAAACTCATTTTGGCCGCTTGTACCCGTGATCTTGTCCTTTCGGTCATAACCCAAAGCTCATGACCATAGGTGAGGATGGGAACATAGATCGACCGGTAAATTGAGAGCTTTGCCTTCCGGCTCAGCTCCTTCACCACAACGTATCGATACAGCGTCCGCATTACTGAAGACGCCGCACCGATCCGCCTGTCGATCTCACGATCCACTCTTCCCTCACTCGTGAACAAGACTTCGAGGTACTTGATCTCCTCCCCAACCCGGAGATGGCACTCCACCCTTTTCCGGGTGAGAACCATGGACTCGGACTTCGAAGTGCTGATTCCCATCCCAGTCGCTTCACACTCAGCTGCGGACCGATTCAGTGAGAGCTGAAGATCCTGGCCAGATGAAGCCATCAGGACCACATCATCTGCAAAAAGCAGAGACCTAATCCTGCAGCCACCAAAACCAGATACCCTCAATGCCCTGACTGCGCCGAGAAATTCTGTCCATAAAAGTTATGAACAGAATCGGTGACAAAGGGCAGCCTTGGTGGTCTTTTCCTTCGGATTTAAAACTCCTTCCATCAATCCACACAGCCTTATGAATGATCTTTGAGGCATTCAATCGTTTTGTTTCCATGATTTTCGCCTCCGCCCCGATACATTCTTGGTCGTAGCGTAATCCAAGGTCATTTATTGATGCTGTCTGCTATTTAACATCAGCAGAGCCATTAGAGACCTAATATTTGTAATCTGTGCCAATATTACAGCACATTGGCAGATCCTTGCATCTATATTTTAACCTTGCTAGCCAACACGGAACACTGCCGTCCAAACTTGTGATTTACATAACTGATGCGCTCCTCAAAGTACCGCTTTGTCATCTCCTTGATAGCAAGTTATTTTTCATAATGTGATTTATGTAATTAAGGTGTTGCTGTACCTTGTTTATTTAAGATTAAGTCAGTAGTCCTTTGTTCAACTGTTTTAGTTATCCTAGTGGTGTCCCTCAAGGTTCCATTTTAGGTCCTCTCTTTTTCCCCCCTTTGGGCTATTCGACTAGTAACCCACGAGTTCAGTTAAAAAATCTTGGGTGAGGGACGCATATTTTTGCAGCAGATTTTTAAAATGTTGTCAACTTTATTGTAAATTCTTCACATGTACAAGACATCCAAGAAATCGAAATTACGTTTTCAGCACAGTCCCACTCAGGAGCAGACAAATATTACAGGGAGACAGAACAGGACCGCTGACGGGTCAGCCAACTTCCGGCACTCCTTAAAAAGGTGGAAAACCGGTAAACATTGAGTATAAATATTGAGTAGAAGGCTGGACTACCAGGGAATGGGGTCCAGACTGAGGCCAGGAAAAAAAACCTCAATAGCCATAGCACACACAAACAAGCTAAAAAGAACTCACAAGACTTGCAACAGAGGGGAGGGACTGGGGGCTACGGAGGCAGGCTGCTGCTATCTAAGCGCTGCCCATCCGTCCCTTCACCCCTAAGGGATTCAAGCAGTGGTGAAGGCGTGCAAAGAGATGATCTTTGACTAGCTTTTTTGCAGAAGTGTAACTCTGACAAGATAAATAGACAAAATCAAATGACGGCTGGTTCTCCGGAATAAAAGCGAGAAGTCCGGTCACCTAGTCCTTAGCTTTCCGTAAATGTGGCCCCCAAAACATTTGTATATCCCTGGTGTACAACTTTTACAGTAGTACCGTATTTTTCGGACTATAAGTCGCAGTTTTTTTTCATAGTTTGGCCGGGGGTGCGACTTATACTCAGGAGCGACTTATGTGTGAAATTATTAACGTAAAATATCAAATAATATTTAGCTCATTCACGTAAGAGACTAGACGTACAAGATTTCATGGGATTTAGCGATTAGGAGTGACAGATTGTTTGGTAAACGTATAGCATGTTCTATATGTTATAGTTATTTGAATGACTCTTACCATAATATGTTACGTTAACATACCAGGCACCTTCTCAGTTGGTTATTTATGCCTCATATAACGTACACTTATTCAGCCTGTTGTTCACTATTCTTTATGTATTTTATATTGCCTTTCAAATGTCTATTCTTGGTGTTGGGTTTTATCAAATACATTTCCCCAAAAAATGCGACTTATACTCCAGTGTGACTTACAGTATATATATGTTTTTTCCCTTCTTTATTATGCATGTTCGGCCGGAGCGACTTATACTCCGGAGCGACTTATACTCCGAAAAATACGGTATATATATGTTGTCCATTGCAAATTACTCCATTATTGTCTAAATAGCAGTCAAAACAAGAGAAAATTCTGTCTTGCGTACAGTCAAAAATGTTGGTATAGGGTTGCATGAGTGCCACCGGCACTGAAGAGCTGCGGTTTATTAAGGGGAAACATTGCTGAGGAAACATATCTTTAGGTTTCATTATAGTGTTGTGCCTTCAATGGTAAGGGATGCACTGTACTCACTCTTAAGATTAAAAAAAAACACATTTCAGAGAAAATGACAGAGAAATAGAATATGAACAGGATATGTTTTAATTAAGAAATAATAAAAACAGTGCAACTGAAACCTCTACAGTACAGTACTAAAGCAACACAGGTGTCACCAAATATGCAACCAAAGCACCATTAAATAGTGTCTATACTGCACACCCCATCAGTTACAGTAATTAATAATTTAGAAAAAGTGGTGTATAAACAATAAACTCTTCATTTCGGTCACGGTTTTGAGAGGCTATACAAGAGCAGCATATACGGAATGTGCCCAAAAATTTGATAATGATTATTTATTATCCATGCATAGACTAGTGTGTGGCGCCTCTCAGTCACTCAGCGCTTCTTTTTAGCTAAACAGAAGACAAGAGAGCAATAATATACTGATAATAATGTTGTCAAATCCTGAAAATGTGTCTACCATCACGTACGGGAAAAACAGCTTTTCCATTGGACAGTACATACAGAAGTACGATTTCCATGACTTCTAATAATTTCTTATTTTCTTATCCGACATTGTAACGTTTTCTAGAACTGACAACGATAGACACCACGTACAAAGTAAACAGAAGAAACCGGTCTTGTTTGTGTTTTTTCAGCCCGTCTCGTGGGTGGTGCGTTCAATGTGGCTCGGTTTTCGGGTGGAGAGTCGAGTCTAGTTGGTGCTATGCTTTGGAAAAGGGACACTCTGGGGTTCATCAACCTTTCGTGAGCAAAAAGTGAACACTGCGGACGAACAGTAAAAAGGATTTACTCTAGCTATGAATGTCAAATACTACTAGAAGGCTGTCCAGCGAGAAAAGGCAAGTCTGTGTTTTGGTAGTTTGCTTGTTGGGATCACAAACTTAGGCTGCGTTCACACTTGTGGTTCAGTTCTTGAGTCCTGACTAAAAAAGAAACTATATAAACTAGGGCTGTCAAAAATAACAAGTTAACTTAAAGTAAACATATTGCATTAATCGGATTAATCACAATGTATTTAGACCGTACAAGGTATTTCAGTGTAACCTAGAATGGTCACCTAAAAGGGTTGCTTTATGCTCAGTGACCAGGTCAAGGCATAAGTCCGTGCAAAATGTGCTCGTTGGCAAATTTCACATCAAAATAAACCCAGACTGGACTTGAGATAAAACTGTTAACAGGTTTTTGTTCAAATAAATGCAATGTATTCAAATAAAACACTTAAAAATGGCTGTGCATGACATTCTGACAATAAAATTGCATTTGGTCTTTATTTAGGTTGCTTTTAATAAAGTCAGCAAGTAATTTACTGTGATTAATCGCGAATAATCCAAATTCTTAAAGGGGAACATTATCACCAGACCTATGTAAGCGTCAATATATACCTTGATGTTGCAGAAAAAAGACCATATATTTTTTTAACCGATTTCCGAACTCTAAATGGGTGAATTTTGGCGAATTAAACGCCTTTCTATTATTCGCTCTCGGAGCAATGACGTCACAACGTCACATCGGGAAGCAATCCGCCATTTTCTCACTTTCGTCGGTGTGTTGTCGGAGGGTGTAACAACACGAACAGGGACGGATTCAAGTTGCACCAGTGGCCCAAAGATGCGAAAGTGGCAAGAAATTGGACGAAATTTGTTCAAAATACGAGGGTGTGGGGAAAGCCGACGAAATGGTCAGTCGTTTGTTCCGCACACTTTACCGACGAAAGCTATGCTACGACAGAGATGGCAAGAATGTGTGGATATCCTGCGACACTCAAAGCAGATGCATTTCCAACGATAAAGTCAAAGAAATCTTCCGCCAGACCCCCATTGAATCTGCCGGAGTGTGTGAGCTATTCAGGGACAAAGGCCCTCGGTAGCACGGCAAGCAATGGCGGCAGTTTGTTCCCGCAGACGAGCGAGCTAAACCCCCTGGATGTCTTGGCTCACACCGTCCCTTATGCCACCGAAGATGATCAAGAGAAGAATATCGACCCTAGCTTCCCTGGTCTGATGACATCAACTCCAAAACTGGACAGATCAGCTTTCAGGAAAAGAGAGCGGATGAGGGTATGTCTACAGAATATATTGATTGATGAAAACTTTATTCATTACTCGCGGTTTTACGTAAATTATTATACATAAACTGTGTTTACAAATAATTTAGCTTAAAAACATTTATTTTTTCAATCATTCGAGTACATTCGGGTAGTCTTGTGTAATGCAGTATTTTGTGTCTATTTAGGTATGGTTAACCTGAGTGCTGAAATCGTGGAAAAATATATGTTCTTAGCGCGCCTGAAATGGGCTGTCTGCACTCTCAAAGTGCATGTTGTTGCCAAATGTATTTCATATGCTGTAAACCTAGTTCATAGTTGTTACTAATTATCTTATCAGACAGTGTTAAGCCGCTGAAATCCGAGTCTGAATCCGAGCTATTGTCGCTATACCTTGCTGTTTGTTTATATTGGCATCATTGTGTGACATCACAGGAAAATGGAAGGGTGTATATAACGATGGTTAAAATCAGGCACTTTGAAGCTTTTTTTAGGGATATTGTGTGATGGGTAACATTTTGAAAAATAAAATAAGCCACTGGGAACTGATTTTTAATGGTTTTAACCCTTCTGAAATTGTGATAATGTTCCCCTTTAAGTGTGATTAAACCAATTTAAAAAAATAGTGAAACAGACGGTGAGCATTTTCGCTTTGTATTTTTGTCTTTGGACCATTGGCTGCACAGTAAAGAACCCACATAAAGTAAGGACTTGATTGGGCAGCTTTTGTGTCATATTAGCCTGCTGCTATCGATTAGTTTAGTAATCGAGTAATCTCAGTGGCGGGCCGTGCGTTTCCCACCTAGGCCTTCAGTGATGTCCGACTTCAATGATTACCTCTCAAAATATTATCATTTATGTCACCACATGACCATTGCTGGAGAAATACTTTACAGAAACACATTTACGCACTACTGAGTATTGAAAGACATCAACAGTGTACAAAACTGGTTATTTTCTGGCGCATTTAAAAATCAATAAACCCGCACCAGCAGTTAAAACATACCTTATGGAGGTACTGTCAAAATTAAAATTGCAAAAAACATATTAAACGTGAAAAAATAAAGAAATAAAATATTTGAACTCACAATTTGTAGCATCCATTCAACGCCGTATAAGCCAGTGGTACTCCTCGTAGTCGGTTGATTCGAGTGGAAATGGTGGGCATTTTCCCATTTCATCGCCGACATGGTCTCACAAGATGTAGTTTCTCTTTAAATATCCTTCTTGAAAATGGCCTGGCAAATATATATCTGCCATCTAACCAACATTTTGTTCCCCTTCTTTGTGGGTCAAGACTTCCTGCTAAGTTGCAACTTGTGAATGGATATTCACTTTGGAATGACAAGTGTGTATCCAATCACAGTCTCGTTATCAGGGTACCTAGATAGGCTACTGTCAACAACTTGTGATCTGATTGGCTATCGCAACTGTCTTATCAACTCTATGTGTTCTCAAACTCAACCGCTAACGGTCCCCTTGTGAGTATCCAATCACAGGACGTGTAAATGTCACGTTTAACGTAAGGCCATCGAGAAGGCCTTACTGACAACAACTTGTGATCTGATTGGCCATCGCAACTGTCTATCAACTGTGCCCGCAATGTTGATTCTGAAAGGCAGATTTCGTACAGCATGGCAACATAAGCGAGCTGAATTCTGATTGGACAAAATCTCTAACTTAAAAACAACAGCATTGGAAGGAGCATAATATGACATGAAGAGAATATGAATATATTTAGATTAGAGCTGCAACTAACGATTAATTTGATAATCGATTAATCTGTCGATTATTACTTCGATTAATCGATTAATAATCGGATAAAAGAGACAAACTACATTTCTATCCTTTCCAGTATTTTATTGAAAAAAAAAACAGCATACTGGCACCATACTTATTTTGATTATTGTTTCTCAGCTGTTTGTACGATTAATCGATTAATAATCGGATACAAGAGACAAACTACATTTCTATCCTTTCCAGTATTTTATTGAAAAAAACCCAGCATACTGGCACAATACTTATTTTGATTATTGTTTCTCAGCTGTTTGTACATGTTGCAGTTTATAAATAAAGGTTTAAAAAAAAAAAAAAAAATTTAAATTAAAAATTAAAAAGAAATTAAAAAATTGCCTCTGCGCATGCACATAGCATAGATCCAACGAATCGATGACTAAATTAATCGCCAACTATTTCTATAATCGATTTAATCGATTAGTTGTTGCAGCCCTAATTTAGATATTTAGGGAAAGTAAATAAAAATATACATTTATCTTTAATTATGATCATGATTTCTGGTTAGGTTAGGCCAGCAGAGAAGGCCTAGCTGGCCCTGACGGCCCACCACTGAGTAATCTATTGTTTAGTTTGTTTGATTATTCAAGTAATCAGATAAAACCCACTCAATAGCCTCAATGCTTATTTTAAAGAAAATTGTTGAAATAAACATTTTTCTGCTTACCATAGCCTTCATTCTTTATTTTATAATAAGTGCACATCAACAACATTGAAATTGCACTTCTTACAGGTGTTGGTAAGAAAAAAAGCTGTTTGCCTCCATCCACATAGATCACGCCACCCTTGCCACCGCTCTCATGTGCGCTCTATTGCAGCGGTCGTATAGAAACTAATGTCCGCTTATTTAAAGTTCCGGGCATTCCATTTGGTCCGGATTTGATTGATTTTTATTAGTTACACTCACTAAACAATTAATCGAAACAACAGAATATAAATCGAAGTTTGTTTCAATTAATTGTTGCAGCCTTAGGTGTGACTCAAGCATTTTAACCCAAAATGCTGTTCCTAGGATAAATACTCACAAAAAGCTTTTAGAATATACTTTTCTAGAGTGTTATTGTCACATATGTTGAGAGACAACAGAGCAGAGAGGCTTTGGTCTTAGATTAGTTTGTCATTTCTGCATGCTCTCTGTCCCTGTAACGTTTACAATGGAGCTCTCTTCAAACGAGTTCACTGAAATCTATCTCTTCGTATCACACTTGACTAATCCATCTCTTTGTATCACACTTGACTTGACTAAATATACTGGCAGAGTAAAAGCAACACAGAGTTTTCTCTAACCAAACATAGCAAGTGTGAACGCACCCTAGAAGGGCGTGAGTGTAAGAGTGATTGTAAGTACACGACTGAGGCTTGCGAACCTGGAGTCTTATCAAAGTAGATGATAAGATGTCCATCCTCCTTTTCTTTTAATGAGAGTCTGATGTTACAGGGGACATCCCAGAATCCTTAGCAGAGTCCAAGGCATCGGCGGTTGCAGGGGAACAGACCCTCTGGTAGATGAAAGCGTAGAGACTGACGTCAGGTCTCGTCGTGCGGCAGTTCTTGCAAACCAAATTGGAGTACTGGTTCAAAAGACTGTACAGCCTCCCTGGAACAGGGGAAGAAGAGGGAAAACAAAGACAAGGGAGGAGACAACACAGAGAGAAACATAAAGGAGATATTTGGGGTGAAAAGAGAAGAGAACAAACAGGTTGAGGATAAAATGATGCCCAAGGAAAAAACATGTTTAAAAGGGGAACATTATCACAATTTCAGAATTGTTAAAACCATTAAAAATCAGTTCCCAGTGGCTTATTATAGTTTTCGAAGTGTGGTGGCAGGTAGCGAAAACGAAATTGAAGAAGAAACTGAAGCTATTGAGCCATATCGGTTTGAACCGTATGCAAGCGAAACCGACGAAAACGACACGACAGCCAGCGACACGGGAGAAAGCGAGGACGAATTCGGCGATCGCCTTCTAACCAACGATTGGTATGTGTTTGTTTGGCATTAAAGGGAACTAACAACTATGAACTAGGTTTACAGCATATGAAATACATTTGGCAACAACATGCACTTTGAGAGTGTAGACAGCCCAATTTTCATCAATTAATATATTCTGTAGACATACCCTCATGTCAGCAGGCCAGGGAAGCTAAGGTCGATATTCTTCTCTTGATCATCTTCGGGACGGTGTGAGCCAAGACATCCAGGGGAGTTTAGCTCGCTCGTCTGCGGGAACAAACTGCCGCCATTGCTTGCCGTGCTACCAAGGTCCTTTGTCCCTGAATTGCTCACACACTCCGGCAGATTCAATGGGGGTCTGGCGGCAGATTTCTTTGACTTTATCGTTGGAAATGCATCTGATTTGAGTGTCGCAGGATATCCACATATTCTTGCCATCTCTGTCGTAGCATAGCTTTCGTCGGTAAAGTGTGCGGAACAAACGTCCAATTTCTTGCCACTTTCGCATCTTTGGGCCACTGGTGCAACTTGAATCCGTCCCTGTTCGTGTTGTTACACCCTCCGACAACACACCGACGAGGTATGATGTCTCCAAGGTACGGAAAACAGTCGAAAAAACGGAAAATAACAGAGCTGATTTGACTCGGTGTTTGAGAAAATGGCGGATTGCTTCCCGATGTGACGCCACGTTGTGACGTCATCGCTCCGAGAGCGAATATTAGAAAGGCGTTTAATTCGCCAAAATTCACCCATTTAGAGTTCGGAAATCGTTTAAAAAAATATATGGTCTTTTTTCTGCAACATCAAGGTATATATTGACGCTTACATAGGTCTGGTGATAATGTTCCCCTTTAAGATCGTGCTCGGTCATCTTCTGCACTGCGGCTCCACTTTAGGAAATGGATGGCTGAAGGGGGAATTTCTCTGAAAGGCTTCAATAAATGTCAGCGGGGGGAGAAAAATGAAAAGCAAGGCAGGGCGGGAGGAGGGGAGAGGCTGGGGTCAGCAGTAATCCACTCAAGAGGCTGAATGAATGGGCTGAGGAAAAAGACACGGCCCATAAGGGGTAATAACTTAGCATAAACACGGGATAGCTTTTTTATGCATACTGGCCCAGTAATGGTGGCAGCAAGGACACGCATCTCCATCTACACAGCCTCTAGGCAGCTGAATATTGTCTCCATTCCTGTTTATTGACTGTAGCAACTCATTTTATGAAACGCACAGGAACATACAATTATTTCTGCTGGTGCAGGTCTGGATTTGTTTGGATTTCTAAACAATTTCCCCTTTAGTATGTCACTGCATACAATTTTTGTACTTCTTTCACCGAGTCTTTTTAGTCCTGTTTTTTTTTACCGAATTTAGCTCTCCACGAAAAAAATAAAATCCTCACCAATCCCGACGTTACTTAAGCGATCTGGTCCCCTCGACAAGCCTCGGCAACACTGGCGTTGGGCTCATGAAAGGAGCGCGGCATGTTTCATGTTACGTCACTCCAACAAATAAAAAAAACGCGACAAAGATGGCTAAGAAGACAACACGAAAGACATTTCTGCTAAAAATCTAAACTTTCTGTAAATATCGGACAAATTTGGAGGTTTATTGTACGGTGGCCTACAAGTTCAAATGCGCTATAAAGTTCAAAACACACGCAAGCCGCTAAAACACATGCAACTTTACAAAACACAGCACACAAGTTTGGGGCAAACGCACACAACGTCAAAAACACACAAAAACCGACAAAACACATGCAATATTTGGAAAACACAACGGAAGTACAATGAAACCGAAGTTAGCTAAACAGGGCCGAATGAAACAAAATTAAATATTGTATTTTTCGGACAATAAGTCGCAGTTTTTTCATAGTTTGGCCGGGGGTGCGACTTATACTCAGGAGCGACTTATGTGTGAAATTATTAACACATTATCGTAAAATATCAAATAGTATTATTTAGCTCATTCACGTAAGAGACTAGACGTATAAGATTTCCTGGGATTTAGCGATTAGGAGTGACAGATTGTTTGGTAAACGTATAGCATGTTCTATATGTTATAGTTATTTGAATGACTCTTACCATAATATGTTACGTTAACATACCAGGCACCTTCTCAGTTGGTTATTTATGCCTCATATAACGTACACTTATTCAGCCTGTTGTTCACTATTCTTTATTTATTTTAAATTGCCTGTCAAATGTCTATTCTTGGTGTTGGGTTTTATCAAATAAATTTCCCCCAAAAATGCGACTTATACTCCAGTGCGTCTTGTATATGTTTTTTTTCCTTCTTTATTATGCATTTTCGACCGGTGCGACTTATACTCCGGAGCGACTTATAGTCCGAAAAATACGGTAAATATTTTTTTTTTGTTTGCTTAATTGATTTGTGTGCGATTTGTTTATTTTTACCACTTTGCCCGGGAGACTTCCAGTATTTTCAAATATGCAAATGTTGACAGGTGCTGTTTGCAACTTCCTCACATATTTTCCATTTCTCATTACAACCCGCCTGAAATGTAGTAGGAATCAGCAAACCTTTTTTAATCCTATCCCTTCCTAATATGTCTAAATTACTAACAAACACATATATTTAATTGTTGTTCTCAATTTCTAACACAATTTACATCAAATATTTCTAAATATGACTGTTCTGGTATATATAACAGTTTGGTTCCAATATTTACCAAATAGTTATTAAAGTGGTCAACGACTCCGTTCATGTTGTCATTATTTTTTATTTCCATCCAAAAAGTATTGCGGGTAATATTTCTTAGTACCGTTTTTAATTATACTATTTGGTATACCCATACTTGCCAACCTTGAGACCTCCGATTTCGGGAGGTGGGGGGAGGGGGGCGTGGTTGGGGGCGTGGCTAAAAGGAGAGGAGTATATTTACAGCTAGAATTCACCTAGTCAAGTATTTCATATATATATATATATATATATATATATATATATAGTCAAGTATTTCATATATATATATATATATATATATATATATATATAAGAAATACTTGACGTTCAGTGAATTCTAGCTATATATATATATATATATATATATATATATACACGTGTGTATATATATATATATATATATATATATATATATATATATATATATATATATATATATATAGGTATATATATTTATTTTATTATATATATATATATATATATATATATATATATATATATATATATATATATATAAAATAAATACTTGAATTTCAGTGTTCATTTATTTACACATATACACACACATAACACTCATCTACTCATTGTTGAGTTAAGGGTTGAATTGTCCATCCTTGTTCTATTCTCTGTCACTATTTTTCGAACCATGCTGAACACCCTCTCTGATGATGCAATGATGTGTGGCACGCACAAAAGTGCTTTCATCAAATGCACTAGATGGCAGTATTGTGCTGTTTAAGAGTGTCACAACATTGCTGTTTACGGCAGACGAACTGCTTTACGGTATACAAAAACGTGACTGCTGTTGCTGCTGAGTCCGCCTGAATTTCGGGAGATTTTCGGGAGAAAATTTGTCCCGGGAGGTTTTCGGGAGAGGCGCTGAATTTCGGGAGTCTCCCGGAAAATCCGGGAGGGTTGGCAAGTATGGGTATACCCCATGTTGCTCTCATGTTGTTTTTATTCTTGTCTAATAAATTACTGTAATATTCTTTCTTACATGTTGGTAGTATTCTGCTTAGTTTGTTCTTATATTTGTGTACCTATTTTCTGCCTCTCTTTGTGTTATGAATGTTTTATATGATGTATTTTTTTTGTTACAAGCATTTTCCAATATCTTTGTCATCCATGGTTTTTTTGTTATTTTTTTGCTTTTTCGTAAGATGTTTCCAAGGACAGTGTTTGTCATAAAACATTAGGAAGGTATTAAGGAACTTATCATATGCTTCATCTACATCCTCTTCACTGTACATTTTGTCCCAACATTGTTCTCTCAGATCATTCTTAAAGTCATTCATACTTTGTTCTGTGCGTAGTCTTTGAAATCTATTTTTGTCATCCATATTCCTGTTCTTGTAGTAGATTGTAAAAAAATTGGCAGATGATCACTGATGTCAGTAATTAGCAAACCACTTGTAGTTCAGTTATCAAAATCATTAGGACATTTTTTTTAATCAATGAGCGTAGCACAGTGACCTGTGATTCTGCTAGTCCTTGTGATTCAAGCTCGTCTTCAGTGGTCTTAAATCTTACTTTTGAAATAAGTGACACAAAAAAGCCACGTCACGGCAGAAAAAAGCAAAAAATGCAGTTAATTTAGAAACAATAGTTTGCTGTCTTGTCAATATTTTGATTGCATTTTTCGAAGAGCACACACAGCCTTATTAGAAAACCTTTATAACAAGAAAAAAGAAACAAACGTGGTCATCCTTACCCACAGTGACTTGTCTCTCCGTCAGGAAAGTGTGCATGTCGTGAACATCTCGCATGAGATGAGCGTCGCCAAATGTGAAGTACGCCACGTCCCTGCCAGCTTCTGCAGCAGCCATCAGCTGAATCAGCGCTAACAAAAAAGACAGAGGAGGTTAACATGGGAAACACCAGACAACATCAGCATTTTGTCACTGAAAGAACTACAACTGGAACGGAAGGGAATTAAAGTTTGTAATTGGTCAACGA
This sequence comes from Nerophis lumbriciformis, assembly GCF_033978685.3. Classification (NCBI taxonomy): domain Eukaryota; kingdom Metazoa; phylum Chordata; class Actinopteri; order Syngnathiformes; family Syngnathidae; genus Nerophis; species Nerophis lumbriciformis. The sequence goes on from NC_084549.2 coordinate 13,234,559, forward strand.
GCTAAGCGTGCCAAGATTGAAAGGCAAATTTGTATCCCAGGAGCGAACGTTCCACGAGTAGAGGCCTTCTGTCTTTTAGCAAATTAGCCTTTAAGACTTTTAAATATTTAACGGAATGTTTATTATTGATTCCAGATTCATTAACACATGACTGAAAACATTTTCAAAAGGGCTGTAATCTTTACAACCAACATTTAGCTTAGCCTTGTGTACTAAACGTGGGCGCGCAGGGACATAAAATACCAATCTAATTCCCAAAGCTAATGGGTAATTGCCAGTCCAATGGAGATTATACAGCAGGGCAATTCAACTGGGGGCCCGGGGTCCAAGTCCGGCCCGGGAATGACACTACACCAGCCACATTTCTAAAAACACTAGAGTGCTCCTGTTGCATAGAGGAACTGGGACCAGTGTAAGGAGAATGGCAAAACCTTGCATTGCCATTTTAACCCTGCTAGTAAACATACAATACTGGGGTCCAAACTTTGCGTATCTGAAGCATTCCTCAAGGCACCCCTTTATGTCCTCTCCTTTTTGACAGTTACCGGTACCCATTTTTTCGTAATGTTATGTGAAGTGAAGTGAATTATATTTATTTAGTGCTTTTTCTCTAGTGACTCAAAGCGCTTTACATACATACATAGTGAACATACATACATACATAGTGAAACCCAATATCTAAGTTACATTTAAACCAGTGTGGGTGGCACTGGGAGCAGGTGGGTAAAGTGTCTTGCCCAAGGACACAACGGCAGTGACTAGGATGGCGGAAGCGGGGATCGAACCTGGAACCCTCAAGTTGCTGGCACGGCCACTCTACCAACCGAGCTCTACCGCCCCACATATGTAATGTTATGTAGCTAAGGTGTTGCTGTCGCTCAGGGGTCGGGAACCTTTTTGGCTGAGAGAGCCATGAAAGCTAAATATTTTAAAATGTATTTCCTTTAGAGCCATATAATATTCTTTAAAGGGGAACATTATCACCAGACCTATGTAAGCGTCAATACATACCTTGATGTTGCAGAAAAAAGACTATATATTTTTTTAACCGATTTCCGAACTCTAAATGGGTGAATTTTGGCGAAATAAACGCCTTTCTAATATTCGCTCTCGGAGCGATGACGTCACAATGTGACGTCGCATCGGGAAGCAATCCGCCATTTTCTCAAACACTGAGTCAAATCAGCTCTGTTATTTTCCGTTTTTTCCGTACCTTGGAGACATCATGCCTCGTCGGTGTGTTGTCGGAGGGTGTAACAACACGAACAGGGACGGATTCAAGTTGCACCAGTGGCCCAAAGATGCGAAAGTGGCAAGAAATTGGACGTTTGTTCCGCACACTTTACCGACGAAAGCTATGTTACGACAGAGATGGCAAGAATGTGTGGATATCCTGCGACACTCAAAGCAGATGCATTTCCAACGATAAAGTCAAAGAAATCTGCCGCCAGACCCCCATTGAATCTGCCGGAGTGTGTGAGCAATTCAGGGACAAAGGACCTCGCTAGCACGGCAAGCAATGGCGGCAGTTTGTTCCCGCAGACGAGCGAGCTAAACCCCCCTGGATGTCTTGGCTCACACCGTCCCGAAGATGATCAAGAGAAGAATATCGACCCTAGCTTCCCTGGCCTGCTGACATGAGGGTATGTCTCCAGAATATATTAATTGATGAAAACTGGGCTGTCTGCACTCTCAAAGTGCATGTTGTTGCCAAATGTATTTCATATGCTGTAAACCTAGTTCATAGTTGTTAGTTTCCTTTAATGCCAAACAAACACTTACCAATCGTTGGTTGGAAGGCGATCGCCGAATTCGTCCTCGCTTTCTCCCGTGTCGCTGGCTGTCGTGTCGTTTTCGTCGGTTTCGCTTGCATACGGTTCAAACCGATATGGCTCAATAGCTTCAGTTTCTTCTTCAATTTCGTTTTCGCTACCTGCCTCCACACTACAACCATCCGTTTCAATACATTCGTAATCTGTTGAATCGCTTAAGTTGCCGAAATCCGAGTCTGAATCCGAGCTAATGTCGCTAGTTCTTTCCGCCATGTTTGTTTGTGTTGGCTTCACTATGTGACGTCACAGGAAAATGGACGGGTGTATATAACGATGGTTAAAATCAGGCACTTTGAAGCTTTTTTTAGGGATATTGCGTGATGGGTAAAATTTTGAAAAAAACTTCGAAAAATATAATAAGCCACTGGGAACTGATTTCTAATGGTTTTAACCATTCTGAAATTGTGATAATGTTCCCCTTTAACACTGAATACAATTAAATGCATTCATTTTTAAGTAAGACCAACATTTTTAGAGTATAATAAGTCTCTTTTTCTTTTTAATAACATTGTAATTCTGAAGGTAACCAATAATAAATAAAATGCTTCTTACTATTAATGTGACTTCTGGTGCTGCATGGTTTTGCTGATGGCTTTGTAGTCTGATTGGTACATGGTTATTTTTAACACTGTGATTACCAGCGGAATTATTCATTACTTATCGTGTTAAGCAATGTCAGCTAGGATTTATCTGAGAGCCAGATGCAGTCATCAAAAGAGCCACATCTGGCTCTAGAGCAGTGGTTCTTAACCTGGGTTCGATCGAACCCTAGGGGTGCGGCTAGTCGGCCTCAGGGGTTCGGCGGAGCCTCCACCGCGGAGGTCAAGACACACCCGACTTATCGTGTAAATAAAAACTTCTCCCTATCGGCGTATTATGGATACCACCAAACAATGTTCCCTCTAATTTTCCATCTGATTTGCAAATCTGTAATTTGTTGTGAGTTCATGCACTGTGTTGGTTTTGTTCTTTGAACAAGGTGATGTTCATGCACAGTTCATTTTGTGCACCAGTAAAAAAAAACATAACTTTGTCTTGAATTTGAAAAAAATATATATATATTTTTCACTAAAGAAGGGTTCGGTGAATGCGCATATTAAACTGGTGGGGTCCAACAAGGTCAAGAACCACTGCTCTAGAGCCATAGGTTCCCTACCCCTGCTGTAGCTTGTTTACTTCGGATGCAGTCAGTAGTCATTTGTTTAACTTCTTTGGGTATATTAGTGGTGTTCTTCAGGGTTATATTTTAGGTCCTCTCTTTTTAATATTTTGAGCTATTCAACTGGTGGCTAGCGAGTTCAGTTCAAAAAACTTGTAAGAAACTCACGTTTTTGCAGCAGATTCTTCAAAAAACTAGAGTGCTGTCATAGAGATGATCTTTCACTAACTTTTTTGCAGAAGGTCCTTAAAAACAACAGAGGGCTCCTGTAACTCTGACAAAATAAATAGACCAAAATGAAATATCTACTGACAAATAAAAGTCTACTCCAGAATATACAAGATAAGAAGTGGAAGGAGAAGTTCATTCCCCCCGGTCTTTAGCTTTTTGGAAATGTGTCCTCCAAAACTATTTAGTTAAGTATCCCTGTTTCACAGTATACAGCAAAGCTGTCTGTATCACATTTGATATTTATACAAATGATACTGTAAATAGTTTTTTTTTTTTAATTAAAGACTAAAATAATTCTCTTTTAAGGCGGCAAGGAAGAAGTAAATCCATGATGCTGGGACGGCATGTCACATTTGACCATTAGTGATTGGATAAAATGTGCAGCGTTAAATATTCTTCGGGACAGTCAAGTGCGCCCCGCTTATGGAGAGTGATGTTGTGTGAGTCCGCAGAGGGCTGCAATTTATGGTCTCCCTTCCTTGTAATCAATCGGCCTTTTAATGGAAAGTATAAACGTGTGTCAGCTGATCAATAAAAGGGAGGGAACAAAGGGTAAGTGACATACGTGCATGGCAGCTAATTGAATTGGGGGGCGGTGTTGATAACAGGGTTGTCCAAACTGCGGCCTGAGGGCCGACGTCTTCATATTGGCCCGCGAGACGTCATGAAATGAACAAGGGATCTTACCCACAGGGAGATTGAATTCATTTTCAAAGTCTGATGATTTTAATGCTATTTTGTCACCATCTCGTGGTCAACATGAGTTTTTCCGGTCAATGACCTTTAATTATGTGTTAATTAGAACCATGCGAGGCAATTACTTAAATTACCCAATAAATACAACCTTTCCTCGTCATGGTGGAGAAAAAAATCCAACCAACACAAAATGTTAACAGACATGGTCATTGAACTTTGTGGATATTGTAAAAAAAAACAAAAAACGTCCGTTTACCATGAAAAAAACACCCATTACAAAGCATGATGGGAAAATTGCAAAACATTGTCCACACTTATCCATGTTTGGTGCATATTAGCTGCTTGATATTTCTGATTGATTACAAAACCATAAGGAGGTTGTCACGGAAGTAAACAAGGTAGAAGTCGAACATTTACATACTCATGATATAATTATCTATCATATATTATATATATATATACATACAGGCCAAAAGTTTGGACACACCATCTCATGATTCAATGGATTTTCTTTATTTTCATGACTATTTACGTTGTAGATTGTCACTGAAGGCATCAAAACTATGAATGAACACATGTGGAGTTATGTACTTAACAAAAAAAGGTGGAATAACTGAAAACATGTTTTATATTCTAGTTTCTTCAAAATAGCCACCCTTTGCTCTGATTACTGTTTTGCACACTCTTGGCATTCTCTCGATGAGCTTCAAGTGGTAGTCACCTGAAATGGTTTTCACTTCACAGGTGTCATAGTTTTTATGTCTTCAGTGACAATCTACAATGTAAATACCGTATTTTTCGGACTATAAGTCGCAGTTTTTTTCATAGTTTGGCCGGGAGTGCAACTTATACTCAGAAGCGACATATGTGTGAAATTATTAACACATTACCGTAAAATATCAAATAATATTATTTAGCTCATTCACGTAAGAGACTAGACGTATAAGATTTCCTCGGATTTAGCGATTAGGAGTGACAGATTGTTTGGTAAACGTATAGCATGTTCTATATGTTATAGTTATTTGAATGACTCTTACCATAATATGTTACGTTAACATACCAGGCACGTTCTCAGTTGGTTATTTATGCCTCATATAACGTACACTTATTCAGCCTGTTGTTCACTATTCTTTATTTATTTTAAATTGCCTTTCAAATGTCTATTCTTGGTGTTGGGTTTTATCAAATAAATTTCCCCCAAAAATGCAACTTATGTGTTTTTTTCCTTCTTTATTATGCATTTTCGGCCTGTGCAACTTATACTCTGGAGCGACTTATACTCCGAAAAATACGGTAGTCATGAAAATAAAGAAAACGCATTGAAATGAGAAAGTGTGTCCAAACTTTTGGCCTGTACTGTGTATATCTATATACATATACATTTATACACATATATATGCATATATACACATACATACACACGCACACACACATATACATATATATATATATATATATATATATATATATACACATACATACATACATACATATATACATATATATATATATATACACATACATATATATACATATACATACACATATATATATATACATACATACATACACATATATACATACACACATATATATATGTATGTATATATATATATATATATATATATATATATATATATATATATATATATATATATATATATATATATATATATATATATACATACATACATATACATACACTTTATTTGTTGTGTTATTCCTGTTCCGCCCGGGATTTGAACCTGGGTAGCTCGCATTAGAACGAGCGCGCGAGCTACCGAGCTAAAATCCCGGGCAATCAACCCAATAGCCAGCACTGCTCTTGAGGTTAGGGAGTGAGGTTTACCAATGTACACATGGTCCAGCCACTCCGACTGGCCTCAGTTACACTCACCCCCCTAAAGCTTACTCTCATCCGAGTCACGGCTTCATGGCCGTGTACTCTCTTTGTCGGCTGCATTGCGGGTTGCCGGCATGAGAGATAAGTGTGCTAGCTGCCGAGCTAAAAGCCCGGGCTATCAACCCGATAGCCTGCGCTGCTCTTGAGGTTATCAGGGAGTGAGGTCCACCAACATACACATGCTTCAGCCACACTGGCTGGCTTCTGTTACATACCCTCCTGTCGAGAGACCCGCTACTATGCTACATTAGCTTAAAAATGGCAGCAGGACAAAGCAGCTAAGTGGTCGCACCCTAAAAAAGCTTAAGTCGGCAGCATGGCAACATTTTGGGTACTTAAAAAATTACCAGGGAGTCATTAGCAAAAACTTCCAAAAGAAAGTTGCGTCCAAATGGTCTAATGCAGGGCTATTCAACCAAATAGTTTTTAGGACTACATTTCCAGAAAGCTAAGATCTAGAGGACCGGAATTCTTATTTCAATATTATTATTATTTAGTATATTCTTGGGAAGCACCGTCCTCTGCAATAAACATTAGATTTTGTTTTCTATTTAATTTTTTAGTGTTACTAAATTTGTAAAATAAATAACCCTGTCTATACTGTACAACAGGAGCACTCATCATACTTTAAGAATCTGCTGCAAAATGTTAGTTTCTTCCAAATGCATTTTAACTGAACTTGCGGGCCCGTGTTATGTCATTCCAGGGTCGCTAATTGAATAGCACTAGCCTAATACGTCCATTGTGGTGCAAAGTTACACGCCAAAGCAAAGGTAAGACACAATAAATTAGTTCAATTATGTTAGTGGCAAGTTACCTAATGAAGAATCGTGTTGGTAAAGAGTTAAATATAAACAAGTCACTTACAATCAGTAGCTTAGCGCTAAGTTGTTTGAGTGTAAACAAACAGCAACAGGTACACCTGTCAATATCGTCATTCAGTGACCATTTAATGTTAGAGATTGTTTTTCCTGTATGTACTATAGCATATGTTAAACACTATCATTACAACAGGAGCTTGTAGAATATAATTACTAATTATGTGCATTCCAGTTAATAAACAGTATATTATATATATCTATACATACATATTACATATTTATATGTAATATGTATCAATACATACTTTTTGTCAATATTTATCATGTTGTAGTTCTTATAATGTTTTCATTTGATTACTGTTATTTCCAACATTAATACATACCATCAAAATCATCAAAAAAGGAATGTCTATGTGATTTTATAATTTTTTTGTTATGAACTCCATCCATCCATCTTCTTCCGCTTATCCGAGGTCGGGTCGCGGGGGCAGCAGCCTAAGCAGGGAAGCCCAGACTTTCCTCTCCCCAGCCATTTCGTCCAGCTCTTCCCGGGGGATCCCGAGGTGTTCCCAGGCCAGCCGGGAGACATAGTCTTCCCAACGTGTCCTGGGTCTTCCCCGTGGCCTCCTACCGGTTGGACGTGCCCTAAACACCTCCCGAGGGAGGCGTTTGGGTGGCATCCTGACCAGATGCCCGAACCACCTCATCTGGCTCCTCTCGATGTGGAGGAGCAGTGGCTTTACTTTGAGATCCCCCCGGATGGCAGAGCTTCTCACCCTATCTCTAAGGGAGAGCCCCGCCACCCGGCGGAGGAAACTCATTTCGGCCGCTTGTACCCGTGATCTTGTCCTTTCGGTCATAACCCAAAGCTCATGACCATAGGTGAGGATGGGAACGTAGATCGACCGGTAAATTGAGAGCTTTGCCTTCCGGCTCAGCTCCTTCTTCACCACAACAGATCGATACAGCGTCCGCATTACTGAAGACGCCTGTCGATCTCACGATCCACTTTTCCCTCACTCGTGAACAAGACTCCTAGGTACTTGAACTCCTCCACTTGGGGCAGGGTCTCCTCCCCAACCCGGAGATGGCACTCCACCCTTTTCCAGGCGAGAACCATAGACTCGGACTTGGAGGTGCTGATTCTCATCCCAGTCGCTTCACACTCGGCTGCAAACCGATCCAGTGAGAGCTGAAGATCCTGGCCAGATGAAGCCATCAGGACCACATCATCTGCAAAAAGCAGAGACCTAATCCTGCAGCCACAAAACCGGATCACCTCAACGCCTTGACTGCGCCTAGAAATTCTGTCCATAAAAGTTCTGAACAGAATTGGTGACAAAGGGCAGCCTTGGCGGAGTCCAACCCTCACTGGAAACGTGTCCGACTTACTGCCGGCAATGCGGACCAAGCTCTGACACTGATCGTACAGGGAGCGGACAGCCACAATCAGACAGTCCGATACCCCATACTCTCTGAGCACTCCCCACAGGACCTCCCGAGGGACACGGTCGAATGCCTTCTCCAAGTCCACAAAGCACATGTAGACTGGTTGGGCAAAATCCCATGCACCCTCAAGGACCCTGCCGAGAGTATAGAGCTGGTCCACAGTTCCACGACCAGGACGAACACCACACTGTTCCTCCTGAATCCGAGGTTCGACTTTAGGTTATGAACTCAATTCATAATATTTGTAAAACCACGATTTTTATTCAGACTATAATCGTACAGTAAGAATCTATAATCAATAATCTAATCATCCTTAGTGATAGGTACCTACTTCAAATATTGCATTATGACGCATAAATTGTTGTACTGCCTAGTTAACAAGTGTGGGTTTACAATAGCCAATTTGTGTTTATGTTCCTAACTCTATATGTTATTTTTTTCCTTACATCCCTCCTTTTGGACATGTTTTGTACATCGCGAACTGGTACCTTTGAGCCGTGTGTCTCCACCGAAAGCACCACAGCCCCAGTTGCCAGTGGCTACGGCAGAAAGATGCTTTCTGTTGGCGATGTTCCGGAAAAATCCACAGTATGCCTATGGAAAAAATATAGAACGATAAGATGTTGTTAATGAGCAGAAAAAAAGCACATAATTACTCCATGATGGTTGCACTTAAAACACAATTCATAAGGGACCATATTCTCTCGTTTGGACTTAAAAAAAATTATACACGCTTGGAGTTATGCAGGTTTCTCTTATTCGTATTCTCCCATCCAGACTGCGGACACCCTCATCTTGCGTTAAGGAGACATGTGATTCATTGAACTTGACGGTGGACTTTGCCATGACGCCTTTTCTTTGGCTGTGTAAAAAGTCTGAAACATAGAATTTTCCCAACATGCACGAATGTCATTTAAATCCCTGCCAAAGATAGCACTTATAAAAAGATAACAACAATAGACAATAAAATACAAAATAATTATAATAAATGTGTAAATAATCCAATCCAATCCACTTTATTTATATAGCACATATAAACAACAAAATGTTTCCAAAGTGCTGCACAACAATATTAAAAACAATATTCAAACATTATCCTTAGCTCCACCCATGACTGAATAAAAACAAAAAATAAATAAATATAAAACCAATGTAAAAACAATATAAAACTAAATATGATTAAAAACGATTTTAAAGGGTAAAACCAATTAAAACAGTAAATAGAAATCAAAATTTATATAAAAAAAAAAAAAACACAGGACAACAGAGGACAGAGGACCACACAACTCACGTAGTGTTAAAAGCCAAAGAATAAAAGTGGGTCTTAAGACGAGACTTAAAACACTCCACTGTGGGAGCAGTTTGAACATGGAGGGGCAGAGTGTTCCAGAGCTTAGGGCCAACCACAGAGAAGGCCCTGTCTCCCCTGGATTTAAGTCTGGTCTTGGGCACCACGAGCTGGAGCTGGCTCTCGGACCTCAGAGCGCGCGCAGGAGTGTAAATTTGGATGAGGTCCGAGATATACTGAGGTGCCAGTCCATGTAAAGCTTTAAAAACAAACAGCAAGGTTTTAAAACCAATTCTAAAATGAACAGGGAGCCAGTGCAAACTCTGAAGAATTGGGGTTATATGCTCGCGTTTCCTGGCCCCTGTTAAAAGTCGTGCTGCCGCGTTCTGGACTAACTGCAACCGGGAGAGAGCTTTTTGGCTAATGCAAATAATTGATTTATAATGGAATGGCGAGGTGCCCAAAGATTCCCATTGGGCCAGAATCGGCGCAACTACGCAGCTTTTTCCACTTAGGTGTAATATTTAGCCTAAAGATGTACAACCCTAGCTAATGACTGTGATGTGCCTTTAAGTGGTTATTTGACTCACCCTGATTGCTCCAAGTAGCCTTGAGCTAAATTCAATGGTAGCACAGATCACCGAGCCTTTAATTAAACACCCTCACGGTGCCACCTGACAGTATGTCAGAGGTCACCGCAGTGAGCTTTTAGTATATGAATTTGTAGAGAGCAGAAACAAAACCTGTGTCTCACCTTGTTGAGCTCTCTGTTCATCTTTTCTGGGAGAAACTGTTCCAAGAAGTGTTTGTATTTTAAAGCATCAATGGCCACGATCTCCGTGCATCGTCTCTGCCAGTCATCCCTTTAAATCAACAATAAGTTATTCTCACTGGCGGCCACACAATCTTGATGCTTGAAATCTACCTGGGAGTCTCATCTTTGTAGCTCTCGTCCCATTTGTAGGTCTCAGCATAGCCTGAGTATTTACTGTACTGTTCAGCCCCTGCAGAAAAACACAGACCAAGAAGGGCTTTAGCATAGTAAGCACAAATGAATGCTGAACAACTTTAAAATTGAGTCCAAGTGCAGCTTTGTGACAAATCTGACAAAATCCCATTTAAGTCATGTTTAGGAGAACACAGCAAACGGACAATCCTGAGATAAAACTACCAAGACATGGCGGTAGACAACACAAAGGTATTATAGTATATAATCAGCAAGCAGAGCACAGTGGGGCACAAATGCATTTCAGCGCCTTTATTTCTTAAATCAAATTCCGTGCTCTCTGTACTCCGCATTAGAGTACACAGTACCAGCTTAGATTGGATTGTCGTCAATAAAAAGCCTGTGATTAAATAAGTAATCTTCTTTGGGGGTTCAAATAAAAAGCTTAGGTGTAATCGAAAGAAATGGATCAAACACAAGAAGGCCTAATACAGAGTCAAGACCCCAAGAATTTAGTCATTCGTGTTGACTTGACTGTGGATTAATCGTGTCTTCAGGCAAAATGGAGCGCACTAGTTGGCTGCAACAGGCAGAAGCACTGTTGATTCAGTCTCCAATACTTTTTAATATTTGTTTATGTAAGCTAACTCTTATACTCCTGAACGCAAAAAGGTGAACATTTGTCAAAACGTGCACACTTGTGGTGCTCTTGTGCTATTAGTTTCCTATCAAATGTACCGAAAGGTAGCACTCCAGAACACTGCAAAAAGTCAGTGTTCAAAAACAAGAAACAAAAATACAAAAATTAGGGGTATTTTATTTGAAGTAAGCAAAATTATCTGCCAATAGAACAAGAAAATTTGGATTGTCAAGACTTTCCAAAACAAGTAAAATTAGCTAACCTCAACGAACCCAAAAATACCTTAAAATAAGTATTTTCTCACTAATAACAACTGTACTACTATATGAATACGTATTTTCTATTGTTTCATTGAAAATAAAACAGCAAAGTCCATTTGGCTGTCATCTGTTTTAATTATGAGACTCAATTGTGTCAAAGTCATGATTTTTTTTTTTTACATGCTTAAGTTGAAATAAGAAATTATTCCTTTAAAAAAGTAGTTTTATACTTGTGAGTGTTGATGACACAGCTTTGCAACAGTTGATATTCTAGTTTCAAGCATGTTTTACTCAATACAGGTCATAAAATCTCAGCAACAAGCTGTAATTTCTTACTGAGATAATTTAGGATGAAAACCCTTAAAACAAATAAAACACTCTAACATAAAATCTGCATAGTGAGAAGAATTATCTTATCAGACAGAAAATAAGCAAATATCACCCGTATTTGAGATATTTAATCTTACTTAGATTTCAGTTTTTGCAGTGAAGTCATGAAAATGTACTCAAATGTATAGCACACTTCATGCAAAACACCTTTTTCTAACTTTAGTATATTTAGCTGAATCTCTGCGAAAATTTGGTACACACTTTTAATTGATTAACAAGCACATGTCTGTATAATTTGAGTGAAATAACTTGAAAAACTTGGGCGCCATCCAACAAGTCTCTGCAGGGGCATGAGTGGAATTCCTAGCCAGTCATTGATCATTTGTCTATTCAAGGATATCTGTATTACATGTACAGTACAGGCCAAAAGTTTGGACACGCCTTCTCATTTCAATGCATTTTCTTTATTTTCATGAGTATTTTACATTTTAGATTGTCACTGAGGGCATCAAAACTATGACACCTGTGAAGTGAAAACCATTTCAGGTGACTACCTCTTGAAGCTCATGGAGAGAATGCCAAGAGTGTGCAAAGTTGTAATCAGAGCAAAAGGTGGCTGTTTTGAAGAAATTAGAATATAAAGCATGTTTTCAGTTATTTCATAGTTCATTCATAAATGTGATGCCTTCAGTGACAATCTACAATGTAAATAGTCATGAAAATAAAGAAAACGCGTTGAATGAGAAGGTGTGTCCAAACTTTTGGCCTGTAGTACTGTACTGTATGCTAGCATGCCTTCCAGTGCATTTTAAGCACGACATCTATGGGTTGTGCTATCAGAAATGCCAGTTAAAGTCATATAGAAAAATAAAAAATCCTCTGTTCAATAACACAGTGGTATCTAAAAAGAAGTTGAAAACATTGAGATATTCTCTCATTGCCATTAAGTTTTATAAGGGCCCTTTCTGCTGGAGCCCAACCCTTTTTCAATCATCTATCCATCTATTTTCTACCGCTTGTCCCTTTATGGGGTTGCGGGGGGTCGCTGGAGCCTACCTCAGCTGCATTCGGGCGGTAGGCGGAGTACACCCTGGACAAGTTGCCACCTCATCACAGGGCCAACATTCATTAAAAAACAAAAAAAATATTTTTCTCATGAGAAGTCTTCTTTGACCTGCTCAGCGGCACATAGAAGCCCCGACTTGCCCTCTCTACACCTCATGCAGTGCAAGAGCCAGACCAAACGGTAGCATCATTTGACCCGCAGCATCAGACAGACAGGTAAAACCCAGTGTTTTTGCAATCTCCTGACATTGATTGGTGCTAAATGAACCGCAACACTAAAAACATTATGTTGCAACCGGTCTGACGTTTCCTAAAACAAACAGAGAAACAGAAAAAAAAAAAGTCTTTATCTGTGTTTTATCAAAGCCTTGTCTGCATTTTTTGGTGGTAAATAACTACAACATTATCATTGCTGAAAACATGTTGTTACAAGCACGTTTCCTAAACATTTTTTTACGGGACACAAGAGGCAGGCAGGCAAAGACAGTTTTCCTTTTCTACAAATTAGTGAAGTGAAGTGAAGTGAATTACATTTATATAGCGCTTTTTCTCAAATGACTCAAAGCGCTTTACATAGTGAAACCCAAGATCTAAGTTACATTTAAACCAGTGTGGGTGGCACTGGGAGCAGGTGGGTAAAGTGTCTTGCCCAAGGACACAACGGCAGTGACTTGGATGGCGGGAGCGGGGATCGAACCTGCAACTCTCAAGTTGCTGGCACGGCCGCTCTACCAACCGAGCTATACCGCCCCAAAATTAGAAAAGTTCACTAGTTTTGTTACATTTTAAATCGTAATTGAGATAAAAGGTACAGTAGGTCTTAAGTTAAGCAGTCTGGGGGGGTACAGAATATTGTGGTGTATCCATCCATTAATTTTCTATACCGCTTATCCTCATTGTGTTCACAGTATAGTGGTATACAATGCTGTCTATGCTTCAAAAAAGTCAAATAAATCAATGTATGTAGTGTGTTGTGACAACACACTTAAGGCTGCAGCTATCGATCATTTTAGTAGTTAACTAATCAATTATTTTGTTCGATTAATCGAGTAATCGGATAAAACACTTCAAAGACTCCATATGTATTTTAGGTAAAATAGTTTAAATAATGTGTTTAGTTTTTTTTAATAAATGCTTATCATCAACATTGAAATCGCACTTTTAACATGCACATTAATAGTAATAAAAAAAACTCACCAGCACACAGATCACAGCACCCACCACCTCTCATGTGCGCTCTATTGCAGCGACCGTGCGGAAACTATGTTCGTGTATTTAAAGTTCAAATTTTCTATTAATCCAGGCAGAAGAATACAAATCTAAGCTTTTTTTCTAATCCAGTTAATCGATTTAATCAATTAATCGTTGCAGTCATAACACTACATGCATCATTTACACAATTTATATATATATATATATATATATATATATATATATATATATATATATATATATATATTTGTATTGGTTGTTTTACATAAAATAACTACCAGTACAGTATATAAATAAAAAAAATAGCCTGCTGTGATTTTATCATAATGATTTTAAATAATCATTATCATAATAAGTAACAATTGTTATTATTATTGTTATTATTAGTAGTAATAATGATGATGACAATCAGAATATTGTTATTATTTTATGAATATTTTTTGCGATGGGTGACCTTTTTTCTGGCCTGAGCACCAAAAATGCTGCTTCTCATAATCCCACATACCTGTATATCAAATATTAGGTGCTTACACAGTCCACTATTAAAGTACCAGTAGAGTAGAAAAAACAAGTTTTATATGTGAAATATGTGAAAATATGTGAAAATACTGTCTAAACATCACAAAATGCCACAAATTCGGTCAGCCATTTAGAATTGTCCGCTCCGAATATGTTCTGCAATTCTGTGGATTCTACATCAGTGGAGTAACGCTTCTGCACTCTGACCATGTTATCAGGTCAGTCATACTGGAAATACACGAAAATAGGAAAGAGATGTGTTGTTTATCATTCACAATCCTTATGTAAGACAAGAACACATATGCTTGGCTTTCTTTATGCATTCAAAATCGTAAATAAAAAGCTAACAATTGAGTCAACAGATCGAAGGTCCTCTGTTGCGCCCATTATACCCTCTAAAAACATCAAGAAACCGCCAACAATGCTCCAGTTATCATGTTGTGACTTGAAAATGAACCAAATATGAGTGATATTGTTATTAAAAGCTCAAATGCTGACTGCATATTTTAGCGGAGCATTGACAGCAGTAAGATAATGCTACCTTACGCTGCTACTGTCAACATTCAGCCGGCGGCTGCTTCTGCTTTTTCTCGAACTTGCCAAAAAGTAAAATTCTATTCTAAAAATTCTAAATTGGTAGTAGACAAAAGTGGCCATGGTCGACTTTGGCATCCCCCGAGATGGCAAAAAAGACGTTAGTTGTGGCAACTTTTTTTTAACCCTTCGAGAGGATTGTGAGTGAATCTTCATCTAAACGGATTATGTGAGCATCCAGTCGGTCGGCATCCCAACGAGTGCAAATATTACAGTAGTTTGTTTTATTATGGTTGGTTTGTATGTTTAGCACCTATCAATGCTGCTGATGCTAGTGTTAAAACAAAGCTACATCCGTTTAGCACTTGGCTTATTAAACCTATTGCTCATCCTATTTGTGTTGGGGTTAAAATATATAAGGTTCTGGATCATAACTTTTCCCAAGGTAATTGTGGGCTCTCACAAAGTCGGCTTTATTAGCATTCTTGTTGATGGGGAAGGGATCTCTGGTTGCTAACGCTACGTCACAGATCACGTGACTGGCTTCCTCATTAACCCTCAAAATGGCTCATGAATCTTCGAGAGATTGATACTATTTCAATCATATCTATTTAATGGATTAGATTTATATAGCGCTTTTCTAGACACTCCAAGCGCTTCACAGAGAAGTGAGAACCCATCATTCATTCACACCCGGTGGTGGTAAGCTACTTTCGTAGCCACAGCTGCCCTGGGGTAGACTGACGGAAGCGTGGCTGCCAGTTTTACGGCCCCTCCGACCACCACCTGTCATTCATCATTCATTCACCAGTGTGAGCGGCACCGAGGGCAAGGGTGAAGTGTCCTGCCCACGGACACAACCAACGTTCCCTCTAAGGTGCGCGCCTGTGCAATTGCGCACTGCTCAAGCGTCCTCTGCGCATGGCAAATCTATGCCACGCACAAAATCAAATAAAAAAATAAGCGCATAACAATTTTCGACACGACACAGACACGACAAAGAAAACAGTTTTCGTCATCATTGTTCAAATATTGTAACGTCTGTCGAGACGCTTTGAGGACATGAATTCCATCGATCACTTTACTGAGCAAAACTCTTTATTGTCGGCCATAAACACATCACCAAAACATTAGTAAAAAAATTATATCTAGCAAAACTGGTCATTTTCTGCAGTATAAACCAGACCAAAAGCCACTTTGTTATATCAACAGCAGCCGTACGCTCTTTCTCACTTGCGCCAACACATGCACATATGGCACTTAGCCAGTGATGCGTTTACAGCCACACAAAAAGTCGGATAACTCCAACCACACATAAAGTGTAATTCCAGGTCGTTACACTATGATTTACCAATCAAATGTGTGTTTATTCTAGTGTCATTTATTAGGAATCTTAATTTATACATATTAATCATGAAATGCTGTTAGTATATTAAATAAATACTAATACAATTTTATTTTTTACAAACAGGAAGTTGCAGGAATGTACACATGATCCCCTGCTTACATCTCATTGTGCAACATGTGAATGTTTTAATGGGAACTAAATGTAATGTCTGAAAGGGGTACAAATTATTTCCAAAGCAGGACCTCCACCCAGACAAACAATACAAGTACACAGTTCATGAAAAACAATATTTTTTGTTATTGTCATTGTAAGTGGGCCTAAACACTTATATTAGAAAATAACCTCATGGAAATGACTGCTATCATTTGATTATAATAATAAGAGAATGTTGTCTATCTGTGTTGGCCCTGCGGTGAGGTGGGGACTTGTCCAGGGTGTACCCCGCCTTCCGCCCGAATGCAGCTGAGATAGGCTCCAGCACCCCCCGCGACCCCGAAAGGGACAAGCGGTAGAAAATGGATGGATGGATGGAGATTTAACTTGTTATTTAGTCAGGTTTGGGACAGATGTGCTACTGGTGTAGCCACAGTGTGCACGTCTGATGTTGCTCACATGGGCTCCACTGAATGCTCAGGGAGTTTTTGCCTTTGCTCATACAAGAAAAATTAGAGGGAACATTGGACACAACGGCAGCGATTTGGATGGTAAGAGGCGGGGAGCGAACCTGCAACCCTCAGGTATTCGCAAACTTTGGAAGCCTTTTAGCGTCATAAATCAGATATATATGACAATAGCTTCAATATTGAGGCAACTAGTTTTTCACTTTACTGGTACTTTAATATAACCTGACTCTCGCCAGATCCTTGTATTGAGGCAACTAGTTTTTCACTTTACTGGTAGTTCGCTGAGCTCCACACAAGCTCAGATAACTACAAGGATCTGGCGAGAGTCCGGTTAACTTTAATAGGATAAACTTACAATTATTTTCTACAAAATGGTAAAGCTGCTTTTGAACATCGCTAAGTTACTTAAAAAAAACAGCTTTATCCAACTTAATTTCATTGATTTTATTTTTAGGCCCTTGGCATTAAAGTCTGATGCAAATGAGAAGTCTGTGAAACAGCAATGATTCTAGAATTGGGTAAATGAAAATTGTGTATCTATCAAACATTTTTAGTCATTAAGACACCGTAAAATGTCCACTCAGACAAAAGGAACATTCATTTGCACAACACAAGGGCCTCCTACCCTCCCTATTCCTCCATTTATCAACAGGCTGCTGTTCTCCTCCATCACCTTGATGTCATTTGTACAGGAAACCACCCCTCCTCCGTACAACATCCACTGCCTTAAAGGTTCCCATCAGCAGATTACATCGTGGCCTTCTACCTTCCCATCTATCTGACAACATCCATGGAGAAGTACCGACGTCACGTTTGAGATGAACGGAAAGACCCATGTTAAGATTAATGCACAGAGCACGGAATCAGAAGTGAACAAACGTCTGGATTGAAAACATAAGAAGAAACTCTGCACACGTGCATAGGTTTTAATGAATGTATGATGTAACTGGTCCATTCCATTAGTGGAGCAATGACCTTAGTTGGGTTATAAATTCCTTTCTGTCCAAATGTAATAAAGTTAAGTGGAGAGGAGGAGGAGGGACGGAGGAGGAGAGGCAGGACGGTCGAAAGCTTGAAGGAGGACGGTGACTAACAACTGAAGGTGACTCGGAAGAGATGAATGTACCCCGCTGAAGACGTCATGGCGCCATTGTGTCGCTCGCCGCCGCGCTTGATAAGACAAAAGTCAATTTTTAAATTGATGGAACAGAATGAAGCCGTTTTTGTGCGTTTGGTGGAGGATCAGTGTCTGCCTGCTCTACTCATGCACCATTCTGTGGAAATCAGCACAGAGTTTTTATCCTGGGGGATTTCTATAAATAAACCAGTCTATTACCTAGTTTCTATTCTGTAGAAATTAGTGTACGAGTGTGCTAATGTAAGAATGGAGGCGACATGGAATGACATGGCGACTAGAGGGCCCCCAGGTTTGATTCCCCTTAACCGTTGGGTTGGGGGTGTGAATAAAAAGAGCCCTTCATATTTGAGGCTTACATCTGATACGAAGGGTGTGTACTTGTTGTTTTCACTATTACGATGGGAGAGGAAAATATATAAATATATCCAGTACAGATCGACCGATTATCGGCCGAGCCGATTATACCTTATACAAAACCCAAAGCCAGTGAAGTTGGCACGTTGTGTAAATGGTAAATAAAAACAGAATACAATGATTTGCAAATCCTTTTCAACTTATATTCAATTGAATAGACTGCAAAGACAAGATATTTAAAGGGGAACATTATCACCAGACCTATGTAAGCGTCAATATATACCTTGATGTTGCAGAAAAAAGACCATATATTTTTTTAACCGATTTCCGAACTCTAAATGGGTGAATTTTGGCGAATTAAACGCCTTTCTAATATTCGCTCTCGGAGCGATGACGTCACAATGTGACGTCGCATCGGGAAGCAA
Source organism: Nerophis lumbriciformis (assembly GCF_033978685.3). Classification (NCBI taxonomy): domain Eukaryota; kingdom Metazoa; phylum Chordata; class Actinopteri; order Syngnathiformes; family Syngnathidae; genus Nerophis; species Nerophis lumbriciformis. The sequence goes on from NC_084549.2 coordinate 13,253,332, forward strand.
TCCGCCATTTTCTCAAACACCGAGTCAAATCAGCTCTGTTATTTTCCGTTTTTTCGACTGTTTTCGGTACCTTGGAGACATCATGCCTCGTCGGTGTGTTGTCGGAGGGTGTAACAACACGAACAGGGACGGATTCAAGTTGCACCAGTGGCCCAAAGAGGCGAAAGTGGCAAGAAATTGGACGTTTGTTCCGCACACTTTACCGACGAAAGCTATGTTACGACAGAGATGGCAAGAATGTGTGGATATCCTGCGACACTCAAAGCAGATGCATTTCCAACGATAAAATCAAAGAAATCTGCCGCCAGACCCCCATTGAATCTGCCGGAGTGTGTGAGCAATTCAGGGACAAAGGACCTCGGTAGCACGGCAAGCAATGGCGGCAGTTTGTTCCCGCAGACGAGCGAGCTAAACCCCCTGGATGTCTTGGCTCACACCGTCCCTTATGCCACCAAAGATGATCAAGAGAAGAATATCGACCCTAGCTTCCCTGGCCTGCTGACATGAGGGTATGTCTACAGAATATATTAATTGATGAAAATTGGGCTGTCTGCACTCTCAAAGTGCATGTTGTTGCCAAATGTATTTCATATGCTGTAAACCTAGTTCATAGTTGTTAGTTTCCTTTAATGCCAAACAAACACATACCAATTGTTGGTTAGAAGGCGATCGCCGAATTTGTCCTCGCTTTCTCCCGTGTCGCTGGCTGTCGTGTCGTTTTCGTCGGTTTCGCTTGCATACGGTTCAAACTGATATGGCTCAATAGCTTCAGTTTCTTCTTCAAGTTCGTTTTCGCTACCTGCCTCCACACTACAACCATCCGTTTCAATACATGCGTAATCTGTTGAATCGCTTAAGCCGCTGAAATCCGAGTCTGAATCCGAGCTAATGTCGCTGTAGCTTGCTGTTCTTTCCGCCATGTTTGTTTGTATTCACTATGTGACGTCACAGGAAAATGGACGGGTGTTTATAACGATGGTTAAAATCAGGCACTTTGAAGCTTTTTTTTAGGGATATTGCGTGATGGGTAAAATTTTGAAAAAAACTTTGAAAAATATAATAAGCCACTGGGAACTGATTTTTAATGATTTTAACCATTCTGAAATTGTGATAATGTTCCCCTTTAATGTTTGAACTGAGAAACTTAATTTTTTTTGGCAAATAACTATTAACTTAGAATTTAATGGCAGCAACACATTGCAAAAAAGTTGGCACAGGGGCATTTTTACCACTGTGTTACATGGCCTTTCCTTTTAACAACACTCAGTAAACGTTTGGGAACTGAGGAGACCAATTCTTGAAGCTTTTCAGGTGGAATTCTTTCCCATTCTTGCTTGATGTACAGCTTAAATTGTTCAACAGTCCGGGGTGTCCGTTGTCGTATATGACGCTTCATAATACGCCACACATTTTCAATGGGAAACAGGTCTGGACTACAGGTAGGCCAGTCTAGTACCCGCATTCTTTTACTACAAAGCCACGCTGTTGTACCACGTGTAAAATGTGGCTTTGGCATTGTTTTACTGAAATAAGCAGGGGTGTTCATGAAAAAGACGTTGCTTTGAATGGCAACATATGTTGCTCCAAAACCTGAACAGAGAAGGAGCTCGTAGGAGACACCTACAAAAGTCTGCTCTCCAAGGTAAATGTTAACAATATTATTATTACATAAAACTACTGTAGTTGTTTGTAGTACATGCTATTGTAATGTTTTTCAAAAAATATTTTGTTTGGTTTTCAGGATTCAGAATGTTTAAGATGTTAGAATTGTAGAATTGTGGTGTTTTGGGAGGGTCAAGCACAAAATAAATTGATTTTTCCTTTCAATGGGCGATGCTGATTCGAATACGAGTGTTTTGAGTTACAATTTCCGTCGTGGAACGCAATGAGGTCGTAAGTTGAGCTGTACTGTACCGTATTTCCTCATATAGAACATAAGGGCAGTACTTTTACTCAACGCTGGTCGGTGTTGATATGATGCGCTGTAAAGTCCAGTTTTACAGATCCCAAGTCTTCTGTGTATTTCAGAAGTGGAGACCTGCGGTACTGAGACATAGTGTCTCGCATGATATAGTAAAATGTAATTACTGCCAGGTAAATAAAGAGGCATCTACTGTATGACAATAAATATAAACAATAAATAGGGGTATACTTATTCCTAAATCTAATACATGCACTTACAATTACATGGACATTATAGGCTGAAGTAGTACAATTAGACAAGCGAAACCTGGGTATATGACTTCTTACCTGTAATGATGAGGCATTCATTGTGCTCCAGCGCTTCGGTGAAGAGACGAGAGACGATGAGTTCCGGGTTGATGATGAACCTGATCTCCTCTTGGACGAGACCATGTCCTGTGACTCCGCCACCTACAAATCTGTTTGCAAAGTCCACCTTGTGAGGGAAAAGGACACATTATTACTAGAAGACATACTTTGATCCTTTTCATGCGGTTGGGGTTAACTGTGAGATATGTCGACTGTGACTTCCAGTTATGCAGATAAATGACTCAGTTAGCATCTCCTACTGCCTGCCACCCACGGTGGTCATTTAATACAAATAAAGTAGCTTGCTTCCTGCATGGGGATGATTGAATAAGGAAGCAAAACCATGCATGTGAAATCTATTTTAAAAAAAGCACACAGAAGACTAAATTGTGACTACTAAACTGATGTAAGCGTGATGCTACTACTACTTTCCCAGAGGACAGTGCTTATGATAACCATGCTGCTATTCAAACAGGTCTGTCAGAGGAAGGGGTCCTGCTCACTGGCCCACAGCCGCGTCAATCCACGTGACAGCGTGAGTGTCTGTCTGTGCATGCTTTTTCAACCAGTTTCCCTCACCTTGTCCACCCCCAGCCTTACCCCCGCTCACATTTCAGTCTTACCCCCTTCGAAAGACTGACAGCTCTGACTTGGCCCTACTTAGCTGAGGAGGACTGTTCCTGGGTCAGGCTGGGTCTCCCCAGTAAAATGCCTAACCCTAATCCTCTTTTTTCCCCCTCAATGTGCACATAAAGGGTTCTCTCTATCCCCTCATGCATCTCTGAGCTACTCATGTGTGTACTTCAGCTGTCAGGCAAAAAATGTAAAATACCATGCCCAGGCTGGGAGGAAAATGGTGAAACACAGTCGTGCACAAATATTCTTCTGTATTTTTTTATTTATTTTTTTTAAGAGTAGTGGTGGAGTTACTGGTACTCATATATTTAAATGTTGACAGCTGAATAAATTACACAGTGCATGTTTTTCTTTTAATTATGTTTTTTTTTTTTTTTTACCTGAAGCATCCCATAACCATCATCCTCAATGGTGCCTTCACAAGTGATATGTAAGCGTGTCAGCTGAGTCTGGCAGCTTGAAAAAAAACAAGAAACACTTTTTGTCAAATCCTTTCTATACGAAATATTAGCATTGCAAGCATATTCTTAAAACACAATTAAAATACAGTATACACATTATTAGTTTCTATTGTATTGTAAATATGTTTTTTCAGAATATGAATTATTACTGTGAGTGAATAAAAAAAAAATATATATATATATATACACATTTATATGTATAAATGGATTACATTTATTAGCAAAAAAGAGTCATACTTTTCCCAGGTTGGCAGATTGTTCACTGACTGTCTTGTGAACGTCACAAGACCCTTTGGCCCTTAAAATAAATGGACAAATAAATAAGTGTATTTACATTTGTTATACTGTAAGTTGAAGACATTCAAGCAAAAATGACAAAATGATGCTGTGAGGCTTACTGGATTGTGTAATTCTCCTGAAGTAGCACATGAGTGTTTTCAACTTTTCTATTTTTCTTGGTGAGGAGCCTTCAAATAGCCTACAAAAGAAAACAGAAGTAATTGCAATTAAATAAATGGTGTTACAAAATAAACATTCTCCAGTAAAACACATGACATGGATGAACATAAAATTGTTGACCATTTCTTAACAATTCAGTTATTTTTGGTCACTCATGTACCATAATGAACAAAAACTAATTTGTCTCAATCATGGTGCTGCAGGGTTTCCTGTCATTTCCTTCGCACACAGAGGAAAACAGCAGCTAAAGAGATGCCTTCTTTCCTCTCCAACATATCCATCACTTAACGGAGGACAAACCTCGACAGTTTTGCCAAAAAAGCAATCAGCAGATTGCTTGCT
>NC_084549.2:13262500-13450000 GCF_033978685.3 Nerophis lumbriciformis
AGGCAGTAGTGCCCCCTAATGGAAATCAGAGTCCATTCATTCTTGTTCTGTCACTTTGTATCCAAACAGTTTGTTAGTACAGACATCTACTTCTAGTATGTATATAATATGCCCCTGAAGGTTGGGTAAAGTACCAGTTAAAGGTTTTCCGTTCATCTTCTTTAGGGAATTCAGCAGGTATCTAAGAGCGTGTGCTGATAAATCTAACTGATCGCCTCTCCTTTACCTGTAAAAGTTGATCTCAGGGTAGTTGCAGTACTCGGACTTGCGGGAATTGCGTCTGGGGAATGTGCAGAAGAAGGCGTTGGCCAGAAGACAGGCAATTTGCTCCTGAGACATGGTTAGGGAATGGTTCATCCGTGACTTCAGCAGAGGGATTGGCTGGGAAGAGACGTGGAGAATCTATGAGGATTATGATAACATAGTGGAGATACACACATTGAAGGCTAATGGGGGTTGATAATTATTACAGGAGCAATCTTAACAGAAAACACAATAAGAGATCCATTAAGTACACGGGTGAAGTAATTAAGGTCCTTGTTTTTTTTGCGTTCTCCCACAGTAACTCAGTCAGACACAGGGCCTCATTTATCTTCACTGATTAGAGCTAAAGAGCCTCCCAAGGCTGCCCAGTTAGCGGATCAATACGAGCTCTAATAACAACTGGGACGAATATCTGGCTGGAGGCTGACTGCTGCAATACGAAGAAGAGCGAGGCGAACGGTGGAAATGATGACTTTTGTACCTGGTATTCCTGTTTTACTGTTTTAGATGTTCCAACTGGGGTTTGTCTCAAAAAACACATGATATTATATTTAAAAAGATATGGAAACATGCATCAAGTTCACTTAATGTGAACAGGAAACAGACCCACTTCTCTTTGTCCAAATGAAGAAGTTCTGGAACAAAATTAAATCTGCACTATACAACAGTTGTTGAATGTAAGAATAGCCTTATTTAATTGCTTATATCATCAGTATGTATCTTAACCAAAACAAGAAAATGAGAACAATTCAATTAAAATAAATAATGTCATAATAAATAACAATAATATAATAATTATAAAATACAGAATATATCATACAAATAGAAGTTTTGAAGTTCATGTGAATAGGTCAGCGTGAATAGTGGCAGCATCAGGACCAATATATGTAGTCTGTATTTAAACAAAAACTAAATAAAATGTATTTAAAATATGAATGAAATAATAACATAATATTACCATAAAAATGCATACAAAATACATACATGCAAAATAAATTATGAATGTATTTAACAAAAAATATTAATAACAAAATCATCCATCCATCCATTTTCTACCGCTTATTCCCTTTGGGGTCGCGGGGGGCGCTGGAGCCTATCTCAGCTACAATCGGGCGGAAGGCGGTGTACACCCTGGACAAGTCGCCACCTCATCGCAGGGCCAACACAGATAGACAGACAACATTCACACTCACATCCACACACTAGGGCCAATTTAGTGTTGCCAATCAACTTATCCCCAGGTGCATGTCTTTGGAGGTGGGAGGAAGCCGGAGTACCCGGAGGGAACCCACGCAGTCACGGGGAGAACATGCAAACTCCACACAGAAAGATCAAAATAGAATAAATAATATAATATGAATTAAAATAATAACATAAAATAGATATTGAATTTAAAACATTTTTTAAAGTTAATCTGCATAAATGTGGCAGCATAAAATCTTAGGTACACTAACTTTGAAAAAAAAAAAAAAAAGGACAATTATTTTCCTATTTTCTTGGAACTTTTCTCACAGAAGTGTTTTAACGATATTAATATGAATAACTATATTGCTCTAGATAATACAAAGGATGTTATGTATTCCTCTGCGTTTGTGAGTGAGTGAGTTAATTATTTAGTTGGGAAAAAACCTAAAAAAAAGTTATGAGTGGATTATGATTAAACTTTCAGGAAATGTCAGAAAAGGGATAAGGAACAAGTGAGTAGATCTTGGAGATGATCCAGATCATTTCTATGTTATCATACATTTGTTTTATGAAGCTGAACTTCTCTCTGCTCGTGCATGCTCGGGGCACCCACCTCCACCCACAGAGACAAAGAGAGTCTGTTTATTTATTTTTGCTATAGAACAAAAGCTCCCAGCTGCTGGCATCCTTGCAAAGAGTGAACCTTCTTGCAAGCTTGTTTGGAAGCGACGGACAATGAAAACAAAAACAAACACAGACATGGCAATTTAATTTATCTTTTGATTCGCTTGAGTTTGTCTGTCTGTCTTTCTGTTAGTTAGTAAAAAATCGATTTTCAGATTAATCGCAATTTTTATTTGTAACGATTCTTAATCGATTAAGAAAAAAGAAAACATTTATGTTTTAAATTTTTTTCCCCCCCAATCTGTCTTGTCCAGCCGCTCAGGCAAACCATATTGTTGATGTAGATGCCCATATTTAAAAAAAAGAAGTGTTGGATACTTCTCTTGTTGCCTTATTTGTATTTGACTTGATTAAATGTTTGTCCAACATTTTATTAAACAAAACTAGTTTTCTTTTAAGTATCATTGAAATTGATCGGAGCTGTTTATCTATTTTATGGAGGAATGTAGTGAAGCATAGAACTGTCAACCAATGTTATTAAAAAAGTGTAGAATTTGAATCGAGATTCGATTCTGAATCTAATAGTTACCCCCAAGAATCGAGTCAAATCGCATCGTGCCCAAAGATTCACAGCCCGAGTGATCAACATAGCTCAAAAAGTCATGAGAGGATTTTGATAACACTTTCAATGAAAGGGATGAGCAACAAATTATTAGATTTTGGGGGTCATCCGGATCACCGTCTGAATCAGGATTTTTTTTAAAGGATCCCTTATTATTGGGAGATAGTCTGTACACTCTGACTGCTTTTCTAGTTATTAATAGCATTATACTTGTTCGTATATAGTGCTTGATACCCCAGTAAAACTCTTAAAGTAAAAGACTAGACAGTGCTTACCATAGTGCAGAGACGAGGAGCACTGAGCGCCATCTTGACAACGGAAGGCAGTACGACCTCGTACAGGTGTTGAACTTCACAATGCTCCAGACACTACGGAGGGAACAAGAAATGTATGCTTTAATGCAGGGGTCGTTCAACGAAGGATCATGTCAGGTTCAAACACTGATGACATCTGCAAGAAGAAAGGGACAGAATTAAATTTGGCTCAATTGAGGAGAGACGTCTGGACTGTACAGTCTCACAACGCTCTGGCGAAAGATTGCACGCCTCCTCTTTTATTTGGACTTTCCCTGATTACACGGCAACAGCTGTTTCTAAGGGACGGGGGTCGTAAACAGCCATCGCCTTTGGTAACAACAGTTCAAAGAAAAGGTTGTCTTGATGGGAGTCTGGTCCTGCTTCCTCTCTGCTTTGTAGTTCTCGGGTCAAGACAAAAATTTTCTGTGGATTACAATACATCAAAGAAACCGACGCCTTCATGTCGCTTCCCATCCTACACAGTGGAGTTTTACAAGCCTTTTGCTTGGTAGGATCAAAGACAGCTTTTGTCTTCTCGCCGGGAACTCATGGCAACACAAGGTTTTGTGATAACTTAAGATACAATTATTCTGACAGATCATTTAAGAGTTTGGAGGCCTATCGAAGCAACATATTTAATTTACAACCAATGTAGGTCAAGGTATTCAAAGCAACTAAATATATTTACATTTTAAAAGTGCCTAAATCTTTGTTTTACCCGTACAATATGCTGCAGAACTATAAAAACAGATAAATACAAAATAAATGTTCAGGTTGTTTAATAACTTATTGCTAAGTTATACGTTTTTAAATATTTACAAAGAAATTGAAACTGGTGTTTAAAAAAGACAAGTGTCTAAGTTATACGTTTTTAAATATTTACAATGAAATTGAAACTGGTGTTTAAAAAAGACAAGTATCTAAGTTATACGTTTTTAAATATTTACAATGGAATTAAAACTGGTGTTTAAAAAAGACAAGTGTCTTTTATTTATGTTTTAAAGTACAAAACGTTCAAATTTTCAGGATATCATCATTCATTGTGTAACTTTTTTTTTTTCATTCAATAAGTTTTTCAAAGTTTGGAACACAGTGCACAGTCACAATCTAATAACAGTAGCCAATATTAGAGGATGGAGGAAAAATCAATGCCAATCCTGACAACAGGTTTATTGTTGTTACTCCCACTCATGTAATATCACGAAATAGGAAACTTTAGAGGTGTCAAGTTCAGACGGTAATTGGAGGAACGTTCTCCACGTAGGAAACCCCCTCTACACTGGAGGGATTACGAAACTTGCTCAGGAGTCCCGAGGGAGGATCTACAGTGTGTAGCTGGAGGTAGAACACCTAAGATATCTACGTGAGTCGAAATGCGCATCAGAAAAAACAAAACATCAATCTGCCACATTAAAAGCAGCCACATATCTTCCGCTTCAGCCTTGCCTCAGCAATTCCCCCTCTAAAATAAACACAGTTCCTCCCTCATACGCCTAGATTTACGACGCAATCACTTATGAGCGTATTGGCTTCAAATGTCGCGTCGTCAATCACTGGTCTTATTCTATCAAGGTAAGCTGATTAAATGGACCTTCTGGAGCAAATGCAAATGACCGATGTGTGGCGAGAGAGGCGGGGTGGCTTGATTTTCAACGGGGCGGGGGGGGAAGCCTTTGCTCTGCAATTTGGCCGGGGAGCATTTATATATGGCAGCGGGGTCTGACTAAACGCTGTCAGTAAAATGCTCCCATGGGGCTAATAGATGGTGGATGGTTGAAATATAATATCTAAGGCAGTTAGAGCAAAGCCTGACCTTAAGTGCAAGTTATATTATGTAGTCTTTTTAATGTAAGCCATTCAACTTTGAGGTAGGCCTTGAACTACTTTTAATTGATTTTTAATTATTAAAAAAGGTGTATATCAAAATGATTCTATTTTTCTGTGTGCGGCCCTATGTTTTGGCCAGCCCTAATATAATTGTACTTAACAGTTATACAAGTGTAAAAAGAACCACAGGATAAGAAAACTACAAAAAAGTCCAAACTACTCACTCACCCCTGAAGACAGGGACAGGAGGATGTTTACAGAGCAATACTATCACCTAGTGGATTTTCATAAGTACTGCTAGAATAATATAACAAATGGCTGCGGTGAGGTGGCGACTTGTCCAGGGTGTACCCGCCTTCCGCCCTTTTGATGATATAATGGACCGTAGATGTTGAAATCCCTAAATTTCTTGCAATTGCACTTTGAGAAACTTTGTTCTTAAACTGTTTGACTATTTGCTCACGCAGTTGTGGACAAAGGGGTGTACCTCGCCCCATCCTTTCTTGTGAAAGACTGAGCATTTTTTGGGAAGCTGTTTTTATACCCAATCATGGTACCCACCTGTTCCCAATTAGCCTGCACACCTGTGGGATGTTCCGAATAAGTGTTTGATGAGCATTCCTCAACTTTATCAGTATTTATTGCCACCTTTCCCAACTTCTTTGTCACGTGTTGCTGGCATCAAATTCTAAAGTTAATGATTATTTGCAAAAAAAAAGAAAAGTTTATCAGTTTGAACATCAAATATGTTGTCTTTGTAGCATATTCAACTGAATATGGGTTGAAAATGATTTGCAAATCATTGTATTCCGTTTATATTTACATCTAACACAATTTCACAACTCATATGGAAACGGGGTTTGTACTTCATCAGTATGTCCAACATAGCAGCTGCAAAATCAATATGCGTATGTAATTCACATTATTTTTAATGTAGTATAGAGCAGCCGTTCACTTTTATGGTTATCATTACGAGTTGATAGTATTTTTTTTTTTTTACCAAAATCCACCTCCATTTAGGTTGAACTAAAAAATTGTAACACTTTTAGAACATTTGCACCACTTTATATGCAACTCTTGATCATATTTACAGATAATGCCAATGCTTCTAAGTGCACATTTTCTAATGAACTACAGATGTAAGAAAAACGGTGACCGACAACGAAAAAGCTTGACGAAGCACAAAACGTTTGTGTACTCCCTCGGGGGAATCAGCTGTACTCATCCCTGGATCGCTTCCACGCTCAGGCCGCAAACATTTATCAGAAAGTGACACGGTGACAGTTTTATTTGGCAGGAGGGAAACACTACGACAATTTACAGACACATCCCAATTTGTGTAATTCTTTTTTTCCACTTTCACCCGCCTCCTATCAGGGGAGTGTCAATCGAGTGGCTTGGAGCAGGCGTATATCTTGACAATTATCCAGCGAAGCATAAATTGAGTGTCGCGACAGAATAGCAATATCCCTCAGATAAAAGATAGAGGATTTAATCCATTGGAATGCAATAATATCAGATTTAAATGATGGTCGAATGCTTTTGAAAAGAAACCTAAAAAACACACTCATGGAGTTCATTTTTTTGCATGATTACCATGTTAATCTCAAAGATGCTGCAAATTTATGACACTGTAGGTTTTTGTGCAACTTACAGTGCCAGGTTTGGAAAAAATGGTGTCTCCAGACTTTTGATTATAAGGATATAAAGGTTACAGAATTTTGACAATTTGGAAGTGGATCTACAGTTTCTCATGAAATACATTGGTTACAGTACCAGCAGTGACGTGCAGTCACTAGAGGCAGGTGAGGCGGGGCCTCACCTGCCATCATGGAAAGAAAAAAAATGTAAAAATATTTTTTTTTTATTAAATTGTTAAATGTATCCAGTGATTATACTATAAAGTTATTTTCCATTTAACTTCACCAGTTTTAGATTATTTTTATTTAAAATTTTCACATTTGCCGTTCAAATACTGAGAAGAGGCGGTGATCAGCAGCCAGTTGAGGCACGTCACTCAGTTGTGCCTCACCATGGATTGCGGACTCGGCTAACTGCTGGCCTGCTGTGCAGTGAGACCGTATTGCTATATGAACTATATTATACATTTCCATAGTTTAGCTGAGGTATATAATGTACAGTGTATTTTGTCAACAACTGTATGTGTGTAACGTATTTCTTGTGCTGAGCAATCATAAAACTGCTGCAAAAGACGCACTGTGTGAGGCTCGCAGTAATCCCGCCTCCTGAACCCCCGCCGTAGAATGCAACCCCTGACGGGAGTGTTATATCAACTAAAGCCCACACTTAAACTTTCCACGTGCAAGATTGAATCTATTTAAAAAAGTTATTTCATAAGAAGCCAAAAAGTGCAAAAACAATAATGTTCGTGTTGGAGGAGTTGTGAATGACTGCAGGGCCACAACATTAGGTACACATGCAAACTGCAGGTGTACCTAATTCACAACTCCTCTAACACGAACATTATTGTTTTTGCACTTTTTGGCTTCTTATTAAATAACTTTTGTAACCTATTTTTATGGGCTTTCCTCTTTGTGATGTTAAGTTCCTGTTATGCGCTGTTATACAGTATATGCCTTGAGCTCTTATTTTGAAGGCGCTAAGAGCGGAAGTGATGACACGTTGGAGTGGAGCGGAGGTTTTTGAAAGAAGGTAAATAAAGTGGTCCTGGTGTAAACTGGAGCCTCCATGTTTGTTATTTTGTAGTTTCATACAGTATAGGCGACATTTATAAACCCTCGGTTACACTTTTTTAAATAGATTCAATCTTGCACGTGGAAAGTTTAAGTGAGGGCTTTAGTTGATATAACACTCCCGTCAGGGGTGCATTAATCCAGCACAACAGCGGCGCATGGACTTCATTTATAAGTAAAGGTAAGACCATAATGACGTTTTTTTTTTTATTAAATGTTCTTTTTTGTGTGCTAGTTTGTATGTGTAAAGTTAAAGTTAAGTTAAAGTACCAATGATTGTCACACCCACTAGGTGTAATGAAATTTGTCCTCTGCATTTGACCCATCCCCTTGATCAACCCCTGGGAGGTGAGGGGAGCAGTGGGCAGCAGCGGCGCCGCGCCCGGGAATAATTTTTGGTGATTTAACCCCCAATTCCAACCCTTGATGCTGAGTGCCAAGCAGGGAAGAATGCTGGTATGAGCTTTTAAACATAACCCGTTAACTGCTGCCAATCAAATGGTGAATAAGATACTCTTTAGGGTTCATATGTTTGTAAATCTGACTGTGATGAAGTCAGTGCCTCACCAGCCATCAACCTCACCGCACGTCACGGAGTACTAGTCAACAGTTAGAATTAAATTAAATTACATTTTTCTTAAAGAGCTTGATCCACTTCCAAATTTTTCAAAGCGCTAAGACACTGAATTATGATTTTTTTGGATTTTGATGCAACTTTGTCAGCGTGTTAAAGATAAAATGCTATTATTAGTACAAAACTACTACTACTACACGTTTGTGTCTCCAATGTATTGACAACAACAGTGGAACTTTAATTTACCCACTAAACCAGTGATGTTAAACATGCCATGCCTGGTCCGCAGAACAGATTAAATCCGACCCGCGAGATGAGTTTGCTAAATATAAAATTAATCTTCATTTTTAAATTAAAGAAACTGCTGTTCCGGCCGAGTCATACCAAAGACTATAAAAATGGGACCCATTACTTCCCTGCTTGGCACTCAGCATCAAGGGTTGGAATAGGGGGTTGAATCACCAAAAATATTCCTGGGCGCGGCTACAGCTGCTGTCCACTGCTCCCCTCACTTCCCAGGGGGGTGAACAAGGGTGATGGGTCAAATGGAGAATAATTTCGCCACACCCAGTGTGTGTGTGACAATCATTGGTACTTTAACTTTAAATGTGTTCACTGGATGTCGCAACAGCAATTCTGTTAGGCAAGCAAATAGTTTATACCGAGCAAGAATACCAAGCAGGAGGTACACGGTAAAGTGGGGCTGCGACTCCTCCCCTTCGACCCAACATCAATCAATCAATCAATCAATCAATGTTTATTTATATAGCCCTAAATCGCAAGTGTCTCAAAGGGCTGCATAAGCCACAACGACATCCTCGGTACAGAGCCCACATAAGGGCAAGGAAAACTCACCCCAGTGGGATGTCGATGTGAATGACTATGAGAAACCTTGGAGAGGACCGCACCCGCCCCCCGCCGCCCCCCGCCCCGGGGAGGGGGGGTTGTTTACTATTGTAAAACAAACAAGAGTAAAATAAACAATTGGTAACCCAACTTAAAATGCTGCATGAGACACTGCACATTGATATAGTTCTGTGAAAATGATTGTCTTCTGTGCAAACATAAGAAAGTGAACACTGGAAATAACAAATGGGGTAATTGATACATTTATTTAAGCTTTATTTTGTTTTTGTTCAATCCAAGATGGGCTGTGACTTAAACGTTTAACTGCTTTGCAGATACACTGAGATTAAGTCTAAATTCATTGTGTTCTTCATGGTGTTTTTGAAACTGCACCATTTTTCCCCTTAAAATTTTCAAGTAACTTGAAGTGTTTTGTCGGGAGGATTATTTGTCATATGGACATTTTCAGAATGTGCTTGTTCTATTTTGGGCCGGAGTAAAACAAACAACAATCTGAAGTTGTCGTAGTTGTATTTTTAAGTTATTATGCCATGATTTTACCCGTCCAGCCCACCTGGGAATAGATTTTCCTGCATGCGGACCCTGAGCTAAAATGAGTTTAACACGGCCTGAACTAAACAATTTTTTGAACAGGGTTTGTGAATAGAAAAGTTCATACTGTAAAGTGAAAAAAATGTGTTTGTAAGAAACAATGTAAACATGAACAATGGGTACCAGCCTTCACGAAAGTCCACTTACAATATATCAAACAAACAAAGGGGTGATGGATCGACTTTCTAATTATCAACAAACTGTCAGAATAATTGTATCTAAGTTATCACAAAACTTGGTGTTGCCATGAGTTCCCGGCGAGAGGAAAAAAGCTGTCTTTGATCTTACCAAGCAAAAGGCTTGTAAAACTCCACTGTGTAGGATGGGAAGCGACATGAAGGTGTCGGTTTCTCTGATCTATTGTAATCCACAGAAAAATCTTGTCTTAACCCGAGAGCTACAAAGCGGAGAGGAAGCAAGACCTGACGCAAGCTCCAAGCATCTTTTCTTTGAACTGTTTTGTGACCAAGGGCGACGGCTGTTTACGACCCCCTCTCCCCTGAGAAACAGCTGTTGCCATGTAATCAGGGAAAGTCCAAATAAAAAAGGAGGCGTGGTGTAAGACTGTTCAAAGAGTACAGCCCAGACGTTTCTCCTCATTGAGCCAAATTGAATCCTGTCTCTGTTTAATTCCTTGCTTCTTGTCTGTTTAATAGATGTCATCAGTGTTTGATCCTGACACAAACCAAAACAGCAAAAAGCTGCTAAACTATCCAGATGCCCGCCCGCACGCATGTTTTGCCCAGGTCTGCACTAGTATGACTATTAAGAATGCTACAATGCTACTTAAAACATTGCCTGTATGGATTCCATGTTGGAAACAGATCATTTTCATTATATTCTATGAGGAACTGAAAAACCATGTCAACTGTAACTCAGTTAGAAATGAAGGTTATTTATAGCATTGCAAATAATTGCACCTCTACTTTTATGAACACCATAATACTTTGCAAAATGCCTTATCAGCAGAAAGGATTAAAAAAAACGACGAGAAGGGGAAGGAGAAGATCGGAACGGCATAGTCACAGGAAGGGCATCTTCTAGTATAAGCCCTTACTTAGCATCTTTACAGACAGGGATGGATCCTTTTAATTCAATTGGATGAAGCTATAAAGTGGCTCGCCCAGCGCATCGATCTACCGAGCTCCGCCTTACGCAGGTACATTAGGGTCGGAAATAAAAAGACCATTCAGGATGGTTTATATTTAGCTGCAAAAGGAAGCGTTGGGGCCTGAGTTCAAAACACCCAAACTAGGGGTGTTAAAAAAAAGGTTGTAAAAGGATAACAGATCCATTAAGCTAATTTGCAAACGCTCCAAATAAAAAACAGTGGCGCTTGCAATTTGTCGATGGCAACAAATTAGCTTATATTGTAAATTGGTGGCTAACTGTAGTAAAATCCATTATAGCAATCAAGAAAAAGCAATCAGAAGATTAAAATGTCTTGGTTTTCTCGCAGCTATTTTTCGACATCGAACAGTTGCAGCTTACCTCAGTGCAAAGAAGGTTGAGAGCGGTGAAGTCCCATTTCTTGGTATGTGCCGTGTTATACCTCAGTATAGCATCCTGAGAAAAGGGAAAGTCAGTTGTTATGTTATGTTGTCATTAAGAGATGTCCGATAATATCGGACTGCCGATAAATGCTTTAAAATGTAATATCGGAAATTATCTGTATCGGTTTCAAAAAGTAATTTTTTTTTTGTCCTGTCCAGCTTCTCAGGCAAATCATATAGTTGATGTAGATGCCCATATCGGCTGTTCAGATTGAGCCCAGTTTATAATTTCCTGTTATACAGTATGCCAGGCAGTCTTGCACTAAAGGAGGACTATGTTATTGTTTACTTTATTACTCTAGTATACTCTGGACTGAAGCTGTGTGCCTTCATTGTTTTTGTAGCTGTTGTTTTGAGGCATGTTTAAAAAAAATAAAAAAAATAATGCACTTTTCAAAGTATAGTACTTCCCATAGTTGTAGTGGGTATCAGGATTATCTCAGGGAGAACATGTCCCAAATTCCAAGCTGTTGTTTTGAGGCATGTTAAAAAAAATAATGCACTTTGTGACTTCAATAATAGATAAGGCAGTGCCATGTTGGCATTTTTTTCCATAACTTGAGTTGATTTATTTTGCAAAACCTTGTTACATTGTTTAATGCATCATCACAACAGAATTAGGCATAATAATGTGTTAATTCCACGACTGTATATATCGGTATCGGTTGATATCGGAATCGGTAATTAAGAGTTGGACAATATCGGAATATCGGATATCGGCAAAAAAGCCATTATCGGACATCTCTAGTTGTCATAGTGGACTATAAATGCTGTAGTTACACACTCCAGTGGTACCTCAACTTAAGAGTGCCCCAACTTGAAAGTGTTTTGAGATAAGAGCGGTCTCTTGGCTAATTGTTACGCTTTAAGTTGCAAGGAAAAATCTTGAGTTACAAGCATCCCCGGCAATAGCTGGCGTAGCGAATGTCACAGTGAACCCCGTAAGAAGTGACCAAAACATCCGGTTTTACTTGCTAGCATTAGCTTATAGCTAAAAGTGGACAATTTTTATTTTTTTTACAACCACGGGAAAGAAGAAAGTGAGTATGAAGGACAGTGCTGAGAAAAAAAAAGTTCATAATATTCATTGAATTAAAGAAATTAATCATCCAAAGCATGACAGCTAACTTGGCAAAGCAATTCGAGCATAGCACTGCTAGTCAGGGGTCTAACGCCAGCCAAGGATAGTTAAATAATATCTAAAGGACAGACATTTATCCATGAAAATCTGGAGAAGCTACTAACGGTGTGTTTGACGGAGAAGCAGCTCAAGGGATATTTTTGTATTCCCCGTAGAATTCAACGCTCCAAGATAAAATGCTGCACATTAATATTCCATTACTTCATAAAACCAATGTAACTGTTAGTTTTACCTTCTGTTGTATTGCTGGTTATAAAATATTTCTTATTTAAAGTTACTTTTATTTACAAGGCATGTTAAAATTGGGCTCTTTTGTCGGGGGGGCAGACAAAATTAAAATGATTTGTATTAATTTCAACTTTGATTTGAGGTACAAGTGTTTTGAGTTAAGAGCAGAACCAATCAGGCTCGTAAGTAGAGGTACTAATCAATGTTCCCTCTAATTGTGTGAGCAAAGGCAAAAACTCCCTGAGCATTCAGTGGAGCCCATGTGAGCAACATCAAACGTGCACACTGTGGCTACAACAGCAGCAAACCTGTCCCAAACATGACTAAATAACAAGTTCAATCTGCATCCATGCATCCATCCATTTTCTACCGCTTGTCCCTTTCGGGGTTGCAGGGGGTGCTGGAGCCTATCTCAGCTGCACTCGGGCGGAAGGCGGTGTACACCCTTGACAAGTCCCCACCTCACCGCAGGGCCAACACAGATAGACAGACAACATTCTCTTATGATTATAATCAAATGACAGCAGTCATTTCCATGAGGTTATTTTCTAATATAAGTGTTTAGGCCCACTTACAATGACAATAACCAAAAATATTGTTTTTCATGAACTGTGTACTTGTATTGTTTGTCTGGGTGGAGGTCCTGCTTTGGAAATAATTTGTACCCCTTTCAGACATATATTGTGACATGTATTTAGTTCCCATTAAAACATTCACATGTTGCACAATGAGATGTAAGCAGGGGATCATATGTACATTCCTGCAACTTTCTGTTTGTAAAAAATATATTTTTATTAGTATTTATTTAATATACTAACAGCATTTCATGATTAATATTTATAAATTAAGATTCCTAATAAATGACGCTAGAATAAGCACACATTTGATTGGTAAATCATAGTGTAACGACCTGGAATTCCACTTTACGTGTGGTGTTGGAGTTGTCCGACTTTTTGTGTGGCTGTAAACGCATCACTGGCTAAGTGCCATATGTGCATGTGTTGGCGCAAGTGAGAAAGAGCGAGCGGCTGCTGTTGATATAACAAAGTTGCTTTTGGTCTGGTTTGTACTGCAGAAAATGACCAGTTTTGCTAGATATAATTTTTTTTACTAATGTTTTGGTGATGTGTTTATGGCCGACAATAAAGAGTTTTGCTCAGTAAAGTGATCGATGGAATTCATGTCCTCGAAGCGTCTTGACAGACGTTACAATATTTGAACAATGATGACGAAAACTGTTTTCTCTGTCGTGTCCGTGTCGTGTCGAAAATTGGTATGCGCTTATTTTTTTATTTGATTTTGTGCGTGGCATAGATTTGCCGTGCGCAGAGGACGCTTGAGCGCACCTTAGAGGGAACATTGGTACTAATGTACATTGAATTGTTTGTTTGTATTAAATAACACTGCATATTACAAGTCATAGTATAGTCCAGGGTTCGGCAACCCGCGGCTCTTGAGCCGCCCTAGTGGCTCTCTGGAGCTTTTTCAAAAATGTATGAAAAATGGAAAAGATGAGGGGGAAATATATATATTTTTTGTTTTAATATGGTTTCTGTAGAAGGACAAACATGACACAAACCTCCCTAATTGTTATAAAGCACACTGTTGATATTAAACATGCTTCACTGATTCGAGTATTTGGCAAGCGCCGTTTTGTCCTACTAATTATGGCGGTCCTTGAACGCACCGTAGTTTGTTTACATGTATAACTTTCCCCGACTTTCTAGGACGTGTTTTATGCCACTTCTGTTTCGGTCTTATTTTGTCCACCAAACTTTTAAGGTTGTGCATGAATGCACAAAGGTGAGTTTCGCTGATGTTATTGACTTGTGTGGAGTGCTAATCAGACATATTTGGTCAGTGCATGACTGCAAGCTAATCAATGCTAACATGCTATTTAGGCTAGCAATATGTACATATTGCATCATTATGCCTCATTTGTAGCTTTATTTGAGGTCATTTAGTTTCCTTTAAGTCCTCTTAATTCAATTTATATCTCATGACACACTATCTGTATGTAATATGGCTTTTAATTTTTTGCGGCTCCAGACAGATTTGTTTTTGTATTTTTGGTCCAATATGGCTCCTTCAACATTTTGGGTTGCCGACCCCTGGTGATATCAACACCGCCACCTTGTGGACAGTTGTGACTTACAAGGGTGTCATTATTCATTATTTTAGTGCACATGATGGACAATAATCAAAAATGTGAAGTTGCTGTAAAGACCAAAATATAAAATGAGAAGTGCTTTAAAATGCTGTTTCTGCCTAACTGGATCCAGATGATTTTCGCAAATCTGTCTTACCCTCACATCCAGGGAACTTTTGAACCCTCCTTGCAAGGTGGAGTGGATTAACTCCCACCGACTCTGAACGCCACCTCCATCCTATTTGGGAAAAAAAACCTGAATGCAACTACTCTCGCTTTGTGTTTGGATTGGATGTTGTGGTGGAAGAAATAATCAGACCTCCGTGTCCATCGGAAACAGATTCTTCTCAGAGCAAGGCATCTTCACGGACACGTCGTCCCACGCGTCCTTGAACTTGCCGGGGTAGGGGACAGGCACCTCTCCCTCGCTGAGTAGATCTGTCTGTAACATTGAGAAACAAAAAGACATGATGTATTCAAGGGTTGAATACTTTGGGAACAAGTACATGCATACACTGAGTAGGTATTTTATTAGACTAGGCCCTGACCACCACACTCACAGTCCAGATACTAGCTGCAAGCCACCAAATAAACTGTCAGCTGCTATGTACAGCCTTCCTTATTATTAATGTGTTAAATTGCTTTAGGCTTTTACATTACATTAGTGTGACACACCTTCCTCATTTGTTAAAAGAGGGTACAGTACAATACAATAGCGTACAGTACAGTGATTAACTCAGTTTTACAAATATTTGACGGATAATGATGGTAAAAAGTTGCTTTAAAAATTGCCTGTACAGTAACTAAAGATTTGACACTGGAACCGATTACAGAGGAACCTCTAATGTAAAACACACCCAGTTCTGTGAGGCTTCCAAGTTCATTTCAAAACAATTTTCCCCATGGGAAATAAAGTTAATTATTTTGGCATCATAAAAATTGTTATTATTTTTCAACGTTTTGACATTGTTTTTTACATTCTTAACTGTCGTACTTATTACCAGGGCTGCCCCTCCCTATAGGCCAAGGCTATTCAACTACATATTGAAGAGGGCCGCAGTTTCAAAAGCCCAAAGGCTCGAAATTTGGATGTTTTGTCAGAAATTGCCTCAGTCTGAGGTTACATTCCTTTGAGACTGTGTTTACCTAATTGTAAGGCTGCAGCTAACGATTATTTTTCTATCGATTAATCTATATATTATTTTATTTTTTTCGATTAATCGGTTAATCTATAGATTATTTTTTTCGATTAATCTATAGATTATTTTTCCTTTTACCGATTATTTTTTTATTTAAAATGAAGATGAAAAAATAAATGTAGGCCAGTTTTTTCAAACGGCATGACTTTTATTTACAAAAAAAAAAGTATGGCCACTCAGTCAACATTGACAACAACATGACAAAATATTCTGTAACAATGTAAACATTTAACAAAATTAAAAGTAGCTTATTTGCTTTTTAATGTGCAAATATAAAAGTAAACATCCAGTGTAAATCTTAATATTCTGCAATAGTATAAACCTATCTACCTTTAAGGACAAAACACCACAAGATTAACATGCTGTAAAAAATCAATCAATTATCAATCCCATAATTTACAATTATTAATTAGGCTATCAAACTCTTAACCATTAAACAAGTGCCAGAACATGGACACATCTTTTACCTTTAAGTTAAAACAGATTTTAAATAAATTGTCTCAACATAAATGCACCAAGATACATATAAAATACATTTAAACCCAGAAACACTGATAAATGCAGCAGAAAACCCAATATGCAAATACATAAATACCTAACCAAATAACCACCTATTTAGATACATATTTAAAATCCATATTCAATATAAATATATTATTAATTTAGCAGTGAAACACTCAATCTTAAACGCTGTCTACTGGTAGAAAAATGCCCCTTTTTCTATGCCCTCACCAGCAGCTAATGATCCAACACAGTTAAATCCAACACTTTAAGTTGAGCGACTTCACCCTCCTGATGAAGCAAACTGCTCCAACATTTATCAAACTAAGCAAAGAATATCAACACTTCCTTACTAAACAACAGTTACATAAAACACCGTGTGTATTTAGCCTCCAGACTAAGCACGCTACATGCACACAACTCCCCCCCCATCTCACCAGCGCAACAGGTGCGCCACCCCCACAAAGAGAACTAAAGTGCAATCTTACCGGCTGTCCGTTCAGCTTTTGGTTTTGGTACACTTTTGGCACAACTCTGGGTTATCTGTAATGAACTAAACATTTTTCCACTCTGCGCTGGCGTCTTTTGTACTCCTTGATTTGACACAGCGGTCTAATTACCGGGCTCGCGCACCAGCAGATGAGACGGAAGCGCGCCGCGTTATACCTGCGCGTGAACGTAAACTGATCGGCTCTGATCATATAAGCCGACTGGCCGAAATAATGCCAAATTATATACATTTCCTGGGGTTGCCTGGGTGAATAGGGATGCGGATGTGCTCTAAGATAAAATATTATTTTATTAAGTGGGGTTTGGCTGGTTACTAAGCAGCCACGGCTGCGAGCTCGCGC
This sequence comes from Nerophis lumbriciformis, assembly GCF_033978685.3. NCBI lineage: Eukaryota > Metazoa > Chordata > Actinopteri > Syngnathiformes > Syngnathidae > Nerophis > Nerophis lumbriciformis. Next base: position 13,279,687 of record NC_084549.2, read on the forward strand.
GTCAGCTGACGAGACAGCTGTTCGCCGCTACAACATTATAAGGCCGTTTATTGAAATACTCCCACACTTTTGACGACTTTTGGCGTGCTTTTTTCCCCTCGCACCGCTCACATAGTCTGCTTTGCGCTCCGCCATGACGGTAGTGTGACGTAAATATGCGACCCGTCGACGCACAAAAACGGCGTGGACGTATTTACGTAACCGATGACGTCGACTACGTCGACGCGTCGTTTCAGCCTTACCTAATTGCAAAGTAAACACATCAGCTTTCACACTGCACTGTCAATAAACTCATTATTCTGCCCTCGCAACTCGATACCAGCGTGTGCCGTTGGACAGATAGCTAACAACATGAAGAAACAGAAGTTTTGTTGATGATTGATGTTTCTTCTTTTGAATTATTTTCCTTCCTCAGTTGTATTTCTTTACACTTCTTCCTTCACTTAGGTTTGTAAGACTGAAAATATAATCATGAAATAACCATTACAAAAGTAAAAATTTCCATTGTGTATTTTACATTAGTAATGTCCATTGTGTATTTTACATAAATAAAATAGAAGGTTTAGTGTTAATATATTCAATTTCACACAATAAGCTACAGACATTAACGTATATAGTAACTAAACAACAGCCACAGCAAACATTGCACACAATGACTCTGGCTCAACGTAAATAAATCTAAGGTGTGGCGTTAACCCTTTAGAGCAGTGGTTCTCAAATGGGGGTACGCGTACCCCTGGGGCATACTTGCCAACCCTCCCGAATTTTCCGGGAGACTCACGAAATTCAGCGCCTTCCCCGAAAACCTCCCGGGACAAATATTCTACCGAAAATCTCCCGATTTTCAGCCGGAGCTGGAGGCCACGCTCCCTCCAGCTCCATGCGACCTGAGTGAGGAAAGCCTTTTTTTTTATGACGGGAGGACAACAGGGTGACAAGAACTAAATCATCCAGACTAGAGATAGATTGTATTATTATGTTTATCTTACCTAAAAATAAATATATTTATTAAATTAAAAAAATAAATAAATAAATAAAATTTTACTATATTTTGCTAAAAACATCAAAATTAATTGTATTTTTATTTGTATTTTTTCTGACTCCTTATTACATCCAGCCATAGAATTATACATTAAAATAAACATATCAGAAATAATTAATTTCAAATTATCATAATAATTCATTTAAAATGACCATATTTAATTATTAAAATAATTGCTGGTTTATCAACAACTTTAGCATTTTATTCATTACATTTTGAAGCTCTCAGAAGCCAAGTTATGTTATATTCCTTAATATTTATTTATGCAAGTTTGAAGTATCAATTATCTAAACACAGTTTTGTTTGCATATTTTCAGGATGTAGATATATATATATATATATATATACATGACTTGGTGAATTCAAGCTGTCAATATACTCCTCCCCTCTTAACCACGCCCCCGTCCCACCCCCAACCACGCCCCCACCCCCCACCTCCCGAAATCCGAGGTCTCAAGGTTGGCAAGTATGCCCTGGGGGTACTTGAAGGTATGCCAAGGGGTACGTGAGATTTTTTGTTAATATTCTAAAAATAGCAACAATTCAAAAATCCCTTATAAATATATATTATTGAATAATACTTCAACAAAATATGAATGTAAGTTCATAAACTCTGTGAAGCACAAGCTCAGGTTACTCACTAAAATGTCTGTCAAAAAGAACTGTGAAAAGAAATGCAACAATGCAATATTCAGCGTTGACAGCTAGATTTTTTGTGGACATGCTCCATAAATATTGATGTTAAAGACTTCTTTTTTTGTGAAGAAATGTTTAGAATTAAGTTCATGAATCCAGATGGATCTCTATTACAATCCCCAAAGAGGGCACTTTAAGTTGTTGATTACTTCTATGTGTAGAAATCTTTATTTATAATTGAATCACTTGTTTATTTTTCAACAAGTTTTTAGTTATTTTTATATCTTTTTTTCCAAATAGTTCAAGAAAGACCACTACAAATGAGCAATATTTTGCACTGTTATATAATTTAATAAATCAGAAACTGATGACATAGTGCTGTACTTTACTTCTTTATCTCTTTTTTTCAACCAAAAATGCTTTGCTCTCATTAGGGGGTACTTGAATTAAAAAAATGTTCACAGTGGGTACATCACTGAAAAAAGGTTGAGAACTACTGCTTTACAGGTCAAATGAAGTGGTACGTGTATTAACAACCAGCTTTGATCGCTAGAGAGTTCAAAAACGACCACGAATACAAAAGACATCACGAAGTCAGCAATTTCAGTACAAAACAAACTACATATTGTTATGTACTACTTACTAAGATCTGACCAAGTTTTGTGATGAAGCTTACAAGTGTGGATTTCTACCGTTGTTGCTGCTTTTCGGGAACAGTGTGTCCGTCGCTTAAAAGGGCCGACTGGAAACAATGACTCAAGCAGCGTGAACTTTTGCAGTTTATTGCACTTAGATGCAAAAATTTATTTTGTTACCTTGCACTGGTGCTTTTGTAATGACAATACATTTAAATGTCATGTCTTTTTTCTTTTTATCATTTTCCCCAAAGGATGAATTCCAAATTGCACTACTTGTTGGGGCATTTTGGAGATTGCAGTGCAATTCAAATGTCCATGATTTACAATGAGGAACTTTTTTTTTTTTTGCGTTTGCTTCACAATTTCTACAAGTTCTAAAGACGGAAAAGAATACAAGTTCTGCTCACCCTGACTGTAACGGTGTGGTTAGGCACTGCTTTCAGGTGGGACAGCGGTGGGGCACACTGGGGCATCCTGTTCAGCTCATCTATGGGTGTCCCAAGCCATTCTCTAATCTGGTCACAGGCAGGGGATGAAACCCTGCAATTCAACAAAACCAGTAAAGAACAGGAGGAGTAGATCATCCAAAATAATTAGCTATACAGGCTGCAGATACCTTTCAGATGTCGACTGGTTGATAATCAAATCCTGACTCATATCGGATGTGTCGCTACCATCTGCCGTCCCGGCATCACCAGTTCCCATGGAAACCCGCTGAGCCCTCATGTTGGCCAGACCTCCAGCATCAGAACAAACTCTCACCAAACACTCTTCCACAACAGCATTGGCGCCATCTCCGTGGTTGTTTGCAGAGTTGCTGACGAGCGGCGTCTTACCAACGGGGCTGCCGGGACTTGGCATCTCCACGTCTTTGGAGGGACCCACGCCCTTCTTTGGACTGAGGCAGCAGGCGGGATCGTGAGAGTGTGCGACAACACCGGTGGTTTTCACAGGTTGAGGACTGTGTGAGGAAGTAGGTCTCTTGGATTTCTGTCCGTTAGAACATTGCGTTGGAGCCGGGCTACTTCTTATGCTAGAAAGCCCAGAGTCACTCAAAGAGTCCATTAAAGCCTGAGAGGAGGCCATGTCTTCGCTTTGAAAACAATCTCCATCTTGCTCAGGGGTTGGACAGAAGAGCTCAACTTCAGCTTGGCTATCACCAGTCACACTGCAAAACACCAAAGGGTCTTTTCATTGAGGGCCACATTGCATTTATGGCCGCCATCAGAGGGCCGCTTCTGAATATATATAAATATGAACCAGAGCTGGGTGAAATACAGGTACTATAGTTAATACCGGTATATTCAGTGTTGGTTTTCGGCCTTGCTTTCTTCAGATTCTCTGAACCTTTTGTTGATATTACGGACTGTAGATGGTGAAATGCCTCAATTCTTTGCAATAGCCCATTAAGAAATGTTGTTCTTAAACTGTTGGACAATTTGCTCACGCATTTCTTGACAAAGTGGTGACCCTCGCCCCATCCTTGTTTGTGAATGACTGAGCATTTCATGGAAGCTGATTTTATACCCAATCATGGCACCCACCTGTTCCCAATTAGCCACTTGTGCCAGCTTTTATGAAACATGTTGCAGCCATCAAATTCCAAATGAGCTAATATTTGCAAAAAATAAAGTTTTCCGGTTCAAACGTTAAGTGTCTTGTCTTTGCAGTCTGTTCAATTGAATATAGGTTGAAAAGGATTTGCAAATCATTGTATTTTGTTTTTATTTACCATTTCCACAACGTGCCAACTTCATTGGTTTTGGGTATTTGTACATGCAATGCATTTTTCTGTAAAAATGTAAAGAATAAATATGGCGGCCCACCTTAAATGATGCATTGGGGCACATTTATGACGGTCCACATTTAATGATTTGGCAGGATAAATTAAATGATTGTGGCGGGCGACGCTAAATGGTAGCGGCGGGCCAAATTAAATTAAAAGGTCACCTGGGGGCCAGATCTGGCCCCCAGGTGCCCTAAGCCAGTGTTTTTCAACCACTGTGCCGCGGCACACTAGTGTGCCGTGAGATACAGTCTGGTGTGCCGTGGGAGATTATGTAATTTCACATAATTGGGTTAAAAATATTTTTTGCAATCCAGTACCGTATTTTTCAGACTATAAGTCGAGGTTTTTTTCATAGTTTGGCCGTGGGTGCGACGTATACTCCGGAGCGACTTATGTGTGAAATTATTAACATATTACCGTAAAATATCAAATAATATTATTTATCTCATTCGCGTGAGCGACAAAGAAAATGTCCGCAATCGTCACTCACACGCCAACCAATAAGAATTCGGTGGGGGCGGGTCATGGCAGAAATGCATTGTGGGTTTTGGAATGCTAACTGCTATATGCTATACGCTACTGCCGGAGCTATTAAAATAGATCACAGCAACATTGGCGGTAACTTATAAAAACCGAGAAGGACTGAACTAAAATGGCACCGAAAAGGAAATCATATACTGCAGATTACAAGCTGGACGTAGTGAAATATGCACCAGAAAACGGTGATCGAGCAGCAGAAAGAATGGACGCTAGCAGCGCATACCAGGAGCGACACCGTGGAGGAAGATTTCATGGGATTTAGCGATTAGGAGTGACAGATTGTTTGGTAAACGTATAGCATGTTCTATATGTTATAGTTATTTGAATGACTCTTACCATAATATGTTACGTTAACATACCAGGCACGTTCTCAGTTGGTTATTTATGCCTCATATAACGTACACTTATTCAGCCTGTTGTTCACTATTCTTTATTTATTTTAAATTGCCTTTCAAATGTCTATTCTTGGTGTTGGCTTTTATCAAATACATTTCCCCCAAAAATGCGACTTATACTCCAGTGCGACGTATATATGTTTTTTTTCTTCTTTATTGTGCATTTTCGGCAGGTGCGATTTATACTCCGGAGCAATTTATAGTCCGAAAAATACGGTAATTATAATCCGCAAATGTGCCGTCGTTGAGTGTCTGTGCTGTCTAGAGCTCGGCATATCAGTAGGTGGGAGCAGGTAGCAAATAGCTTTGTAGATGGTTTGTCGTGATCACAATATGCAGGAGGCAGCGTGCATGTAAAAAGGTATCTAAAGCTTAAACCAAAAATAAACAAAAGGTAAGTGTCACTAAGAAAAGGCATTGAAGGTTGGGTATGGCTATGCAAAACGATGCTAAAACTGAACTGGCTGCAAAGTAAACAAAAACGGAATGCTGGACGACAGCAAAGCACCTCCTGGTACCCCAGCACCTCCAAAACCCTCAAATCTAGACTCCAAACATCCCAGAACAAGCTAGTCAGGTTACTTCTAGACCTCCACCCCAGATCACACCGCACTCCTACCCACTTCTCTAAAGTGGGCTGGCTCAGGGTGGAGGACAGAGTAAAACAACTTGCACTGAGCCTAGTCTATAAACTTCGCTACACCTCCCTGATACCGAAGTACAAGTCAAACTACTTCCAGAACGTAAATGACCGCCATAACCACAACACCAAGGGGAGCTCCACAAACCACGTTAAACCCAGATTCCGATCTAACAAAGGTCTTAACTCATTCTCCTTCTATGCCACATCAATATGGAATGCACTCCCAACAGGTGTAAAAGAAAGTGCATCTCTATCCTCCTTCAAAACCGCACTAAAAGAACACCTCCAGGCAGCTACAACCCGAGACTAACACCCTCCCCCCACCACATCCCACCTCCCCGGATTGTAAATAATCAAATGTATATACTTGTTCTTATGCTTTCTGAGCCCACTAAGTTCACCACTCGCTGTACATATCCTACCAAGTCAGACCTACACTGTTACAATGTCCATTTCTCAGATGATATAATTGTTGACGACTGAATAATGCTGATAGCAACCCAATCTAAACCCCCCCACCACCCAGATTGTAAATAATTCAATGTATATACTCTGATGATGAACTTGTGTGATGACTGTATTATGCTGACAGTATATATTTGTACCATGAATTGATTAACGTGGACAAGTTGAAAAACGTATTCGAGTGTTACCATTTAGTGGTCAATTGTACGGAATATGTACTGTACGGTGCAATCTACTAATAAAAGTTTCAATCAATCAATCAAAAAGACTTACAGCGTGTGGAGCAGACGGCGTCCACAAAGTACATCCGTACGTGACATGACAATCAACACCAAAATAGGAGCGCAAGACAAGAACTAAAACACTAAACACAGGAAAACACCAAAAAACTCCAAATAAATCATGATGTGACAGGTCGTGACAGTACACCTACTTTGAGACAAGAGCTATAGTGACGCATGATTGGTTATGGTTTGAATTCATATCCAACAATTGCGAGAAATACTTTTTACTGTCAATATCGGCTGCTGAGTTTCATTTTTTTATGTTTTCTGCTGGTGGGATTTTTTTCGATGAAAACAATGTGCCTCGGGGTTTGTCGTGAACACAATATGCAGGAGGCAGCGTGCAGGTAAAAAGGTATCTAATGCTTAAACCAAAAATAAACAAAAGGTAAGTGACGCTAAGAAAAGGCATTGAAGCTTAGGTATGGCTATGCAAAACGAAGCTAAAACTAAACTGGCTGCAAAGTAAAGAAAAACGGAATGCTGGACGACAGCAAAGACTTACAGCGTGTGGAGCAGACGGCGTCCACAAAGTACATTCGCACATGACATGACAATCAACAACAAAATAGGAGCGCACGACAAGAACTAAAACACGACACACAGGAAAACACCAAAAAACTCCAAATAAATCATGATGTGACAGGTCGTGACAGTACACCTACTTTTAGACAAGAGCTATAGTGATGCATGGTTGAAAATGTGTACAGCTCCACTAATGGTTATTGGAGTGTTACTTTCAAAAGCAAAATTAAAGTATTGCTAAAAACATAATTTTATATGGGACTTTATTGTATTATATGTATAGTACATGTTCCAAAAAGAAAAAAGCATAAAACACTGTATATTTAAATATACTAAATGTAAAAAAGGGAATAAATATTCAAAATAATCGGTTACGCCATCATGAGCGCAACACAAGGTTGTAAAAGTTTCAACTACAATTCTAAATAAGATGTCAAAAGCAAACTGAAATCAAATACACACAGGTTAAAGATTGATCAATACCTATTTATTAGTGATGGGTCCGGCAACACCGATGCATCAGCGCATGCGTCGAGCTCATAGAGCGAAACCCTGTGTCGGTGCGCGTACCGCTTTTAGAAAGTCACGTGACCGATCATGAGCTGTTTTGGTCACGTGACCGATACGCGAACTGTGTCGCACTGACGCCTCCTCTGTGCCCTGTGATCGGGTCTTTTCTACAGCCGGAGAAATAATAACTAAGAAGAGAAAGCGTCTAAAATTGAATACATTGGAAAAACTGTTTTTTTTTTTTAAATAAAAATGTGTAAAAAAAATAATAATAATAATTTCCAGGTCCACAAGCATCCTCATTCACAACACGTTCTCTTAGATTTCCATGTTATGATACATGTTCACATTATTTATTGACTGTATCTAAAAAAAGACAAAAAATATATTTTTATTTAAATGAAGTTATGAAATAATCCTAAATGAAATACAATGACTTGGTTTATATTATTGTATATACTAGGTCAGTGGTTCTCAACTTTTTTTCAGCAATGTACCCCCTGTGAATTTTTTTTTAATTCAAGTACCCCCTAATCAGAGCAAAGCATTTTTGGTTGGAAAAAAAAAAAGATAAAGAAGTAAAATACAGCACTATGTCATCAGTTTCTGATTTATTAAATTGTATAACAGTGCAAAATATTGCTCATTTGTAGTGGTCTTTCTTGAACTATTTGTAAAAAAAAGATATAAAAATAACTAAGAACTTGTTGAAAAATAAACAAGTGATTCAATTATAAATAAAGATTTCTACACATAGAAGTAAGAAGTAATCATCAACTTAAAGTGCCCTCTTTGGGGATTGTAGTAGAGATCCATCTGGATTCATGAACTTAATTCTAAACATTTCTTCACAAAAAAAATAAATCTTTAACATCAATATTTATGGAACATGTCCACAAAAAATCTAGCTGTCAACACTGAATATTGCATTGTTGCATTTCTTTTCACAGTTCTTTTTGACAGACATTTTAGTGACAAACCTGAGCTTGTGCTTCACAGAGTTTATGAACTTACATTCATATTTTGTTGAAGTATTATTCAATAAATATATTTATAAAGGATTTTTGAATTGTTGCTATTTGTAGAATATTTTTTTTAAATCTCACGTACCCCTTGGCATACCTTCAAGTACCCCCAGGGGTTCGCGTACCCCCATTTGAGAACCACTGTACTAGGTCATAAAATCAGTGTCAGTTGAGTCGGTCCATAGGTTGCCTGTAGGGATTTTTAATGTCCAGCAGATGTCAGTATTTAGTGACACAGTATCGACACAGTATCAATACAGTTTTGCAATGTGTCGAAACGCTTCATGACGCCTCATCAACCCATCACTACTATTTATGATGATTTTATCAAAATATAAAAGAAATATACCCGAACAGAAGAACGCTCATGATGGTTACACCAAAAAGTACCGCTATGAATCGCGTTTTTCCAAGTTTTTGGGGCATTTTTATGCTATTTCCAAGCATCTCCTTTTTATTATCGTTGCTTTTAAATGGTCAAACTAATGCGTATTATACATGCATGCCCTAGTACAGTGTTTTTCAACGACTGTGCCGCGGCACACTAGTGTGCCGTGAGATACAGTCTGGTGTGCCCTGGGAGATTATCTAATTTCACCTGTTTGGGTTAAAAATCTTTTTTGCAAACCAGCAATTATAGTCTGCAAATGATGTGTTGTTGTTGAGTGTCTGTGCTGTCTATATAAACAAAAGGTGAGTGCCCCTAAGAAAAGGCATTAAAGCGTAGGGAAGGCTATGCACTGAACTGGCTACAAAGTAAACAAAAACAGAATGCTGGACGACAGCAAAGACTTACTGTGGAGCAAAGGCAATGTACATCCGAACATGACATGACAATCAACAATGTCCTCACAAAGACGGATACAAACAACTGTAATATTCTTGATTGCTAAAACAAAGTAGATGCGGGAAATATCGCTTAAAGGAAGACATGAAACTGCTACAGGAAAATACAAAAAAAAAAGACAGAAAAAGCCACCGAAATAGGAGCGCAAGAAAAGAACTAAAACACTACGCACAGGAAAACAGCAAAAACCTCAAAATAAGTCAGGGTGTGATGTGACAGGTTGTGACAGTACACCTACTTTGAGACAAGAGCTATAGTGATGCATGCTTGGTTATGCTTTAAAGTCATATCCAACAATTGCGACAAACACTTTTTACTGTCAACTGTTTTTTGTTTTTTAATGATTCCCGCTGGTGGTGTGCCTCCGCATTTTTTCAACGCAAAAAATGTGCTTTGGCTGAAAAAAGGTTGAAAAACACTGCCCTAGTAAACAAAAAAAAAGTCATATTTATTTTGATTGTTACATTTTGAAGTACATTTGTGCATGTGGGTGCGAATGTACCCATTACCAGAGCTGTACACTTATGGTTTGAATTCATATCCAACAATTGCGAGAACGACTTTTTCCTGTCAATATTGGCTGCTGAGTTTCGTTTTTTTTAATGTTTTCTGCTGTTGGGATTTTTTTTTTCAATTAAAAAAAATGTGCCTTGGCTCAGAAAAGGTTGAAAAACACTGCCCGAAGCAATTCGAGTGACATTGTTGGGATTCACTAGACTACTTTATACTTACCTCCTCTGAGAATCCATTTCTTTATCCATGTTTGAGGAGTCAAACAATACAAGTTGACATAACCTGCACACACAAAAAAAAAACATTGACGTTGTGTCACATTTCATTGCATTTTTTTGATCAGCTTGTGCAAAAGGTCTCACAAAATAATATGAACATTAAAATAGCGTTTGAGGGACTTTCGCCATTACAATGCAACTATAACTAGTTAAGATTGTTGTTGTTGTTGTTAACGAGGAAGCAATTATTTACACGTACAGTACATGCTTTAAATGCTGTCGAACAGTAATGTCATGATAATGCTTGGTTTACTTAGCGAGCGATAACGCGACATTTAATACATTTTACGCCATGGAATGTAAAAGAAATATAGAATAAACCTCACTACGATGCTAATTTAGCAGCTAAACATCAAAGCTGTCAACTACGAGTACAAAGCAGCCTCCGCAAGCTAGCGGGGGGAAACATTGGGATGAAACTTACATTCAAGTCCGCCAGGGGTTGATAAACCTCATATTTACACATATTTATTCATTACAAATGTAACTAAATAACGCCATTTTGAACGTGACTTAACATTAGAAACGTTATCGTCCGCTTTCCTGCTTTATTGACATGTCGTTGTGACAGCCGCTGCCGCTTAACGGCAAGGAGGCCGGGGACCAATCACGAAGTTGATAGCGGGAAAAGAGGCGGGGTCAGACGCCGGTATCTTAGCAACTGGGCGCAAAAAGGAGCTTTTCTGTCGTAAAAGGTCTGAGAAGCGAGGGGAGAATAAATCACTGCAGGAGTATTGGGCGTCATGGTGACGTAATACTGACGAATTGGGAATTTTTATATTCTTTAATTTATTAAAAGTGTACATTAATTTATAGAAATAAAACTGCTTAACCAGACTTAGACAAACTTTATTGATCCACCGGGGAAATTGTTCCACACAGTAGCTCAGTTACAAAGGATGTGAAGTGAATTGTATTTATATAGCGCTTTTTCTCTAGTGACTCAAAGCGCTTTTACATAGTGAAACCCAATATCTAAGTTATATTTAAACCAGTGTGGGTGGCACTGGGAGCAGCTGAATAAAGTGTCTTGCCCAAGGACACAACGGCAGTGACTAGGATGGCGGAAGCGGGGATCGAACCTGGAACCCTCAAGTTGCCGGCACAGCCGCTCTAGCAACCAAGCTATACCGCCCCAATAGTGTGTAGACTAAGTATGTAGGAAGTAGTCTTTGCCATTAAGGTAATGTGCCAGTCTTGTATTTGGTTGCGCCCTACAAAGTGTTTGTACTGTAAGTATTGTATTCATGACACACCAGATGTTTCATTGTGCGTTTCATTACCACATTTGGAGGTGTCGAAATCGCCACGTTGCCATCCAGCGCCGACTGTAGCGTGGCGTGCACATTCCACATCGCCACTGTCATCTTTGCATGTCCTCCCCTGCTGTCCTCACACGCTCAGCACACTTGTGTGGGCTCCAAGTGATTGGCAAGATACCTGTGTTGTGTTGTGTGGTATCTGTGTTGTGTTGTGTGGTACCTGTGTTGTGTGATACCTGTGTTGTGTGGTACCTGTGTTGTGTGGGCTCCAAGTGATGGGCAAGATACCTGTGTTGTGTTGTGTGGTACCTGTGTTGTGTGGTACCTGTGTTGTGTTGTGTGATACCTGTGTTGTGTTGTGTGGTACCTGTGTTGTGCGGTACCTGTGTTGTGTGATACCTGTGTTGTGTGGTACCTGTGTTGTGTGATACCTGTGTTGTGTGGTACCTGTGTTGTGTGGTACCTGTGTTGTGTGATACCTGTGTTGTGTGATACCTGTGTTGTGTGATACCTGTGTTGTGTGATACCTGTGTTGTGTGGTACCTGTGTTGTGTGATACCTGTGTTGTGTGATACCTGTGTTGTGTGGTACCTGTGTTGTGTGATACCTGTGTTGTGTGATACCTGTGTTGTGTGATACCTGTGTTGTGTGGTACCTGTGTTGTGTGATACCTGTGTTGTGTGATACCTGTGTTGTGTGGTACCTGTGTTGTGTGATACCTGTGTTGTGTGATACCTGTGTTGTGTGGTACCTGTGTTGTGTGATACCTGTGTTGTGTGATACCTGTGTTGTGTGGTACCTGTGTTGTGCGGGCTCCAAGTGATGGGCAAGATAATGCAGGTATTATAAATGTACCATAGCAGCAATTACATTATTACAATTGTAAAGCTGTAAAGCAGTCGACAACTTAATCAACTTTATCTACTTTATCAACGTTATCTACTTTATCAACTGTATCTACTTTATCAACTTTATCTACTTTATCAACTGTATCTACTTTATCAACTGTATCTACTTTATCAACTTTATCTACTTTATCAACTGTATCTACTTTATCTACTTTATCAACTGTATCAACTTTATCTACTTTATCAACTGTATCAACTGTATCAACTGTATCTACTTTATCAACTGTATCTACTTTATCAACTTTATCAACGGTATCTACTTTATCTACTTTATCAACTGTATCTACTTTATCAACTTTATCTACTTTATCAACTGTATCTACTTTATCAACTGTATCTACTTTATCAACTTTATCTACTTTATCAACTGTATCTACTTTATCAACTGTATCAACTTTATCTACTTTATCAACTGTATCAACTGTATCTACTTTATCAACTGTATCTACTTTATCAACTTTATCAACGGTATCTACTTTATCAACTGTATCAACTTTATCAACTGTATCAACGTTATCTACTTTATCAACTGTATCAACTTTATCAACTATCCACTTTATCAACTGTATCTACTTTATCAACTGTATCTATTTATCAACTTTATCTACTTGATCAACTGTATCAACTGCATCAACTTTATCTATTTGATTTACTTTATCAACTGTATCTACTTTATCAACTTTATCTACTTGATCAACTGTATCAACTTTATCTACTTGATTTACTTTATCAACTGTATCAAATTTATCAACTGTATCTACTTTATCAACTATCTACTTTATCAACTGTATCTATTTTATCAACTGTATCTACTTTATCAGCTTTATCAACTATCTCTTTATCAACTGTATCAACTGTATCTACTTGATAAACTATCTACTTCATCAACTGTAGCTACTTTATCAACTATCTACTTCATCAACTGTATCAATTGTATCAAATGTATCTACTTTATCAACTGTATCAACTGTATCAACTATCTACTTTATCAACTTTATCTACTTTATCAACTATCTACTTTATCAACTGTATCTACTGTATCTATTTATCAACTTTATCTACTTGATCAACTGTATCAACTGCATCAACTTTATCTACTTGATTTACTTTATCTACTTTATCAACTGTATCTACTTTATCAAATTTATCAACTGTATCTACTTTATCAACTGTATCAACTTTATCAACTGTATCTATTTTATCAACTGTATCTACTTTATCAACTTGATCAACTTTATCAACTTTATCAACTGTATCTACTTTATCTACTTTATCAACTATCTACTTTATCAACTCTATCTACGTTATCAACTGTATCAACTTGATTTACTTTATCAACTTTATCAACTGTATCTACTTTATCAACTATCTACTTTATCAACTATCTACTTTATCAACTGTATCTAGATTATCAGCTGTATCTACTTTATCGACTGTATCAACTTGATCTACTTTATCAACTTTATCAACTGTATCTACTTTATCTACTTTATCTACTTTATCAACTATTTACTTTATCAACTCTATCTACGTTATCAACTGTATCAACTTGATTTACTTTATCAACTATCTACTACTTTATCAACTCTATCTACGTTATCAACTGTATCTACTTTATCAACTGTATCAACTTTATCTACTTTATCAACTGTATCTACTTTATCAACTGCATCAACTATATCAACTGTATCTACTTTATCAACTGTATCTACTTGATCAACTATCTACTTTATCAACTGTATCAATTGTATCAACTGTATCAACTTTATCAACTATCTACTTCATCTACTTTATCAACTGTATCTACTTTATCAACTGTATGAACTGTATGAACTTTATCTACTTGATCAACTGTATCTACTGTATTAATTGTATCTACTGTATCAATTGAGGATGGCGTGGTGCGGTTGGGAGAGTGGCCTTGCCAGCAACCTGAGGGTTCCTAGTGCAATCCCCACCTTCTACCAACCTCATCACGTCCGTTGTGTCCTTGAGCAAGACACTTCACCCTTGCTCCTGATGGGTGGTGGTTAGGGCCTTGCAAGGCAGCTCCCGCCATCAGTGAGTGAATGTGGAAATAGTGTCAAAGTGCTTTGAGTACCTTGAAGTTAGAAAAGTGTAAAGTATAAACCATTTACCATTTAAAATATTAGTAAGTCGGATGTTTTTTTCTTCCATAGATATTAGTATTGTAGCAAATACACACCTAAATACACAAGGGTTGGAATTGGGGGTTAAATCACCAAAAATGAATCCTGGGCGTGGCCACTGCTGCTGCTCACTGCTCTCCTCACCTCCCAGGGGGGTGATCAAGGGTGATGGGTCAAATGCAAAGAATAATTTTGCCACACCTTGTGTGTGTGTGACAATCATTAGTACTTTTAACTTTTTAACTTTATATGTCATTTTTCACTCAGGTTCACTCACTTTTGTTTCAAACTGCCTCTCGACCTTTGCTCTGCCTCACACATCTATGAAAGATATGATGTCATATGGTTATTCCTAACCACTGTACTGGACTCTAAGAAGACTGACTCTGTGTGTTCCAATCCAGGGATGTCAAACTTGTTTCCTAAATTCCTTGCAATAGCTGGTTGAGAAATGTTGTTCTTAAACAATTTGCTCACGCATTTGTTGACAAAGTGGTGACCCCACACCCCATCCTTGTTTGTGAATGACTGAGCATTTCATGGAATCTACTTTTATACCCAATCATGACACCCACCTGTTCCCAATTTGCCTGTTCACCTGTGGGATGTTCCAAATAAGTGTTTGATGAGCATTCCTCAACTTTCTCAGTCTTTTTTTGCCACTTGTGCCAGCTTTTTTGAAACATGTTGCAGGCATCAAATTCCAACTGGGCTAATATTTGCAAAAAATAACAATGTTTCTCAGTTCGAACGTTAAATATCTTGTCTTTGCAGTCTATTCAATTGAATATAAGTTGAAACGTATTTAGAAATCATTCTATTCTGCTTTTATTTACCATTTACACAACGTGCCAACTTCACCGGTTTTGGGTTTTGTATATTGGGGGTAATCAGAGTCACCAACATGTGCTCCCACCTGTTCTAAAGTTGTACATACCGTATCTTTGCAGTGACTGAGCATTACTTCATCTACGGTCTCCTCGCCTGTTTTGCCCACATCCATCTTCTGATGTAGTATCACTTTTTTGTTCCTGTGTGGGGTTCTCTGATTCCACAGCATTGACAGCCTTACACACTTTATCCCACTCCACCCTCCTTTGTTAGCCGGAAATGCCCGAAAGAAGCACCTCCTAACTCAAAGGGCAGAGTGTGGGACCTCAGGAACATGGTTCATTTAAATCCCATGTGAATGGGGGCGTGACCAGGGCGTGGCAAGCCACTTGTGAGCTCAATTCCACTCTTATTAACTCTTCATACTGACTGTTCAATTAAAGAAGACTGGTAGAGTCTAACAACAGAGGTAAAATACAACTTTTATAGATTTCTTTAAAAACACTTGGGGGTGTTTGAAATGGGCAACAAACATGTCATGATAGTGCAAATGATACAAACCGGTCTGAAGTTGTGTTTGTGACATTAAGCAGTACAAATCCTTGCATATTGCTCTAAAGGACAATCACAGTAAAGACGTTTGCACAGTGGTCGCCTAGGAGAAAGGCTTTACAATCTTCATTGAGATGTAGTTCTGTGGATGGAAAATAAACACAGGCGTTATTTTTGTTCGTGTGTGTTCAGGAAAGAAAAACAAGTGCAGTGCAAAAACTGAAATCTAAGTAAGATTAAATATCTCAAATAAGGGTGATACTTGCTTATTTTCTGTCTGATAAGATCATTCTTCTCACTAAGCAGATTTTATGTTAGAGTGTTTTACTTGTTTTAAGGGTTTTGGTCCTAAATTATTTCAGTAAGATATTACAGCTTGTTGCTGAGATTTGATGACCTATATTGAGTAAAACATGCTTGAAACTAGAATATCAACTGTTGCAAAGCTGTGTCATCAACACTCACAAGTATAAAACTACTTTTTTAAAGTAATAATTTCTTATTTCAAGCATGAAAAAAAAAATCATGACTTTGACACGAATGTGTCTCATAATTAAAACGGATGACGGCCAAATGGACTTTGCTATTTTATTTTCAGTGAAACAATAGAAAATACGTACTCATAGAATAGTAAAGTTGGCACAGTACAGTAAACTATTCATATTTAAACACTTAACATGTGACATTTCTAACAATTTAACAGAAATAGTTCATGCACATTCAGATGAATTCTTCAAAATTACAATTTCTTAATTGTAATTTTGAAGAATTAATATATATATATATATATATATATATATATATATATTCCTTGCGCACTAATTGAATTAAAGTGCATGTATTTGGCGCGATGATGTCATGTTATCGATGGAAAAATGCATTTTTAGACAATATGATTTGCCTGAGCGGCTAGGAGACCCCGAGAGTAAAAAGCAATTGCTTTGTTGCCTTTCCATTAATAACAATAAACTAGTTTTTAGTATAAGTTTGCTGGTTTCAAGAAATGTAATGCCGAGCGCATATCATTATGTCAAGATAATGGCACTAGCATTTACTTAATTCAAGAATATTTTTCAACATATTGAGCAAAAAGGTCTCCTTTATTTTTTTTACCAAGAAAAGTGCACTTGTTATTAGTGAGAATATACTTATTTTAAGGTATTTTGGGGTTCATTGAGGTTAGCTAATTTTACTTGTTTTGGAAGCCAACTTTTCTTGTTCTATTGGCAGATAATTTTGCTTAGTTCAAATAAAATACCCCTAATTTTTTTTTTTTTTTTTTTCCCTTCTTTTTGAACACTGACTTTTTGAAGTGTGGACTTACAGGCAGCGAGTAGAACAGGATTCCGAAGAACAGTAGCACTAGCAGGAGTAGTATCCCTGCGATGAAAAGCCATTTGAATCGCCGCCATACTATAAACTTCATGGTCTTACAAGGGTTTGTAAACCAAAAGAATGACGTGTCAGGGCGACTGGTGGAGAGAGAAAAGGCAACAATGTCCACAAACATTCAGTAATAATAACTATTTTAAGAGCGAGATAGTCACCTCGGTGAGTCCAGTTTAGGGTTCATGTTGGGCTCCTCTCTGCCCTTCCCGGCAGGTCTCTCCTCCATCTCCTTCTCATCCACTATTTCCAATGTCATCTCCACTTTTCCCTGTGAAGGAGTTTCAAAAAGAAAGACATCAACAGGAGAAAAGGGGATAACAAATGAGAATTCTTCTTCTGGACCCAAACGCACGCCAAGAACGTGGTTCCCGTCCTGCTCGATGGTGCACGGCCACCAGCCTCGTGCAGACTTCTGGGAGAAAAGCGAGTTGAAGAGCGATTTCTTGGAGGAGTCGGAGTTTGTCATCCCGGGCAACATTTTCAAGCTGCACTTTTCAGGACTTTTGGCAGGAGGGATCAGATTGAGGAGGTCCAGCTCCACTGAGCCTGTGATAGAGATGTGGAAGGAAAATGTGTCACATTACAGAAATGCTGTTTTTACAGTGGAACTTTTAAAGTCAATTATCTGAAAATGTACGTAATTTGAAGTTTTACCACATCGTTTAAGAAAAAACTGCCTCAAAACACAAAAACAAATCACAAGATGTCCGCATTTATTTCCTAGTTACAAACCCCGTTTCCATATGAGTTGGGAAATTGTGTTAGATGTAAATATAAATGGAATACAATGATTTGCAAATCCTTTTCAACCCATATTCAGTTGAATATGCTACAAAGACAACATATTTGATGTTCAAACTCATAAACTTTATTTTTTTTTTGCAAATAATAATCAACTTAGAATTTCATGGCTGCAACACGTGCCAAAGTAGTTGGTAAAGGGCATGTTCACCACTGTGTTACATCACCTTTTCTTTTAACACAATCAATAAACGATTGGGAACTGAGGAAACTAATTGTTGAAGCATTGAAAGTGGAATTTTTTCTTTCCCATTCTTGTTTTATGTAGAGCTTCAGTCGTTCCAACAGTCCGGGGTCTCCGCTGTCGTATTTTACGCTTCATAATGCGCCACACATTTTCGATGGGAGACAGGTCTGGACAGCAGGCGGGCCAGGAAAGTACCCGCACTCTTTTTTTACGAAGCCACACTGTTGTAACACGTGCTGAATGTGGCTTGGCATTGTCTTGCTGAAATGAGCAGGGGCGTCCATGAAAAAGACGGCGCTTAGATGGCAGCATATGTTGTTCCAAAACCTGTATGTACCTTTCAGCATTAATGGTGCCTTCACAGATGTGTAAGTTACCCATGCCTTGGGCACTAATGCACCCCCATACCATCACAGATGCTGGCTTTTGAACTTTGCGTCGATAACAGTCTGGATGGTTCGCTTCCCCTTTGGACCGGATGACACGATGTCGAATATTTCCAAAAACAATTTGAAATGTGGACTCGTCAGACCACAGAACACTTTTCCACTTTGCATGAGTCCATCTTAGATGACCTCGGGCCCAGAGAAGCCGGCGGCGTTTCTGGATGTTGTTGATAAATGGCTTTCGCTTTGCATAGTAGAGCTCTAACTTGCACTTACAGATGTAGCGACAAACTGTATTTAGTGACAGTGGTTTTCTGAAGTGTTCCTGAGCCCATGTGGTGATATCCTTTAGAGATTGATGTCGGTTTTTGATACAGTGCCGTCTGAAGGATCGAAGGTCACAGTCATTCAATGTTGGTTTCCGGCCATGCCGCTTACGTGGAGTGATTTCTCCAGATTCTCTGAACCTTTTGATGATATTATGCACCGTAGATGTTGAAATCCCTAAATTTCTTGCAATTGCACTTTGAGAAACGTTGTTCTTAAACTGTTTGACTATTTGTTCACACAGTTGTGGACAAAGGGGTGTACCTCGCCCCATCCTTTCTTGAGAAAGACTGAGCATTTTTTGGGAACCTGTTTTTATACCCAATCATGGCACCCACCTGTTCCAAATTAGCCTGCACACCAGTGGGATGTTCCAAATAAGTGTTTGATGAGCATTCCTCAACTTTATCAGTATTTATTGCCACCTTTCCCAACTTCTTTGTCACGTGTTGCTGGCATCAAATTCTAAAGTTAATGATTATTTGTAAAAAAAAATGTTTATCAGTTTGAACATCAAATATGTTGTCTTTGTAGCATATTCAACTGAATATGGGTTGAAAAGGATTTGCAAATCATTGTATTCCGTTTATATTTACATCTAACACAATTTCCCAACTCATATGGAAACGGGGTTTGTAGAATGCATTAGAAAAAGAAAAACGTGTTCTTGTCTTACATGAGGATTGTGAACGATAGGCAAAATAAATAAAAAAGTTCAATTCCCATTTAAGTGTACGTGCATACAAAATGTGTTGTAAGTAAAATTTTTCTCTAAGGTTATATTTGACCTCTTTTGTTAAGAAGAATTGTTGTACATTCTCAGGTTGCATGTTATAGTTTGCCTTGTGGTATAATTTCAGCTGTTGATGTTGTGCTGCTCACTGCTCCCCTCACCTCCCAGGAGGTGATAAAGGGTGATGGGTCAAATGCAGAGATTGTGTGTGCGTGACAATCATTGGTACTTTAACTTTAACTTTAAACTTTGAAAAATCATTGAACTTGAGGGTTTGAGCGTTCCCCCAAATCCTACATTATGTATTATTCGAACAGACTTCTTTTGTAATGTAGTATACTTTTGTAGTTTTTCCCCCATATTTCTACACAATAACTCAAATATGGTAACACTAGTGAAGAGTAGAGAATTTGGAGGGATTTTTAGTCCAGTACATATTTTGCTTTATTCATTATTGAAGTATTTCTTGCCACTTTACTTTTTTTACGTCATTTCCAGAAATCGTATTTATTTTACTCTGTCAATGTCTAGGTTGTCTATTGGTATCGGACTTTCTCTCCTACAGTTACCAAAAAACATTATTTTAGTTTTACTGAGATTCAATGATAGTCTGTTTTTATCTTACCATCTTTTTAATGTATTAATTTTTTCTATTATTATTTGTATTAGCGTGTGTGCATTCTGTCCTGAACAAATTGCGGCCGTGTTGTCTGCAAATAGTACTAATTTTAAACCTTTGTAACATTACAAATGTTGTTTATGTAGAGCAGGGGTGTCAAACGTACGGCCCGAGGGCCAGTTCAGGCCCGCGAACAGGTTTTATCCGGCCTGCAGGATGAGTTTTCTAAGTATAAAAATTAACCTGAAACTGCTGTTCTAAATGTGTCCACTGGATGTCGCAATAGCAATTCTTTGCATATTTGTAGATCAGTGGTTCTCAACCTTTTTTCAGTGATGTACCACCTGTGAATTGTTTTTAAATTTAAGTACCCCCTAATCAGAGCAAAGCATTTTTGGTTGAAAAAAAATAGATAAAGAAGTAAAATACAGCACTATGTCATCAGTTTCTGATTTATTAAATTGTATAACAGTGCAAAATATTGCTCATTTGTAGTGGTCTTTCTTGAACTATTTGTAAAAAAAAAAGATAGGTTTTTATTTATATTTATAAAGGATTTTTGAATTGTTGCTATTTTTAGAATATTTAAAAAAAAATTCACGTACCCCTTGGCATACCTTTAAGTACCCCCAGGGGTACGCGTACCCCCATTTGAGAACCACTGTTGTAGATGATGCTACATATGTACAAAATAAACCACATGATGTTAGTACATCAGTCGAGGAAAATGAGCAAACTACATAAATAACATCCAGTAATTTCATTTTGATATAATTGTTTTATCTTGATAGACTGAAAATTAACGCTAACGAGTTGACTGATGAACATTATCACATCATTTATTCAGAAAATATAAATAACGACAAATAAAGATAGAATACTATTAACCGCAACATGTAAGTGTAAAAAAAACCAACAACATCGCGATTTGTACATTTTCAGAATGTGCTTGTTCTGTTTTTAAACAAAGAAAACGAACTGAAGTTGTCTTTATTTTTAAGTTATCGTGTCGTGATTTTACCAATCCGGCCCACTTGGGATTAGATTTTTCTCCATTTGGCCCCCGATTTATGACGAGTTTGACACCCCTGATATAGAGATTGACCAAATTTGGTCCCGGTATTAATCCCTGTGGTACGCCAGAAGATATATTTAGAGTTGTAGATGTGTGTTGCTTCATGTTGGTTAAATAGCTTCTTACCCAGTTCAAAACCAACCATCTGATGCGTAAATATGAAGTACAAACAACTCTTTCTTTTACCTAAGTAGTCATCCAAAGAGAATTTGTCATTGTCCCATATCTGGACGATCAGCTTGGGAGGAATCCTAAACTCAGTTTTGTCCAGATTCCAGAAGTGTTCCTAGAAACAGACGACACTAATGAGATATTTGACTGAACATAAAGATTGCTCATCTCGCTCACTTTCTTGGAGACCACACACAGCTGCTCTGTAGGCAGGTAGTCGAAGGCAAAGATGAACCTCCAGTTGAAATTCCCATCGCCATCCAGGGATCTGTAATGAACGTCGGTCTTCTGCCTGTCCTCCTCCATCCCTGGCATCCATCTAGGACACGTGCAACAGATAGTGTCACTTCAAAGCACACAAGTAGGACGTAACAAGTGAGTGAACGGTTGTACCCTTTCACGTAGATATCACTCATGCTTTCCCCGGTGATGCTTGTTTCGTCCAGAGTGACATCCGTTGTGTTCCAAACAATGGCACGCAAGTAGTACCTATTTTGAGGATATCAGGATGATGATACTGTATCATCCTTGCTGTGCAGTCATCTATTCCAAATAAAGTCTCATACTTCCTGGCTTTCCGCGGCGTGATATCACATGGAGGCCCCAGCAGACCAAGATTCTTGGGAAAAATGTCCACCCACATCTGTATCCGTCCCTGTATTTGCGCAGATAAACAAATTATCATGCATTTTATTGTACAGAACAGCTCCAACAGTTCAATCAATCAATCAATCAAAGTTTATTTACATAGCCCTAAATCACAAGTGTCTCAAAGGGCTGCACAAGTCACAACGACATCCTCGGTTCAGATCCCACATCAGGGCAAGGAAAAACTCAACCCAATGGGACAATGAGAAACCTTGGAGAGGACCGCAGATGTGGGGATCCCCCCGTAGGGCAACCGGTGCAATGGACATTGAGTGGATCTAACAGTTGAACATTTGGATGTGTTGCTTTAACCAAGTGCATCTCAATTATTTTATATCAGGCACTCCCTAGGGGACAGCATTTTTTCTGTTTATTATCTTATTTGTACTTGTCAGGATAGTTATTTGCTGACACTAAACATGCTATTACGCTATTGCCTCCCCGGACACCTCACGGTGCCCCCCCACTATTTAAGAAGCACTGCATTAAAGGGGGCTGTTTGGAACTTGCATAGTACTCAGTGGCCTAGTGGTTAGAGTGTCCGCCCTGAGATCGGTAGGTTGTGAGTTCAAATCCCGGCCGAGTCATACCAAAGACTATAAAAATGGGACCCATTACCTCCCTGCTTGGCACTCAGCATCAAGGGTTGGAATTGGGGGTTAAATCACCAAAATGATTCCCGGGCGCGGCCACCGCTGCTGCCCACTGCTCCCCTCACCTCCCAGGGGGTGATCAAGGGTGATGGGTCAAATGCAGAGAATAATCTCGCCACACCTAGTGTGTGTGTGACAATCATTGGTACTTTAACTTTAACTTTAACTTTTAACATTAGGAGGGCGGGGTCGGGGTGGAAGTATATTTATAGCTAGAATTCACTGAAATTCAAGTATTTATTTTATATATATATATATATATATACATAATAAATACTTGAATATATATTTTATATATATATATATATATATATATATATATACATAAATACTTGAATATATATATACATAATAAATACTTGAATATATATTTTATATATATATATATATATATATATATATACATAACATAAAATAAATACTTGAATTTCAGTGTTCATTTATTTACACATATACACACACATAACACTCATCTACTCATTGTTGTATTTGAAAGTGCAATGCTTTGCAGCCAGTAGCACAGCCTTTGAAGGAGCGTAGGTATGGGCAGCATCTGTGAAATTTAATTTGTCTTTCTAATCATCTTTTCTAACCATACTGTTATGTTTTTGGACATTACTACTTGCCGTAGTTTTGAAGCAATGCATGATGGGAATCCGGATGTTGCGTGTCAGTGTATTAACGTGCCGGCTGGAATAAACACACGCTGAGAAATAGCTCCGTGCCTGCCTACTTTATGGGTTATAGATAAACCTATGGATAACGGAGACATATATAATAGTGTCCTTTTCAAGTTGTAGAGGACGCTAAAGGCAGTGCCTTTAAGGCACGCCCCCAATATTGTTGTCCGGGTGGAAATCAGGAGAAATTCGGGAGAATGGTTGCCCCGGGAGATTTTCGGGAGGGGCACTGAAATTCGGGAGTCTCCCGGAAAATTCGGGAGGGTTGGCAAGTATGTGCATAGAACCCCCGTTTAGGTTGTTGAATGTAGCCATGCTCGTCTGGATGTTATTGATATTTAAAGAGAAACTACATCTTGTGAGACGATGTCGGCGATGAAATGGGGAAATGCCCGCCATTTCCACTCGAATCAACCGACTACAAGGGGCACCACTGGCTTATACGGCGTCGAATGGGTGCTTCAAATTGTGAGTTCAAATATTTTATTTTTTTATTTTTTCACGTTTAATATGTTTTTTGCAATCCACATAAGATATGTTTTAATTGCTGAAGCGGGTTTATTGATTTTTTAAATGCTCCCGAAAATAATCCGTTTTGTACACTGTTGATGTGGTTCAATGCTCAGTAGGGCGTAAATGTGTTCCTGTATAGTACTTTTCCAGCAATGGTCATGTGGGGACATAAATGATGGTATTTTGAGAGGTAATCATTGAAGTCGGACATCACTGAAGGCCCCCCTCCCCCCCATACCACGGCACAGCTCCCCGGGAATGCCCGCCCCATTGTTTTAGAAGCACTGCTTTAACCTGAGACAAGTTGGGTTGGTGGGAGCTGCACAGGGTTCTGGTCTCGACATGCTCAGGTACTAAACCCTGGTTTCTGAGGACATGCAGGGCCAGTCTCTCTCTGGGCGCGCCCATGTGAGAGTTGATGACAGTGTTTGTCTCTGGAAGGGGTAAAAAAAAAAAAAAAAAAAAAAAACATGAAAAAAAAAAAATCATATGGGTGTTTTACAAAGCAAGTTTGCTTATTCTAAATACCAAAATCCTGTAGGTAGTATTGTTTTCCGGAAAAGGACAGAGAGCTTCCATCTCCCTCAATGCTTGGAGGAGGAACACCTCGAATCTTGGCCACATTCTGGAAGATCTGCGAAGGCTTCAGTTGGTCTCTCCATTGATTAACGCCTGAGCTGCAAGAAAATACAATAAAGCGTGGACGCCATTACTTTAAGATCCAAGAGACGTCATGAGTCTAATAGGGAATCCTGCTTGCGGACTGTTTCCAATTTCATTTCAAATATCTGACATGTGGACAACTTGGGTAAACCAGGTCATCCATCCATTTTCTACCGCTTGTCCCTTTTGGGGTCGCACCCATGTTCTTGTGTGGTGTTCAGGTCTGTGGGACCCGTTTTCATTTTTTATTAAAAGAAAAATGATACAATTACCGGTAATTAATTTTTCAAACTGAGACTCACTGACTTTGTCTCATTTTCTGTGAAGAACACATATCAGAATACATATTTAATGACCACACACCATACACCCCCCTACACATTTATATTACATATAAGATGTCCGGGTCCACTAGAAGTGTGGAAATTGATGTTCTATGACGCGCGCACACGCGCGCGCACACACGCACACACACACACACACACACACACACACACACACACACACACACACACACACACACACACACACACACACACACACACACACACACACACACACACACACACACACACACACACACACACACACACACACACACACACACACACACACACACACCAGGCCTAGACAGGAGGAGGACAGAGTGTAGGTACACAGAACATCAGAGGGTCAAATGTGCGAGATAATGAGAACAGACAAGTGTTGACAAACAATGTTGCAACCTTGTGTGGGAACCGCAGGTGCAGAAACACCAAAGAAGAATCCCTGTGGGATGCAGAAACTGGCAGAGAAATTTTCCGTGCAACGTTCATAGTGTTGTTACTCAGCTAGCGTTTGTGGGTCTGATGGACCCGTTGCATTTTGTGGCTTTTAATGCCTCACAATCAAACACTTTTATGTTAAAATACTGAACAGTTTTTTTTGGACTTTCACAATATTATGTCAGACCCACTCGACGTCCATTGCATCTGGTCTACCCGAGAGGAGATGGGTCACCCACATATGCGGTCCTCTCCAAGGTTTCTCAGTCATTCACATCGATGTCCCACTGGGGTTGTGAGTTTTTCCTTGCACTTATGTGGGCTCTGTACCGCGGATGTCGTTGTGGCTTGTGCAGCCCTTTGAGACACTTGTGATTTAGGGCTGTATAAATAAACATTGATTGATTGATTGATTGATATTGGGATAAGGTTCAGTATTTTAACATAAAAGTGTTTGATTGTGAGGCATTAAAAGCCACAAAATGCAACGGGTCCATCAGACCTACAAACGCTGGCTGAGTAACAACAATATGAACATTACACAAGGGTTAAATACGTAAGGCACAACATTTGCTTGTATGACCAAATCCAAACAACCTTCCCTACTCATGTTGCAAAAAAAAATGCAACCAACACAAAAAGTAAACACACATGGTCACACATAACACAACCAGCTCACTGAACTTCCAAGTGCCAAAACAAATCTAAATGACACCCATTTAAATCCATTACAATGCATGATGGGAAACATGCAAAACACTCTCTCCACAATTGTTGAATTTGTGATGTCACTAGGTGGAATAACTGCCTTCCGGTGCAGTCCATGTAATTGTGCCGCTGGTACATTATCATTAGCGGCGATTGCATCATACCTTATAGCCATTCAGCCTAGCATTCTAAGTAACACTGGCCAACAGAGTAATCTTTAAAGTTTTTGTTTCACACAGCATATGTATTTGATCAAGATTTTAATATTTAATATTATGCAACACTAGTGTTAACAATACTACATGTAATTTCTTATATAACAAGCATTTGATTCCACAGTATGTCATACAAAAAAGGATGGAGACATTACATTTCATGTGTTTATTTGAAATTTCTTGCATCTATTGTGCCGCTGGTATTTTAACATGAGCAGTCACTCAGCCTATCATACTAACTTATAGTTTGGTAACTATCATCAAGAGCAATTGCATCATACCTTATAGGTATTCAGCCTACCGTTCTAAGTTACGGTTTGGTTACGGCCATCTTTGTACTCCTCCTGCTATCTGGGTATTGAAATGTACCGTGATTCAAAGTAGCCTTGTAGATCATACTTGCCAACCCTCCTGAATTTTCCGGGAGACTCCCGAAATTCAGCGCCTCTCCCGAAAACCTCCCAGGACAAATATTCTCCCGAAAATCTCCCGGACCTGAGTGAGGACAGCCTTTTTTCACGACGGGAGGACAACAGGGTGACAAGAACTACCTAAATCATTCAGACTAGAGATAAATTGTATTATGTTTATCTTACCTACAAATAAATATATTTATTAATAAAAATAAAAATAAACTAAATAAATGTTTACTATATTTTGCTAAAAACATCAAAATTAATTGCATTTTTATTTGTATTTTTTCTGACTCCTTATTACATCCAGCCATAGAATTATACATTAAAATAAACATGTTTGAAATAATTAATTTTAAATGATCATAATAATTAATTTAAAATGACCATATCTAATTATTAAAATAATTGCTTGTTTATCAACAACTTTAGCATTTTATTCATTACATTTTGAAGCTCTCAGAAGCCAAGTTATGTTATATTCCTTAAGATTTATTTATGCAAGTTTGAAGTATCAATTATCTGAACACAGTTTTGTTTGCATATTTTCAGGATGTGTGTATATATATATATATATATATATATATATATGTGTATATATATGTATGTATATATATATGTATGGAATGCTTGACTTGGTGAATTCTAGCTGTCAATATACTCCTCCCCTCTTAACCACGCCCCCAACCCCCCCCTCCCGAAATCGGAGTTCTCAAGGTTGGCAAGTATGTTGTAGATAGTTTTAAAAAGCCTGAGTTTTTTTTTAATGTGTTTAAACTTTTTGCATCAACAATGATTTTGATATTTGGAAGTGTAATAGATAATAGGATAGTATTATAGAAGTTAAGAATGAATTGCTATTTATTATCAAGAATAATAATATCAATAGTAGTTGTTTTTATTCCAAATTGTGATTCTTAAAAAACTTTAAAAAAGTCTATGGATGTTTTCATTCACCCAGGTCATTGTATTCTCAGTGCATTCAATCGATCGCAACTGGACTGTTCGGTTTGTCTTAGAAGACGTTTTGCCTGTTATCCAAGTAGGCTTGGATGATCAGTTCATGCCTCTCATCAGTTCAGGCTCATAGCCATAATTGGTCAGATCTAGTCTAGAAGATGGTACCAAAATGCCTTTTGAACAGTCTAGTTGCGATCGATTGAATGCCCTGAAAAATCCTAAAAACAACTAAATAAAAATAGCAAATATCTATATATATAGTACAGGCCAACAGTTTGGACACACCTTCTCATTCAAAGCGTTTTCTTTATTTTCATGACTATTTACATTGTAGATGGTCCCTGAAGGCATCAAAACTATGAATGAACACATGTGGAGTTATGTACTTAACAAAAAAAGGTGAAATAACTCAAAACATGTTTTATTTTCTAGTTTCTTCAAAATAGCCACCCGTTGCTCTGATTACTGCTTGGCATACTCTTGGCATTCTCTCGATGAGCTTCAAGACTGTTGGAAAACCATTTCAGGCGACTACCTCTTGAAGCTCATCGAGAGAATGCCAAGAGTGTGCAAAGCCGTAATCGTAGCAAATGGTGGCTATTTTGAAGAAACTAGAATATAAAACATGTTTTCGGTTATTTCACCTTTTTTTGTTAGGTACATAACTCCACATGTGTTCATTCATAGTTTTGATGCCTTCAGTGACAATTAAATAGTCATGAAAATAAAGAAAATGCATTGAATGAGAAGGTGTGTCCAAACTTTTTGTCTGTTTTTTTCCCCCGATTCTCAAAAATTTCGAATCGATTAAGAATCCATCCATCCATCCATCCATTTTTTACCGCTTGTCCCTTTCGGGTTCGCGGGGGGTGCTGAAGCATATAATCTCCATTTAAAAAAATTGCATACATCCAACAATGTATCCGGTCCCCTGTTGGGTGGACATTTTAATAAGGTAAACTAATTAAAGATTTAAAACATTACTACTTGAGATTAATTATGAGTTAACTTTGGTCGAAATTAAATATAACAAACTATTTTAAACATATTAATTGTTCTCCCTAAATATTTACGATAGCATTACAATACTTAAAGGGGAACATTATCACAATTTCAGAATGGTTAAAACCATTAAAAATCAGTTCCCAGTGGCTTATTATATTTTTCGAAGTTTTTTTCAAAATTTTACCCATCACGCAATATCCCTAAAAAAAGCTTCAAAGTGCCTGATTTTAACCATCGTTATATGCACCCGTCCATTTTCCTGTGACGTCACATAGTGATGCCAACACAAACAAACATGGCGGAAAGAACAGCAAGCTATAGCGACATTAGCTCGGATTCAGACTCGGATTTCAGCGGCTTAAGCGATTCAACAGATTACGAATGTATTGAAACGGATGGTTGTAGTGTGGAGGCAGGTAGCGAAAACGAAATTGAAGAAGAAACTGAAGCTATTGAGCCATATCGGTTTGAACCGTATGCAAGCGAAACCGACGAAAACGACACGACAGCCAGCGACACGGGAGAAAGCGAGGACGAATTCGGCGATCGCCTTCTAACCAACGATTGGTATGTGTTTGTTTGGCATTAAAGGAAACTAACAACTATGAACTAGGTTTACAGCATATGAAATACATTTGGCAACAACATGCACTTTGAGAGTGCAGACAGCCCAGTTTTCATCAATTAATATATTCTGGAGACATACCCTCATCCGCGCTCTTTTCCTGAAAGCTGATCTGTCCAGTTTTGGAGTTGATGTCAGCAGGCCAGGGAAGCTAGGGTCGATAGGGGGTTTAGCTCGCTCGTCTGCGGGAACAAACTCCCGCCATTGCTTGCCGTGCTACCGAGGTCCTTTGTCCCTGAATTGCTCACACACTCCGGCAGATTCAATGGGGGTCTGGCGGCAAATTTCTTTGACTTTATCGTTGGAAATGCATCTGCTTTGAGTGTCGCAGGATATCCACACATTCTTGCCATCTCTGTCGTAGCATAGCTTTCGTCGGTAAAGTGTGCGGAACAAACGTCCAATTTCTTGCCACTTTCGCATCTTTGGGCCACTGGTGCAACTTGAATCCGTCCCTGTTCGTGTTGTTACACCCTCCGACAACACACCGACGAGGCATGATGTCTCCAAGGTACGGAAAACAGTCGAAAAAACGGAAAATAACAGAGCTGACTTGACTCAGTGTTTGAGAAAATGGCGGATTGCTTCCCGATGTGACGCCACGTTGTGACGTCATCGCTCCGAGAGCGAATATTAGAAAGGCGTTTAATTCGCCAAAATTCACCCATTTAGAGTTCGGAAATCGGTTAAAAAAATATATGGTCTTTTTTCTGCAACATCAAGGTATATATTGACACTTACATAGGTCTGGTGACAATGTTCCCCTTTAAGGGAAGAGCTTGCTCAGGACAGATCCAGCTGGAGACCCACCATGAACACTAGACTGAAAGCTAGCGAGGCAAAACTCTGCCAGCTTGCAGATGAGAAGCGAGCTCAGAGAAAGAGCAAGCAACTACATCCTGTAGCTGACTCGACCTACAAATGCACCAAGTGCAACAGAGACTGTCACTCCCGTGTGGGCCTGTACAGCCACAACAGACGCTGCATGACCAACTAAATCATATCCAAAGGGCGCCAATCCATTGTCTTCCGAGACTTACGGATGCCAACAACAATACTTATGCCACCCCTGATTAAGACATTAGCCCTGGTACTCTGAAATTGATTAATTAAACCACCTAGCTATATGAGGAAAGAACATGGTAGGGTATGTGGTGTGTATGTGCAGTTATCTCCTTTACACTTCAAGACAAGCGTGATACTCACACACAGTATGTCTGTGGCAGGCCGCAGCAAGACCTGAAGCGGGACAGCAACCGGTTCTCCAAATCGATGATCGTCTCGCCCACTTTCTCGTCGCGGCTCAGCAAGTCGTAGTCGTACACGGCAATCTTCAGATCCTTGTCTTGTGGCAAGAAGCAGGACAGCTCAAACATCCTAAACAAAGTCAGAAAAAGGTTCTAGGGGATGAACGGAATTGGTAGATAAATACATTGGAGAAAGATCTGAATCAACCTTCCAAACTCTGGATTGAGAGTGTTTGGTTTGTAGTTATCCCGGTCATCCACGGTTTTCCTGCCAAGTGTAATCTTCACATACGGATCACACTGAAATTGCAAGGAAAACCTGTGTTTAACTTCATGTTAATTTGTTGTATTTGTAGAATGATGTTTTAATGAGCAACATACTGTACCATGCCGTTTGTGTCCTTGGGCTGCAGGTCAATACAGCGCACCACATAGATCCTGACCAGACATTCCTGAGGTCCACTCTCAGGAAGCTCTCTGAACTGACGAGGAGGAGCTGGCACCCCAGGGTCATCGGGCAGCGGGTAGATCTTGAACGAGCCCTGCGCTCACACAAAAAGGAAAATAATACATCATTGTGTGTTGACGTGGTCATTTCCTGACGCTATCAACCTCGTGCACTAGAGGGCAGACAAACGCAGGTTAAAAAGCGGGAATTCCTCTCACTGCACAGTAGCTTCCTCACCTTAAACTCCCCCACAACTGAGGGGTCATCTTCATCTTCGTCTGTCTTTCCTCGCAGGAGTTTGAAAGTGCTGCAGAAATCGGTGAGACCTTGGAACTGTTCCACTTGTTCTAGTTCGCGGTCGTACACCTGAAAGCCACGTTGCAAGGTTATACAGGGACAGTTCATGATTGGAGATGCAGAACAGAAGTACAAACCCCGTTTCCATATGAGTTGGGAAATTGTGTTAGATGTAAATATAAATGGAATACAATGATTTGCAAATCCTTTTCAACCCATATTCAGTTGAATGCACTACAAAGATAAGATATTTGATGTTCAAACTCATAAACTTTATTTTTTTTTTTGCAAATAATAATTAACTTGGAATTTCATGGCTGCAACACGTGCCAAAGTAGTTGGGAAAGGGCATGTTCACCACTGTGTTACATGGTCTTTCCTTTTAACAACACTCAGTAAACGTTTGGGAACTGAGGAGACACATTTTTTAAGCTTCTCGGGTGGAATTCTTTCCCATTCTTGCTTGATGTACAGCTTAAGTTGTTCAACAGTCCGGGGGTCTCCGTTGTGGTATTTTAGGCTTCATAATGCGCCACACATTTTTAATGGGGGACAGGTCTGGACTACAGGCAGGCCAGTCTAGTACCCGCACTCTTTTACTATGAAGCCACGTTGATGTAACACGTGGCTTGGCATTGTCTTGCTGAAATAAGCAGGGGCGTCCATGGTAACGTTGCTTGGATGGCAACATATGTTGCTCCAAAACTTGTATGTACCTTTCAGCATTAATGGTGCCTTCACAGATGTGTAAGTTACCCATGTCTTGGGCACTAATACACCCCCATACCATCACAGATGCTGGCTTTTCAACTTTGCGCCTATAACAATCCGGATGGTTCTTTTCCTCTTTGGTCCGGAGGACACGACGTCCACAGTTTCCAAAAACAATTTGAAATGTGGACTCGTCAGACCACAGAACACTTTTCCACTTTGTATCAGTCCATCTTAGATGAGCTCAGGCCCAGCGAAGCCGACGGCGTTTCTGGGTGTTGTTGATAAACGGTTTTCGCCTTGCATAGGAGAGTTTTAACTTGCACTTACAGATGTAGCGACCAACTGTAGTTACTGACAGTGGGTTTCTGAAGTGTTCCTGAGCCCATGTGGTGATATCCTTTACACACTGATGTCGCTTGTTGATGCAGTACAGCCTGAGGGATCGAAGGTCACGGGCTTAGCTGCTTACGTGCAGTGATTTCTCCAGATTCTCTGAACCCTTTGATGATATTACAGACCGTAGATGGTGAAATCCCTAAATTCCTTGCAATAGCTGGTTGAGAAAGGTTTTTCTTAAACTGTTCAACAATTTGCTCACGCATTTGTTGACAAAGTGGTGACCCTCGCCCCATCCTTGTTTGTGAATGACTGAGCATTTCATGGAATCTATTTTTATACCCAATCATGGCACCCACCTGTTCCCAATTTGCCTGTTCACCTGTGGGATGTTCCAAATAAGTGTTTGATGACCATTCCTCAACTTTATCAGTATTTATTGCCACCTTTCCCAACTTTTTTGTCACGTGTTGCTGGCATCAAATTCTAAAATTAATGATTATTTGCAAAAAAAAAAAATGTTTATGAGTTTGAACATCAAATATGTTGTCTTTGTAGTATATTCAATTGAATATGGGTTGAAAATGATTTGCAAATCATTGTATTCCGTTTATATTTACATATAACACAATTTCCCAACTCATATGGAGACGGGGTTTGTATTTGGACAACAACAGAGATTTTTTCCACATGACTCATTTGTTTTTAGTTGTGCTTTCTGTTTGGAATGATCTTGAGAGACTATTGAGTGATTTTTTTTTTTTTAATATAAATTTTGTGTTGAAAATGAAATAAAGGTAAAAGTTTTGGGATTTGACACCACCACAATGGATTTGAAATCAAAACAATATTTTCAGGTAGACACTTAAAGTCTCACAAATACATGGTTTTAACCTTTTAGGGATTACAGTAAATCCTTGTTTATCGCTGTTAATTGGTTCCGGGCCGAGCGTGGTAAATACATTTACGCAAAGTAGGACATGTTAATATTAATATTAAATGTTCATAGCTAGAGCATAAAAACCTTCTAAATACGTTTTTTTAACACAATGAGAGCCCTTTAGACATGAAATACCAACAATTTATGTCACCTTTACACAAAATAAGGCGAGTTGGAAGAGCCGTTAGCCTCAAGCCAACGGCGCCTTGCCGCAGTTCAAAGCGGTTGCCTGGCAACCGAAAGCTACGGCGAGTTTACAGCTGTTTTAAAGTGATTCCGACGTCGCAGAGTGATATAAGTTGACAGGCTGACACCCAAAATTGATCTCTGAACGGCGCAAGGTACGAAATTGTTGAAAAAACAAGTGAAAAGTACCGCTAGTTGCTAAAGAAGTAACTGCCGCTAAGACATAAGAGGCACTGACGTCATCGACTGCCGCGATGAAAAAAGGTAGAGGAAAGACTGAACAAGATTTGAGGCTGGACACAGGACATGATGGGTTGCAAGAATGGATACAAAAAATACTCCATGATTTTAAAGAAGAAATGAAAGAAGAATGGAAGTACATGATGGAGGGATGGAAAGAAGAAATGAAAGAAATGAAAGAAGAACACAGACAAGATGTGAAAAGTCTGCAGCAATGTATAGAAAGTCTGCAATCTGACAAAACCATCAGAAAGAATGAAGCCACTGAAATGGGCAAACAAATAAAGATCCTTCAAGAAGACAACAACATGCTGAAGAATATCATAGATGGAATGGATCAGGATAAACGGATGAATGATATCATCGTGACAGGGCACCGAATTAAACCAAGATCCTATGCGAAAGCTGTGAATAATGAAGGTGAACCAGATGAAATGGATATGGTCTCAGCAGAACAGCAAGTGGTCAACTTTCTGCAATCAAAAGAAATTGAAATCGACATTAATACCATCGAAACATGCATCCCACTGAACGGAAGAAACAACAACGCCACTCCAGTCGTGCTCGTGAAACTTGTAAACAGAAAATCTAAAATGGCATTGCTGAGACAGGGAAAGAAGCTGAAGGGAACAAATGTGTACATGAATGAGCATCTCACAAAACGCAATGCTGGAATTGCCAAGAAAGCACGCGACTTGAGAAAGCAGGGAAAAATCCAGGGAACTTGGAGCGCCAACTGTAAAATCTACATCAAGCTGAATGGAGGTCCAGAAGCAAGAGTACTTGCTGTCCAAGACATCAAGGACCTGGACAATTTTTAAAGTTTACACAGCTTCCACAACAACGATGATAATGAACTCTGACAGAAAACAAGCACCTAAATTCAGCATCAACACTACTATGTTCCAAGGAACGACTAAACAAGAGGACCTAGATTCAGGATTGCATCCACCTACACTTATAGAGATTATTGAAACAACATCAAAGATTGTTGAACAAGAAAACATGGAACTAAAAAATTTCTGCAACAAAGATCATAAAAACCAGGATTTGGAAAATGATATAGATCCAGATACAAATTTTTTCTCCCACTTCAGTAATAATTGTTTTTATTATACAGATGATCAATATAACAGCAACATTAAATGTGATAACAAATTGTCAATTATTCATTTTAATAGCAGAAGCTTGTATGCAAACTACAACAATATTAAGAACTTTTTGGAACGCATCAACGAACCCTTCAAAGTCATTGCTGTCACGGAAACATGGATTGATGATAAAAAAGGAATAGATTTTGATCTGGATGGATATGAACTAAACTACATCAACAGAAACAACAAAAATGGAGGAGGAGTAGCTGTGTACGTGATGAAGAACCTGAACTACAAAGTGGTAAAAAACATGTCATTTGCTATAGATAATATTTTAGAATGTATAACAATTGAAATATGTCAGGAAAAAAGCAAAAACATATTCATCAGTTGTATATATAGATCACCTAAGTCAAGTATAGAAACATTTGAAGAATGGATCAAGGCTACTTACATGGACAACGGGCAAAGAATAATTTTCCTATGTGGTGACTTTAATATTGACTTATTGAACCCTAACAAGCAAAAGTCTATTGATGACTTCATTGATACAATGTACAGCATCAGTTTATATCCTAAAATCACAAAGCCAAGCAGAATTACAGGACACTGTGCCACGCTTATTGATAATATTTTTACCAATGATTTTGATAATAACACTACAAGTGGTCTACTTATAACCGATGTTAGTGATCATCTGCCAGTTTTTACAATATATGATGGAAACTACAAGAAGAACACGGAAGACAAAAGGACATTTCGAAGACTGTGCACAGAGAAGAGGATGATTGCTTTCAAAATTGAGCTACAAAAGCAAGATTGGGACAATGTGTACAATGAAAATGAGGTTGATGAAGCATATGAACATTTCTTAAACAAGTTCATAATACTTTATAACAAACATTGTCCATGGATACAACTCAGTAATAAGCAGAGAAAGAATAATCAACCATGGATGACAAAAGGATTAAAAAATGCTTGTAAGAAGAAGAATACACTATATAGGAAATTTATAGCACAAAGAACTACAGAGGCAGAAATTAAGTACAAAAAGTATAAAAACAAGTTAACATACATACTACGATTATGTAGAAAAGAATATTACAGTGAATTATTGGACAAGAACAAAACTAATATGAGAGCAACATGGGGCATCCTCAATAGCATTATTAAAAATGGCACTAAGAGGGACTACCCTCAATACTTCTTAGACGGAAATAAAAAAAATGACAACATAAAGGAAGTAGTTGAAAGCTTCAATAATTATTTTGTAAATATTGGACCAAAATTGGAAGAAAGGATTCCAGACCCAGTTTCAATTGAGGACTATAATGATACCATAGAGCGAAATCCCAACTCCATGTTCCTCAGTAATGTGACACAGGAGGAAATAGTTACAATCGTGAAAAAATGTAAATCCAAGACTTCAACTGATTGTAATGAAATTGATATGGAAACGATAAAAAAGGTTATTGAAGAGATCTCAGGACCATTAATGTATATTAGTAACCTATCATTTCAAACAGGTACATTTCCAAACAAAATGAAAATAGCTAAAGTTGCACCAATTTACAAGACTGGCGACAAACATCAATTTACAAACTATAGACCTGTTTCCTTACTTCCACAATTTTCTAAAATCATTGAAAAACTGTTCAATAACAGATTAGAGAGTTTCATAAATAAAAATAGAATACTCGAAGAAAATCAATATGGATACAGAGCTAATGTTTCAACTTCAATGGCTTTAATTGAAATTACAGAAGAAATTACCAATGCTATAGATAATAAAAAATGTGCGGCAGCAGTTTTTATGGATCTAACTAAAGCATTTGACACAATTAATCACAATATTTTAATCAAAAAACTAGAACGATATGGCATCAGAGGGTTAGTCTTAAACTGGATAAGAAGTTATCTAATGAACAGGAAACAATACGTGAAGGTAGGCGAACACACCTCTACAACGCTAAATATATCCTGTGGTGTACCTCAGGGATCAATACTAGGACCTAAATTAT
This sequence comes from Nerophis lumbriciformis, assembly GCF_033978685.3. NCBI lineage: Eukaryota > Metazoa > Chordata > Actinopteri > Syngnathiformes > Syngnathidae > Nerophis > Nerophis lumbriciformis. The sequence continues at coordinate 13,316,578 of NC_084549.2, forward strand.
TCAATCTATATATAAATGACATTTGTAAAGTTACAAAAGATTTAAAGTTAGTATTATTTGCGGATGATACAACAGCGTTTTGTTCAGGAGAGAATACACAGAAGATACTACAAATAATAACAGAAGAAATTAATAAATTAAAAAGATGGTTTGACAAAAACAGACTATCGTTGAATCTCAGTAAAACTAAAATAATGCTATTTGGTAACAGTAGAAGAGAAAATCAAACACAAATACAAATAGACGGAATAGAAATTGAAAGAGTAAATGAAACCAAATTTCTAGGTATAATGATTGATGATAAATTGAACTGGAAATCTCACGTAAAAAATATACAACATAAAGTAGCAAGAAACACGTCAATAATGAATAAAGCAAAACATGTTCTAGACAAAAAATCACTTCATATTCTCTACTGCTCACTAGTGTTACCATATCTGAGTTATTGTGCAGAAATATGGGGAAATAATTACAAAAGTACACTTCATTCATTAACGGTGTTACAAAAAAGATCAGTTAGAATAATACATAATGTTGGATATAGAGAACACACAAATCCTTTATTTATTGAATCAAAGATTCTGAAATTCTACGACATAGTGAATTTGCAAACAGCTAAAATTATACACAAAGCAAACTATAACCTGCTACCCAAGAATATACAACAATTCTTCTCAAAAAAAGAGGAGAAATATAATCTTAGAGAGAAATGTAATTTAAAACATTTGTATGCACGTACAACACTTAGGACCTTCAGTATATCAGTATGTGGAATTAAATTATGGAATGGATTAAGCAAAGCAATCAAACAATGTACTAATATGATCCACTTCAAGAAACTCTTCAAACTTAAAGTGTTTACAAAGTACAAAGAAGAAGAACCATGACAAACATTCTGAATTTATTTAACTCATCCATTCTTTCATTCTTTCACTCACAAAATAATCTTACTTATCTCAACATATGAAATGTAACTTACTTCACCAATTATTATTTATTTACTTATTTTATTGTATTACTTATGGAGTATATTGTGAATAAATTGAGAACAGGAAGTGAACAAAAGTTTTAGCAACTGTCATGTAAAAGAAAAGGGGTAGGATTAAATAAGCTTTGCTTCTTCCTACTCCTTTTCGAACATGTTGAAAAGAGAAACTGGAGATTGTGATGTATCATGTTGTATACTTGCATGTTCGAAATAAACTCAAACTCAAAGTAGGACATATTATTATATTTTAATAGCTAGAGCATAAAAACCTTCTAAGTACGTTTTTTAACACAATGAGAGCCCTTTAGACATAAAATACCAACAATTCATGTCACCTTTACACTCGTTTAATTGAATATAGTAGACATAATAAGCGAAAACAAGACTTTAGGTTATCTAGTGGATGATATTACAATAGTATTGATATTTTTTAAATACATTTTTATGCTTGAAAATGTTTCATTTAGGCCAAATAGATAGAATATGCTTTAAGTTTGCAATACAGTGAAGACGCAAATTTCGAAGCGCCACTTTTTTTTGCCTTACTTCACTGATTTTGGGGTTTGTAGTTACAGTTATTGAAGATATATGTAAGTAATTTAAGATATCTAAGTAGAGGGTGTCTGCTCCATCTCTATTATAGTTTGGGGGTCCTTGGCCTGGAAACTATTGAAGACCCCACTACTTTAAAACAAGCAAGTACATGTGTTTGTTCTGTTGGACAAATTATTTATCTTATTTCAGATTTTAGTATATATTACTTTTAATACGAAAAATGGTAAAATTGCCCGCACATTTATTTTCACAAATCCTGCATACTGTTCATCTTTTTGCAGTGGTCTCCATATTTTTCTCTTCATGTCGTTCTGATGCATTGCCTTCGTTCCACCTTTCCAAATAAGATGATTCCAGAACAATCCTCCCGCAGACACATTTCTTTATGATCATTATCAAAATGAATGGCTCACTTGATTACATTTTTGTTTTGGAAATACACATGAATCCAAAGTCAACACAGTCAAGGTCACTGGCTGTATCATGTACAACCAACAACAAATTGTAGCACTGATTTACTGTAATCTAAGTTGGTGTTTATGACCTCACCTCCAACGTGTCATATCCCTTTTTCAGGTAAGGCCCACACTTCTCCTGCAGTCCAATGGAGGCATAGAACTTACTCCACCAGTCTACTGCTTCCTCTTCCTGCACAATTGAAATCATTTAAAATAACACAAATACAGTCGTGGTCAAAAGTTGACATACACTTGTAAAGAACATAATGTCATGGCTGTCTTGAGTTTCCAATCATTTGTACAACTCTTATTTTTTTGTGATAGAGTGATTGGAGCACATACTGTCATAGTTTGTTGTTGATGAACCCCAAGATGCAGAGATGACGTCAGGCATTGAGTGAGAAAACATGATTTAATTAAACACAATGGCTAAACAACAAACAAAAGGGTAACAACAAAAGGCGCGCACAAGGCGGAGAACAAACTTGGCTATGAACTCAAATAGCACAGAGGCTAACTGTGGACAAGAAACAAAAACACTTACTGTGACACGAAGTGAGCAGAGTGAAACAAAAGTAGACAGAGCTACAAATACAAGTATTAAGACAGGTAGTAATGACAATGACAATGACAATAATCCAGCACTGACTGGAGGGGAAGGCAGGTTTAAATAGCAGCTGGCTGATTGACACCAGGTGTGGCCAGATGCCAATCAGCCACAGCTGAGGGGAAGCAGCACTCAGGGAGACAATCAGGAATTGAAGACAAAATAAAAGCGCTGACAGAAAACTAAGACAAACGCAGAGGAAAAACTAAAACACAGTCAAACTGTCAGGGACAAGCCTGACACATACTTGTTGGTCACAAAAAACATTCATAAAGTTTGGTTCTTTTATGAATTTATTATGGGTCTACTGAAAATGTGAGCAAACCTGCTGGGTCAAACGTATACATGCAGCAATGTTAATATTTGGTTACATGTCCCTTGGCAAGTTTCACTGCCATTAGGCGCTTTTGGTAGCCATCCACAAGCTTCTGGCAACTTCTGGTTGAATTGTTGACCAATCCTCTTGACAAAATTGGTGCAGTTCAGGTAAATTTGTTGATTTTCTGACATGGACTTGTTTCTTCAGCATTGTCCACACGTTGGGAAGGCCATTCTAAAACCTTAATTCTCGCCTGATTTAGCCATTCCTTTACCACTTTTGACGTGTGTTTGGGGTCATTGTCCTGTTGGAACACCCAACTGCGCCCAACTGGGCTGATGATTTTAGGTTGTCCTGAAGAATTTGGAGGTAATCCTCCTTTTTCATTGTCCCATTTACTTTCTGTAAAGCGCCAGTTCCATTGGCAGCAAAACAGACATAGAGCATAATACTACCACCACCATGCTTGACGGTAGACATGGTGTTCCTGGGATTAAAGGCCTCACCCTTTCTCTTCCAAACATATTGCTGGGTATTGTGGCCAAACAGCTAAATTTTTGTTTCATCTGACCACAGAACTTTCCTCCAGAAGGTCTTATCTTTGTCCATATGATGTCAGATGGCCTTCCCAAAGACCTCACTTAAACGTGTGGACAATGCTGAAGAAACAAGTCCATGTCAAAAAAAACAACAAATTTAGCTGAACTGCACCAATTTTGTCAAGAGGAGTGGTCAACAATTCAAGCAGAAGCTTGTGGATGGCTACCAAAAGTGCCTTATTGCAGTGAAACTTGCCAAGGGACATGTAAGCAAATATTAACATTGCTGTATGTATACTTTTGACCCAGCAGATTTGGTCACATTTTCAGTAGACCCATAATAAATTCATAAAAGAACCAAACTTCATGAATGTTTTTTGTGACCAACAAGTTTCAATCACTCTATCACAAAGAAATAAGAGTTGTAGAAATTATTGGAAACTCAAGACAGCCATGGCATTATGTTCTTTAAAGCATACTTGCCAACCCTCCCGGATTTTCCGGGAGACTACCGAAATTCAGCGCCTCTCCCGAAAACCTCCCGGGACAAATTATCTCCCGAAATTCAGGCGGACTCAGGTCCGCTTTCCCACAATATAAACAGCGTGCCTGCCCAATGACGTTATAACTGTAGAATGATCGAGGGCTAACAATAAACCCACATAAGGAACCAAGAACTCGGTTCCTTATGTGGGTTTATTGTTAGGCAGTTTCATTAACGTCCTCCCAGCGCGGTAACAACACACAACAACAGCAGTCACGTTTTCGTCTACCGTAAAGCAGTTTGTCTGTCGTAAACAGCAATGTTGTGACACTCTTAAACAGGACAATACTGCCATCTAGTGCATTTGATGAAAGCACTTTTGTGCGTGCCACACAGCAATGCATCATCAGAGAGGGTGTTCAGCATGGTTAGAAAAATAGTGACAGAGAATAGAACAAGGATGGACAATTCAACCCTTAACTCAACAAGTATATGTGTAAATAAATGAACACTGAAATTAAAGTATTTCTTGTATATATATATATATATATATATATATATATATATATATATATATATATATACAATAAAATAAATATATATTTATAGCAAGAATTCACTGAAAGTCAAGTATTTCTTTTATATATATATATATATATATATATATATATATATATATATATATATATATATATATATATATATCCATCCATCCATCCATTTTCTACCGCTTATTCCCTTTGGGGTCGCGGGGGGGCGCTGGAGCCTATCTCAGCTACAATCGGGCGGAAGGCGGGGTACACCCTGGACAAGTCGCCACCTCATCGCAGGGCCAACACAGATAGACAGACAACATTCACACTCACATCCACACACTAGGGCCAATTTAGTGTTGCCAATCAACTTATCCCCAGGTGCATGTCTTTGGAGGTGGGAGGAAGCCGGAGTACCCGGAGGGAACCCACGCAGTCACGGGGAGGACATGCAAACTCCACACAGAAAGTTCCCGAGCCCGGGATTGAACCCAAGACTACTCAGGACCTTCGTATTGTGAGGCAGATGCACTAACCCCTCTGCCACCGTGAAGCCCATATATATATATATATATATATATATATATATATATATATATATATATATATATATATATATATATATATATATATATATATATATATATATATATATATATATATATATATATATATATATATATATATATATATATATATGAAATACTTGACTTGGTGAATTCTAGCTGTAAATATACTCCTCCCCTCTTAGCCATGCCCCCAACCATCTCCCGGAATCAGAGGTCTCAAGGTTGGCAAGTATGTTTACAAGTGTATGTAAACTTTTGACCATGACTGTATATTGTCAGAGACAAGAAGAAAGGCACTCACCTTCTCAATTTGAACCTGTAGTTATGGAAATCAAAATAAATACTGCATGTTGATAACATTGAAGATTTGCATCTGCATAGTGTAAGTGCGTTATGACTCACCTCAGCTTTGACTGTATGTCTCTCCTCGATGTCGATGATAACGTCTCCCTGAGCAGCTATCATTGCCACTAAAATAGAATGGGAGGAGGACTCAGTAAATGTAAATGTTTGGAAGCGTGTGAGTGTGTGTGTACCTCTGGCTGACATGCAGACTTCATTGTTGACTCGATACGGGTCACATCTGAACACCTCCAAGCAGTCGATGGTGCACTGGCCCACTACTGGCTTCCTTCCAAAGGGTCTGTGGTCGATGACCTTCAGGACAATGGGAGGTGTGTACATCTCTTCTTTGGGGAGAAGCTGGAAAATGACACAAGTTGTTGGAAATATACCAATAGTCGGGACAAAATATGAGCCCGTACCACTTTGAGGAGCAGTACAGATCCAGGAAAGTTGGGATTCTTCTTGAAGTTCTTGATGATGGCCGTTTGAACGATCTCGCCGCCACATTCCACGATCAAGTTAGGAGACGCGACTGTGGCCAGCTGGTAGCTCTTCATGTTCCTCAAACCCCAGGTCAAGACCTGAGAGAAAGAGAACGTTATTCCCTATTTCCAATCGCTGTAAAAGAGGCGAAAGAACGATATTTGATGTGCCGTACCTCGATAGCAGTGAGCTGCACGACAGGTCTGATTCCTTGAGGAACCATGTAGAGCTTCTCCCCTCGCCGAGGAGGAGCCAGAGGAAGATCTCCCTCATTTGCCTGCAAGGCAGTGTTACATTTTCAATATTGTTATGTTTAATAAACCCTTATGAGATTGAAGGGACATTTTGTACCATTGATTTTTTTATACTTTCAAGTAGAGATGTCCGATAATGGCTTTTTTGCCGATATCCGATATTGTCCAACTCTTAATGACTGATGCCGATATCAACCGATACCGATATATGCAGTCGTGGAATTAACACATTATTATGCTTAATTTTGTTGTGATGCCCCGCTGGATCCATTAAACAATGTAACAAGGTTTTCCAAAATAAATCAACTCAAGTTATGGAAAAAAATGCCAACATGGCACTGCCATATTTATTATTGAAGTCACAAAGTGCATTATTTTTTTTAACATGCCTCAAAACAGCAGCTTGGAATTTGTGACATGTTCTCCCTGAGAGAGCATGAGGAGGTTGAGGTGGGCGGGTTGAGGGGGGGGGGGTGTATATTGTAGCGTCCCGGAAGAGTTAATGCAAAGGGATTCTGGGTATTTGTTCTGTTGTCAACACCGCCAAAATGACATGAAAGTAGAGATGTCCGATAATATCGGACTGCCGATATTATCGGCCGATAAATGCTTTAAAATGTAACATCGGAAATGATCGGTATCGGTTTCAAAATAATCGGTATCGGTTTCAAAAAGTAAAATTTATGACTTTTTAAAACGCCGCTGTGTACACGGACATAGGGAGGAGTACAGAGCGCCAATAAACCTTAAAGGCACTGCCTTTGCATGCCGGCCAAGTCACATAATATCTACGGCTTTTCACACACACAAGTGACTGCCAGCATACTTGGTCAACAGCCATACAGGTCACACTGAGGGTGGCCGTATAAACAACTTTAACACTGTTACAAATATGCGCCACACTGTGAACCCACACCAAACAAGAATGACAAACACATTTCGGGAGAACATCCGCACCGTAACACAACATAAACATAACAGAACAAATACCCAGAACCCCTTGCAGCACTAACTCTTCCAGGACGCTACAATATACAAACACATTTCGGGGCGGTATAGCTCGGTTGGTAGAGTGGCCGTGCCAGCAACTTGAGGGTTGCAGGTTCGATCCCGCTTCCGTCCAGGACGCTACAATATACAAACACATTTCGGGGCGGTATAGCTCGGTTGGTAGAGTGGCCGTGCCAGCAACTTGAGGGTTGCAGGTTCGATCCCCGCTTCCGCCATCCTAGTCACTGCTGTTGTGTCCTTGGGCAAGACACTTACCCACCTGCTCCCAGTGCCACCCACACTAGTTTAAATGTAACTTAGATATTGGGTTTCACTATGTAAAGCACTTTGAGTCACTAGAGAAAAGCGCTATATAAATATAATTCACTTCACTTCACTTCATTATACCCCCCCCCAACCCAACCTTCTCATGCTCTCTCAGCATGTCCAAAATTCCAAGCTGCTGTTTTGAGGCATGTTAAAAAAATAATGCACTTTGTGACTTCAATAATAAATATGGCAGTGCCATGTTGGCATTTTTTTCCATAACTTGAGTTGATTTATTTTGGAAAACCTTGTTACATTGTTTAATGCATCCAGCGAGGCATTAAAATTAAAATTAGGCATAATAATGTGTTAATTCCACGACTGTATATATCGATATCGGTTGATATCGGTATCGGTAATTAAGAGTTGGACAATATCGGAATATCGGATATCGGCAAAAAAGCCATTATCGGACATCTCTACTGCTGTCATTTGTTTACCTTGTCCTTTAGCAGCAACTCAGCCGCCAGAAGTACATCTCCAGCACCGCGTCCCTTTTTGGTAACTGGGTACCACTGTAGTTTAGGGCTGACGGCCCCACTGAGGTGGACTTTCACGACTGGAGAGCACATACAGCGACCCATGTGCTCATCTTTACCCTGGAGATGAAACGCGAGTCTTATCATAGTCCGTGATTCCCATTTGTGTCGGCCTCTTCTAAAAAGCCTACCACTTTATCGCTGTCGTAAAGCTCCAACACTACATCTGGAGGGTTGTGGGCGATGGTCTGTGGGTCTCCGTATATTTCAACATCCTCAAAGATGAGACTCTGATCCCACGTGGGGTTCAAGGTAGCATTGATGACTTCCGTAGTTTTGCTCAGGTGAAGGAAAGACACGTGGGCGTATGGATCTACACCAGACAATGACAATCAGGATACACCGACTTTATTTACTATCTTCCATTGTTATTTTTCTATTTTTACCTGAGAAGCTGTCCTTGTCCATGGCACAGAGATTCCTTGCCTGGTACACGTACACTCTCAGCTGATAAAGGTACGACCCTGAATGGAGCATTTTTAAATTCAATACAATCTCAGGACAGTATGTGATAAGGCATAATAATGCTTGTGTTTCTTCGGCTAAACTATTCCAAAAATGGAAAAAACTACAGCCAGGAAGCGGTCTGTGAAACAGCACAAAGGCTTTAATCAGCGTCAGTGACCGGCGGGCATGTGCTTTATCTGATACAGGAGGACTCACGGCTAAAGTGGCAGGAAACTGTGGGTGTGTTGGCTCCAAATAGTTTGGCAGCATCCGTTTTGCTGGCCTTCTCGTCAACATCAACCCCCTGTCAACAGCAAAAAAACAAAAAAAAAAACACATAGGAAAACTTAAAAAACTTTTTCACTGCTGGTAGGTATTGTGTCAAAGTGGAAAAAAACTTAAGCTGGCAAAGGGAACTCCAACTTTGTGACTCATTTGTTAACAAAAGGAACAGCCACATACAAAAATGTGACTCAGATGGGTATCATGTTGTCATGGCAACAACCTCATTGGCTAACATTTGTTTGGAATACAAGATATATCTTGTGATTTTTTTGGTGGAAAGACAAAACCGCAGCTCTCTGTGACCACATGATCAAAACTATTTGACTTGGGGTCCGCCTTGGACTAAAAAATTTGGTCAAGGGCCAAAAGCCGACTGCCTGATTGTAAAGTAACAACATATACATATATTTATATTCATATATACATATATAATATATATGTACATACATACATACATATATAATATATATGTACATACATATATAATATATATATACATACATACATACTGTACTTATATATATTATATATATACATACATACATATATATTATATATATATATATATATATATATATATATATATATATATATATATATATATATATATATATATATATATATATATATACATATATACATCCATCCATCCATCCCATCCATTTTCTACCGCTTATTCCCTTCGGGGTCGCGGGGGGTGCTGGAGCCTATCTCAGCTACAATCGGGCGGAAGGCGGTGTACACCCTGGACAAGTCGCCACCTCATCGCAGGGCCAACACAGATAGACAGACAACATTCACACTTGCATTCACACACTAGGGCCAATTTAGTGTTGCCAATCAACCTATCCCCAGGTATATATATATATATATATATATATATACGGTTTGGGGAACATATTCACCATTAATTAGTTGCTTATTAACATGCAAATTGGTAACATATGGGCTCTTAATTAGTCATTATTAAGTACTTATTAATGCCTTATTCTGCATGGCCTTATTATACAACCAGAAAGCCATTAACTAAGAGTCTTCCCTCAATAACCTCAGAATTATTGCTTATTAGTAACCCTAACCCTAATCCTAACCCTAACCCTAACCCTAACCCCTCTATTTTCCCGTAGTGTCCAAATTAAGTCTTTGTTACTTTAATAAGCAACTAATTAATGGTGAATATGTTCCCCATACTAAAGTGTTACCATATTTACACATGTGTGTGTGTGTGTGTGTGTATGTGTGTGCATATTATATCAACATAATGGATGTATAATTAATATAATTGGATATTAAGAGTGTGTGAAAGTTCGACTCCTACCCTGTTTACTTTTCTGACGACCTCCTTAAAGTTTTGTAATCAATCAGAAATGTCAAGCAGCTAAAATGTGCCAAACATGGATAAATGCAGAGAGATTGTTTTGCATTTTTTCCCATCATGCACCATTATAATGGTTTTAAATGGGCGTAATTTTAAATTGTTATGGTGTGTGGACATATTTTTTATAATATCGACAAAGTTCAGTGAGCAGGTTGCGTTATGTATGACTTTTTATGTTGGTTGCAATTTTTTTGGTTTTCACCATTACTAGGGAAGGTTGTCTGGGTTGGCTCATGTAAGTAAATGCTGTGCTACATTCTCCCGTACGCATAATTCATGGTTTAGTCACGTTGTTCACAAGATGAGGCAGAGACGCAGCAATAAGTCTGACAGACATATAAAGCTAATTAAAACACCCCGCAAGCCAGATTCCTCATCAAACTCATGAAACGTCGCAGGCCATATTGAAAACGCCTGCGGGGCGAATTTTGGACACCGATCATTTATTGCACAACACAGCAGCAACAGAAGAAATGTTGTAATCGCGGTAGGGAGCAAACTGCGTAGTCAGCATAAGTACAGCTGATGAGTTAATTGCAACAGCTGAGACGCCCAACCAACACTTTCATCTGCATGCAGAGGTAAATAAAGATGTTAGATGACTACCACTCATGATACTTCAAATGCAGCTACTGCCATTTTGTGTAGTCAATAAAACTACATTGGAGGGTGCCTACAGCCACAGATGTTAATGGCAATGTTATTTGACCCGAGGCGACAGTAACTACAGACCTGGGCAGTTATTTGTTTCCCCTACAGGAGACTGAATAAAGGGGTTAACTGGATCATTTAGGGTGATAACTTTGTATAGGCAGACTTCCTGGTCCTGTTTAGAGTGTACAGTGGAACCTCGATTTATGAACTATATTTGGTTCTTCAACAGGGCTCGTAAATCGTATATTGAAGTACATTTCTCCATAAGAAACAATGTAAATATGAATAATGGGTTCCAGCCTCAACCAAAGTCCCTATTTGAGTGAGGGTATGTACACACTAAAAACAATAATAAGTGCTGTACAGTTATGTATATCAAACAAACATAACAAGGAAGTCATGAATAACCATGTTGTTAATAATAAGCTGAAACAACGACAACAACAACAAGCTGCAGTCTGGCATGCACTGCTCTGCCAACATGCGCACACACACAGAGAAGTCCTTTTGGTGCCCTCACAAACGATCAGAAATCACAAATGTCCTTAACTTTAACAACCATATTGCTACAATAATAAGCACTTTTAAAAAGTAAGTAAAATCCACTTACATTACATAAAGCTGATTCTGATTAACATCAGCAAAGGTCCTTCTGTGAGCTGCTCCTCATGAGGAGAGAAATGAGCACAGACAGCATACTTGCCAACCCTCCCGATTTTCCCGGGAGACTCCCGAATTTCAGTGCCCCTCCCGAAAATTTCCCGGGGCAACCATTCTCCCGAATTTCTCCTGATTTCCACCCGGACAACAATATTGGGGGCGTGCCTTAAAGGCACTGCCTTTAGCGTCCTCTACAACCTGAAAAGGAGACTATTATATATGTCTCCGTTATCCATAGGTTTATCTATAACCCATAAAGTAGGCAGGCACAGAGCTTTTTCTCAGCGTGTGTTTATTCTAGCCGGCACGTTAATACACTGACACACAACATCCGGATTCCCATCATGCATTGCTTCAAAACTACGGCAAGTAGTAATGTCCAAAAACATAACAGAGACGAAGCAGAAGAACGAAGAAGAGTCATGGCGACAACGAGTAAGAAGAAGTATGCTTGCAAGTTCCAAAATTATTGGAAAAAATAATTTCAGTTCATCCAGGACAGCTCGAGGGGGAAGGGGTATGCTGCCTGCACATTTTGTAGATCAGACTTCTCCATTGAACACGGTGGCCGAACGGATATACTTATTCATGAACGGATTATATATATATATATATATATATATATACTGTATATATATATATATATATATATATATATATATATATATATATATACATATACATACTGTGTATATATATATATATATATATACATATATATATATATATATATATATATATATATATATATATATATATATATATATATATATATATATATATATATATATATATATGTATATATATATGTATATATATATGTATATATATATAAGAAATAACAACCCCCCCACCCCGCCCATCTCCCGAATTCGGAGGTCTCAAGGTTGGTAAGTATGACAGACGGAGAGAATTAATCTGAGGGAGCAGGGGGGAGTGGCCGTGTGTGCGCAACGAGAGAGAGGTAGTCTTCTCCTCAATTGTGAAATAAGTCCGCTTTGGCATATTTTCCCAGAAAAGTCCGTTCTCATCACAATTAAAAACTTGCTAAGGTAGGAAGCCGGCTTCCTCAATGTCTTCAATACGAGCAAGCACAAAATGGCAAGATTAATGAACGACGTGTTTGCACACATATTTGGCATGATCTAAAAGTTCACAAATATAGGGGTTTGTAAATCGAGGTTCGACTGTGCATGTAAGCGACTGCACTGAGCATTCACTCACCAGTGCACCTTCCAATCGGAAGATGGCAGATGCCCCGATTCGATCCGATGGCACCATCTTCCTCCTCCATCGTCGACGGCGGAATGTGTCAGAGGAGCGTTCCTTCCGGTGAAACTTCCAGCCAATCAGGGAAGAATATTCCCAGCCTTCTCCTGTCTCACGCCTCTGTGGAGGACGAGTCGTTAAGAATGACATTTCGGATGATCACATTTAAGGTGCTCTTCTCAACTTGTTCAAATTACATTTTTTAAACCATAATACCATATTTTCTGGACCAAAGTGCGCACCGCCGATGAATGGTCTATTGTCGATCTTTTTTCATATATAAGGCCCACCGGATTATAAGGCGCATTAAAGGAGACATGTTATTTTAATTTTTTTTCTAAATGTAAAACACTTCCTTGTGATCTACATAACATGTAATGATGGTTCTTTGGTCAAAATGTTGCATAGATTATGTTTTACAGATCATCTTCAAGTTGCTTTCTGACAGTCGCTTCAGGATGCGCCGTTTTGTGGGCGGTCTTATTTACGTGGCTCACCTTCGACAGCGTCTTCTCCCCGTCATCTTTGTTGTAGCGGTGTAGCGTGCAAGGATGGCAGTGGAAGAAGTGTCAAAAGATGGAGCTAACTGTTTTATGACATTCAGACTTTACTTCAATCAATAACGGAGCAGCATCTTCTCATCCGGAAACAACAACAAGGTACACAAATGTGTACCGTGAAAAAACGTCCGACCGGAACTCTAATAACTAAAGTTCCTTGGGTGAATAATGTAAACTCACTACACCGGTATGTTTTAACGCTTTCATGGCGAGTTTACTGACAGATATAAGTTATAACTTTACACTACTTCATATTAGAAATGACAATAGCGGAGGATGAATGTCCCATAACAAGATAGAGAAAAAGAAGAAGCTTATCGACTACGGAGTTGGCACGGACTACAAAGGCGGACACGCGCAATTTGTCAGGATTTATAAAGATCCCCAATACAGATCAGCAGGTACCAGAAAAGTTTATTTTGCATAATATTGCGAAACAAAACGCCAGATAATATGTCTTACCTTATACACACACCATAATAATACTCATATGTTTAATGCGCCGACAATCCACCAAGCGCTGCGGCTTCATAGCTTACCAACGTCGTACTAAAACATTTTGATAGATTTTTCAGAGCCGTGTGTAATGTTCTATATTTTCAATGGAACATATAAAATGTTGGTGTTGTTTACTTGAGTGATATTGCCATACCTCTTACCACGTATCTCTTATGTTTGACTGCCATCTACTGGTCACACTTATCATTACATCATGTACCAAAAAAAAAATTGCTTAGAGGTTGGTGAGAAAAACCAGAATTATTCCGTACATTAGGCGCACTGTCGAGTTTTGAGGAAAAAAAAGGATTTTAAGTGCGCCTTATAGTCCGGAAAATACGGTATATAACAAGAACACCGACGGCTATCTTATATTAACATTAGTGGTTTATTAGAACATATCAAATATCCTAATTCTATATTGTTTACAATTACTAATTATATTGAATCAAGTTTGTCGCTCACCGCTGTCTGTGTGCACATAAACAAAAGCAGTCCAAGAAAAGCAACTAACAATTTGCAGTCATGCTGTTGTTATGACGGAATATATATTCAATGATAGCCAATGTTAGGAGCTAAACTTTGCCAAATTGCTATCCTCAGCTAACAACACACAAGGCTGTGAGTTGTGCATGGTTTTAGTTACGTGACATCATTACTGGGTAAAAGCCGGAAGAGGGCAGGATGCAATACAGACCTGGGCAAATTAAGGCCCGGGGGCCACATGCGGCCCGTTAAGCTTTTCAATCTGGCCCGCCGGACATTCCCAAATATTTTTTTTTAGATCTTTAAGATGGAACGTGTAGCTGTCATTATGATGTGCAGTGTTGTTTTCTAATGACCGTAAGTCTTCAACTATACTAAGTCTTTCAATGGTTGGAATCTGCGCTTTTGGATGATATACCAGTTACTATGGTAATCTAATTAGTTACTATGGTCATCTAATTAGTTACAATGGTAATCTACGTCACAGCAGCTCAGACGAGGCACCAAGCAGTGTGGGTGGGAAGCGTTTCCACAGACGCGGAATGCGATTTTCACAACAAAGTTCTAAACCTTAGTGATATATCAGATATATCAGATTGTAGGTGGGTTTATTTTGTACCCTTCGCTGTTTGTTGCATTTTTGTCGCGTTTCACTCGATTGTAAAATATGTCGATCGAAAGGGGGTGTGACATTCATATTTTGTCAATATTCAGTGTTTTATCGTTCATAGAGAAATGTACAATTCCATTACGTATTTTTAAGGCGGTCTGTCATAACGTTTTTAGCATTCAATCAGACATTATTGTGAGGTTTTGTATTAGTGTTCCTAAAAATAGATATACCGGCCCCAGACACATTTTTTTCTCTAAATGTGGCCCCCGAGTCAAAATAATTGCCCAGACCTGATATGATACAACACTTTGGAAAGTTAGCGCCCTCTATCATCCGCTTGCAAACAGCCTCTTTAACAATCAATTGTCACATCCACAACTCCTTACATCAATGATTGTTTTATCAGATATCTTCCTTCTGGGTCTTATGAGCCTCTTCCTGCGATGAATATGGTACATCTTTTCTGCTGCCACCCAGGATTTGGGCTTATCGTCAGGCGGAATAGTCACGCCATACTCCCAGCCTAGAATTATAAAACACATTAATGGAGTAATTTTCAAGAGTTGTTTTCTAATTGTACCTTTCTCATCGATAGCTCTGTTGCTGTCAAAAGTCCACTCGTCCTCCCAAGTCCATCCAAGGGGACACTCGAACTCTGATGGGCTCTGGGCCTTTTCTCCATTCTACAACACATGTAGTTTGTCAAATAACACACACCCACGTACAGTACATATACGCCTTAACAATATGTTTATAACGTGGTTGTACTTTCTCGTCATAGTGAGGACTGTTTCTCTTAGTTCTCTCTGTAATGCAGTTAGCCAAAATATTCAGTTCAGTACTTTGGTAGCTCAACTTAATAATACCGATGTGTTATTACCAGTGTTGTGAAAATTACTTTAAAAAAGTAATTAATTATATTTATTCGTTACTTTACCAAAAAAAGGAAATTAATTACTAACGGAATTAGTCTTTAATAAATTTAATTATTTAACTAAAGGCTTAGTGGCCACATGCGTGGACAGCACCTTTTAGCTCTTATTTCCAAAATTGTGTACACTACTGAATTGGGGTCTTATGGCCGCTTATGTGGACACTTATACTGCCATCTGGTGGTGTCAGAAGAGTATAGCATACAATGGAATTTGGAAAAAAAAAAGTATAAAAATAAGAATTAGCATGTCACTAAACATGAAGCACACGTTTGTGTACTTATGGACTAAGAACATCATATCAAAAGATGATTCTTAGTTTTTATTCTAATTAGGGTCCAATAAGCCTAAATAGCAAAGAGAAATAAAAAAGCATGTAAACAAACAGCTTGGACCTTAAGAGGTTAATTAAGAGAGAAAGTCATTCATATGTATACTTAAAAAAAAAAACTTCACATATCTGACGTGCATTTGGGAGAAGTTTAATATAAGGGCAGAGTGTGCGGAGTCTGCGCTTTTTTAAAGCGAGACCTGTTGCTTAGTGACGTTGACGAAGCTGTGTTTGTTAGCTTTAGCAATTAGCAGCGGCAGTTTGTCAGCTCTGACGCCAGCTCTTTTTAACCTTTTTCACCGGATTGTGTTACCTCTGGTTAATAAAGAGATTCATTTCATTTTTTTTATTTTTTTATTTATTTCAGGCAACGACATAAAAAAGTACAAAGTTGACAACACATAATAATATAAATTAATATAGTGCAAAAGGTAATGTATAGTATGTAATGCATGATTGTCCAGTTTTGCCTGAAAGGGAGTGGGAAGAAGATAATTTATTTAATCCCACCCCCAGTTCTCTATTCAGTGATTATTCACATGAGTTTCACTCTTACTTTGTTCAAGGATTATAATACAGATGTTGTATCATAGTGGCATTACCACAGGTAACAATAATTATTACACTGTAGCAATAATTTGTATCCGGGTGTCATATCTTCTTGTCAACAAACGGGGTATTGTTTGGATGGGAAGTTTGTCACTTCAATCATTGATTTGTTCAATATTCCCATTGTGTACGTGTGCATATGTTGTTGTCTGCTGTATCACAGTTTGATGTCGCCTCTTCCTATTTGATATGAAGTTCATTTTAGTGCGGTGCTGCTTGTTCCTTACATCAGTAAAAATATATTTCCTGCATTGAACTTGCTGCACTTATGACGCTGCCTTGTTGTCGACATAAAACCATGTCAAAAGCAACACGCCACGTCGCTATCGCTAACAGCGTTGTAACGAACCTAAAAGTAATTAATTAGATTATTTTTACGAGTAATTATGAATTATTTTACACACAATAAAAATAGTTCCTCTGTGTTTGCTCTTCCAATAACAATGTCGCTACAGTATGGTTATTATACAGGTTACTATTGTAACGGTACGTGTATTTGTATTGAACCGTTTCGGTACGGGGTTTTCGGTTCGGTGCGGAGGTGTACCGAACGAGTTTCCACACGGACATATTAAGTAGCGTACTGCATGTTGTGTAAACAATACTCAAAATGCCGGACATTTGAGGCATTTAAGAAACTCCGCCCTGACAGCTCCGCAAAGGAGGACATGTCCGGTGAAAAGAGGACGTATGGTCAGTCTATCCTAGCCCGATCGCTGCTAGCATGCTAGCAAAAGAGGACATGTCCGGTGCATGCTAGCAGCGATCGGGCTAGGATAGACTGACCATACGTCCTCTTTTCATCGGACACATTTTGCGGGGCTGTCAGGGCGGAGTTTCTTAAATGCCTCAAATGTCCGGCATTTTGAGTTAGGGTTGCATGTAATTTCAATGTACGTTCAGGGTTAAGAAGGGGTTAAAAACAAAACAAATTATGCGCGCAGCAGCATTGGTGAGGGAGGGGCAGAGACACAGAGAGAGCGAGAGAGTTATGATAAATGCGCATGCGTCGCCAGGCTCTGCTTTTTATCCATAGATTTATCAGATTAAATTTTTTATTATCTATAGCAGGGGTTTCAAAAGTGTGCCCCGGAGGCCATTTGCGGCCCACAGTTAATGTTTTAAAGGCCCACGGCACATTCTAAAAATACTATTAAAATAAACAAAAACATAACAAAAGTGAAATAAAAAAGCTTAAAGGTTAAATGTAATTTAGAAAAAGTTGCAATGTTGACTAAAAGAAAAAAAGCTGTTTTTTTTTCTTTCAAACTGTCATTGCTCAAAACATAATATTCAATCAAAATCAATGTTATTATGAATTATTGACCTATCCAAGGTTCCCATTACTTCACATCAAATATTCCATTAAGAAACATATTTTTGGTGGAAGATTTTGCAAATTTGGTAAATAAATAACCAAAAAATTGATATTTTGTTGTTTTCTTACTGTACCGAAAATGAACCGAACCGTGACCTCTAAACCGAGGTACGTACCGAACCGAAATTCTTGTGTACCGTTACACCCCTACAGGTTACGGAACGTAAATTAAGTATTGTTGACGGTGTTAGAATGCATTTTTAAAGTGATTTAGTGGTAGAATCAGCTGCATTGCTAGCCACCAAGAACGAGACGATTTTTATATGTTAGAAAGCAAAGAAAAAAAAACTTTTGTCTTCTAGTCTCTCATAATGAGTGTGAACATTTTTTTTTTTAAGTGCTCCGTCACAGAACCAAATAAGCTCGTAAGCCGAGGTACTGCTTTATTGTGAATTAATAACATTCTGACTGTCACTCAAAAGTAAGAATTGTCGGCTTTGCAAAGGCAGACGTTTGTAAATCAGTTCATACTATCAAGGTGTTTCCAATGTTGTGGTATGTTCCACCACCATTCAACAGTCTGATTTCATTGGGAGATTATATTTTATTGTTTCCTGTATTAATAATGATGTTATATCTACCGGATAAGGATTATTTGAGGAAGTCACTTAGTGTATGAAACCCTTATTTTAGTTTGTGTGCGTCAAAATGTAATCTGACATTGGTATCTGAAATGCAGTGTGAGGGAGTTAACCAGATCAACATGCTTAATGGTTATAAAACAAAACCCAAAAATCTCAGGCGTGTGAATAATCTCTGTAGGTTTGGCACCGTGACCGACGACATAATAGCACGGAGGTAAGTGATAACAAGGGAATCGCACGCCCTTTGTGTGGTAATCTTCACCTGCATTATTCACATTGTGTTGACACAGGTTGTACGACTGTGTGCGTGTGTGTGTGTGTGTGTGTGTGTGTGTGTGTTCTGTACCACATCTGTGTAGGGTTCTCCAGCCGGTTTCCACTCTCCACCGGGGAAACGTGTTTCGTTCTGAAACACCTCGTCTGTGAACTCTGTGTGGCCGGCATCAGCTTCTGTCAATAAGCTATAAAAAAATAAAAAATAAAAAATAAACCCCAGCAAGCTCACATGTTGACTCAGACATGTGCCATGACAAACTATTTATATGAGCACTGTTAGGGGAATATAAGCACTTGAGAGGTCGGAAGAGGAGGCGAGAGAGACCTCCTTGTACCAAAACATTGCTGGAGGTTTTTCATTTCCTGTGATTGTGTTGGACATTCTTTACTGTGGCAACAATATATCATCACTGCCAATTATTACAGGAAAAGGGGTTGAAATGCGGATTTTGAGGTATTTTCCTAGTCACCTCGCACAACAGAGCCTGACGAAGCCAAGTGGTTAACAACGAGGCCTGTGACCAAAAGGTTCAAATCCCTTGGCATTATTTTGACGACTTGCACATTCTAATGAGAGCTGTACAAAGATTATACACACAAGATGCACGTTGAAAGCAAGTAGTGTGTATTAAGTAGAATATCTACAGTATAAACACAACTCAACAAAAGACAAGACTGGCACATGTCCACATAATGGCAAAGACTACTTCCTGACTACTCAACACACCGAGGACAAAACGAAATCAATGCATACTCGCAAAAACACTTGGAAGTGTAAGAAAACGAAATAAAACTGGACAACACTGTTATCAGCTCAGTGGTAAATTGATGTGTTAAAAAAAGTACAACGTATATGTATTATTGCACGATTAACATTACTACATGAACACATGTTTTGACACTGCAATACAATTATTGTGCAAACCACAATAATAAACATATTGTTAAATATGAGACAAACCTGAATATAACACAAGAAGTCAAGTTTTTCCTCTGCTGCTGGTTTGCCTGTATTCATCTCTAGAACCCTAATATAAGATGAAGTATTTTTTCCAGACTTTTCTAGGAGACTAAATACAAAACCCAAAACCAGTGAAATTGGCACGTTGTGTAAATGGTAAATAAAAACAGAATACAATGATTTGCAAATCCCTTTCAACCTATATTCAATTGAACAGACTGCAAAGACAAGATACTTAACATTCGAACTGGAAAACAACATTTTTTTTGCAAATATTAGCTCATTTGGAATTTGATGACTTCAACATGTTTCAAAAAAGCTGGCACAAGTGGCAAAAAGACTGAGAAACTTGAGGAATTCACATCAAACACTTATTTGGAACATCCCACCGGTGAACAGGCTAATTGGGAACAGGTGGGTGCCATGATTGGGTATAAAAGCAACTTCCATGAAATGCTCAGTCATTTACAAAAAAGGATGGGGCAAGGGTCACCACTTTGTGAACAAATGTGTGAGCAAATTGTTTAAGAACAACATTTCTCAACCAGCTATTGCAAGGAATTTAGGGATTTCACCATCTAAGGTCCGTAATATCATCAAAAGGTTCAGAGAGTCTGGAGAAATCACTGCACGTAAGCGATGATATTACGGACATTCGATCCCTCAGGTGGTACTGCATCAAAAACCAACAGCAGTGTGTAAAGGATATCACCACATGGGCTCAGGAACACTTCGGAAAACCACTGTCAGCAACTACAGTTCATCGCTACATCTGTAAGTGCAAGTTAAAACTCTACTATGCAAAGCGAAAGCTTAGAAATGCCGCCGTCTTCGCTGGGCCCAAGCTCATCTAAGATGGACTGATGCAAAGTGGAAAAGTGTTCTGTGGTCTGACGAGTCCACATTTTAAATTGTTTTTTGAAATTGTGAACGTCGTGTCTTCCGGAACAAAGAGGAAACCACCCGGACTGATATAGGCGCAAAGTTCAAAAGCCAGCATCTGTTTTGGTATGGGGGTGTATTAGTGCCTGAGACATGGGTAACTTACACATCTGTGAAGGCACCATTAATGCTGAAAGGTACATACAGGTTTTGGAGCAACATATGTTGCCATCCAAGCAACGTCATCATGGACGCCCCTGCTTATTTCAGCAAGACAATGCCAAGCCACGTGTTACATCAACGTGGCTTCATAGTAAAAGAGTGCGGGTACTAGACTGGCCTGCCTGTAGTCCAGACCTGTCTCCCATTGAAAATGTGTGGCACATTATGAAGCGTAAAATACCACAACAGAGACCCCCGGACTGTTGAACAACTTAAGCTGTACATCAAGCAAGAATGGGAAAGAATTCCACCTGAAAAGCTTCAAAAATTGGTCTCCTCAGTTCCCAAACGTTTACTGAGTGTTGTTAAAAAAAAAAGGCCATGTAACACAGTGGTAAAAATGCCCCTGTGCCAACTTTTTTGAAATGTGTTTCTGCCATTAAATTCTAAGTTAATTATTATTTGCAAATAAAAAAATTTAGTTTCTCAGTTTGAATGTTAAGTATTTTGTCTTTGCAGTCTATTCAATTGAAGTTGAAAAGGATTTGCAAATCATTGTATTCTGTTTTTATTTACGAATTACACAACGTGCCAACTTCACTGGTTTTGGGTTTTGTTGATCGACCGATAAATTGAGAACTTTGCCTTCCGGCTCAGCTCCTTTTCACCACGACGGATCAATACAGACTCCGCATCACTGCAGACACGGCACTAGTCTCGTTCCTCACTCGTGAACAAGACTTATCAGTATATACTGTATGTCTTATATTCGTGTTATTATGGTAATTTCTTTTGGACATTGTCAACCAAAACCAAGCATGATTATCTCTGTAAAAGCATATTTTTTGGTAAAGCTTTTGGATGTAATTTTGTAATATAGTGGTCTTTTGGCGCTTGTGTGACCATATTTACAGCTTAAAGTGTTTCCCAACTTCTTAAATTCCTATGTGGTTACTGCTTACTGCGCAAGTGTGTTCAGAACAATGTTGACTTGCTACTGTCATTCAAAACAATGTCACTACCTCGCTGAATTGTCTGTGCTAAAAAAAAAAGAAGAAGTATTTCAATGAGTGCCGGTCTAACGTACCAGCGCTCAGGATCGACGAACCAGTCGCCATCCCACTCCCATCCGCGCGGTGGTAAGAAGCGCTCCTGTTTGAGTTTCACTTTTCCTGTCACGTTGGAGAACTTGTGGCGCCCGACCAGGCCGGTGGTGCCCCATTTCCCAAACACCTGAGCTTGGTTTTCATACTACAGACAAGACAAAAGAGGAGTTTTAGTGTGTTGAAAAAAAAAACCATCAGACGTGCCACAGTCGGTTTGTGTACCATTTCAGCGTATACGCTAAAGTTTCCCTCAGAGAAGCTGTTGAACTTCTTCTCGTCGGCAGTGAGGCCCAGCCACATGTTGACCCGCAACTGAACGGGGATCTTGACGCCTTTGTTTTTGTCCATCGGGTACTGAAAAACATAAAAAGGAGAAAATGGAAGAGGTAGAACACTCAAGTAAAGTGCGCACACTGCAAAAAGTCAGTGTTCAAAAACAAGAAAAAAAAATACAAAAATGAGGGGTATTTTATTTGAACTAAGCAAAATTATCTGCCAATAGAACAAGAAAATTCGGCTTGTCAAGATTTTCCAAAACAAGTAAAATTAGCTAACCTCAATGAACCCAAAAATACCTTAAAATAAGTATATTCTCACTAATAACAAGTGCACTTTTCTTGGTAGAAAAAAAAAGAAGAGACCTTTTTGCTCAATATGTGGAAAAATATTCTTAAATTAAGTAAATGCGAGTGCCATTATCGTGACATAATGATATACGCTCGGCATCATGATTTTTTTTTTCACGCTTGAAGTAAGAAATTATTACTTTAAAAAAGTAGTTGTATACTTGTGAGTGTTGATGACACAGCTTTGCATCAGTTGATAGTCTAGTTTCAAGCAATATAGGTCATAAAATCTCAGCAACAAGTATCTTACTGAGATAATTTAAGACAAAAACCCTTAAAGGGGAACATTATCACCAGACCTATGTAAGCGTCAATATATACCTTGATGTTGCAGAAAAAAGACCATATATTTTTTGAACCGATTTCCGCACTCTAAATGGGTAAATTTTGGCGAATTAAACGCCTTTCTAATATTTGCTCTCGGAGCGATGAAGTCACAATGTGGCGTCACATCGGGAAGCAATCTGCCATTTTCTCAAACACCGAGTCAAATCAGCTCTGTTATTTTCCGTTTTTTTCGACTGTTTTCCGTACCTTAGAGACATCATGCCTCGTCGGTGTGTTGTCGGAGGGTGTAACAACACGAACAGGGACGGATTCAAGTTGCACCAGTGGCCCAAAGATGCGAAAGTGGCAAGAAATTGGACGTTTGTTCCGCACACTTTACCGACAAAAGCTATGCTACGACAGAGATGGCAAGAATGTGTGGATATCCTGCGACACTCAAAGCAGATGCATTTCCAACGATAAAGTCAAAAAAATCTGCCGCCAGACCCCCATTGAATCTGCCGGAGTGTTTGAGCAATTCAGGGACAAAGGCCCTCGGTAGCACGGCAAGCAATGGCGGCAGTTTGTTCCCGCAGACGAGCGAGCTAAACCCCCTGGATGTCTTGGCTCACACCGTCCCTTATGCCACCGAAGATGATCAAGAGAAGAATGTCGACCCTAGCTTCCCTGGCCTGCTGACATGAGGGTATGTCTACAGAATATATTAATTGATGAAAATTGGGCTGTCTGCACTCTCAAAGTGCATGTTGTTGCCAAATGTATTTCATATGCTGTAAACCTAGTTCATAGTTGTTAGTTTCCTTTAATGCCAAACAAACACATACCAATCGTTGGTTAGAAGGCGATCGCCGAATTCGTCCTCGCTTTCTCCCGTGTCGCTGGATGTCGTGTCGTTTTCGTCGGTTTCGCTTGCATACGGTTCAAACCGATATGGCTCAATAGCTTCAGCTTCTTCTTCAATTTCGTTTTCGCTACCTGCCTCCACACTACAACCATCCGTTTCAATACATGCGTAATCTGTTGAATCGCTTAAGCCGCTGAAATCCGAGTCTGAATTCGAGCTAATGTCGCTATAGCTTGCTGTTCTTTCCGCCATGTTTGTTTGTGTTGGCATCACTGTGTGACGTCACAGGAAAATGGACGGGTGTATATAACGATGGTTAAAATCAGGCACTTTGAAGCTTTTTTCAGGGATATTGCACGATGGGTAAAATTTTGAAAAAAACTTCAAAAAATAAAATAAGCCACTGGGAACTGATTTTTAATGGTTTTAACCTTTCTGAAATTGTGATAATGTTCCCCTTTAAAACAAGTAAAACACTCTAACATAAAATCTGCTTAGTGAGAAGAATTATCTTATCAGACAGAAAATAAGCAAATATCACCCTTATTTGAGATATTTAATCTTACTTTGATTTCAGTTTTTGCAGTGCACTGTTGTGGCGACCGTTCTGGTACCTGCATGAAGATGGTCTGTGTCCGTCCGCAGTGTTTGCCACAAGCCTGTTCGCTGAAGTTGGAGTAGAGGATGCAATTGGCTGGGACGCGGGCGAAAGCCACACGTTTCTCTCCTCTCAACATCCAGATGATCACGTCGGGCATGCTGTTCTGGGGCTGATGGAGATACTTAGTAGTTTAGACCAGTGTTTTTCAACATTTTTTTCATTAAACAAAAATACAGAGGCACACCACTAGCAGAAAGGGTTAAAAAAACGAAACTCCACCAGGTTGTCATGCCTTATTTTGAGTGTGTTGTTGTTTCCTGTGTGTAGTGCTTTAGTTCCTGTCTTGCTCTGTTAATTTGGTGACCCTTCCTGTTTTGTTGGTGTTCTCCTGTAGCAGCATCACACCTTCCTTTTGAGATCTATTGCCCGCACCTGCTTTTTTTACACAATCAAGACTATTTAAGTTGTGCGTACGCTATCCTTCTTTGTGAGGACATTGTTGATCGTCATGTCATGTATGAATGTGCTTTGTGGACGCCGTCTTTGCTCCACACACTGTAGTTTTTGCTGTCGTCCAGCATTCTGTTTTTGTTTACTTTGTAGTCAGTACAGTTTTACTTTTGTTTTGCACAGCCATCCCTTATGCTTCAGTGCCTATTCCTAGCGGGACTTGTCTTTTGTTCATTTTTGGTTCAAGCGTTACATACCTTTTTACATACCAAAAAAGGTTGAAAAACACTGCACTAGACCAGTGTTTTTCGACCTTTTTGAGCCAAGGCACATTTTTTTCATAAAAAAAATACGGAGGCACACCACCAGTAGAAAAGGTTAAAAAATGAAACTCCACCAGGTTGTCATGCCTTATTTTGAGTGTGTTGTTGTTTCCTTTGTATAGTGCTTTAGTTTCTGTCTTAAGCTGTTAATTTGGTGACCCTTCCTGTTTGCCTTCCTTTGAATGCTATTGCCCACACCTGCTTTGTTTTTGCAATCAAGACTATTTAAGTTGTGCGTACGCTATCCTTCTTTGTGGGGACATTGTTGATTGTCATGTCGTTTACGGATGTGCTTTGTGGACGCCGTCGCCCTGCTCCACACGCTGTAAGTTTTTGCTGTCGTCCAGCATTCTGTTTTTGTTTACTTTGTAGCAGTGACGTGCGGTCACTGGAGGCAGGTGAGGCCATGATGGCAGGTGAGGCCCGCCTCACCTGCCATCATGGAAAGAAAAAAAATGTCAAAAGAAAAAAAAAAAATTAAATTGTTATATGTATTCAGTGATTATACTATAAAGTTATTTTCCATTTAACTTCACCAGTTTTAGATTATTTTTATTCAAAATCGCTGAATTTTCACATTTGCCGTTCAAATACTGAGAAGAGACGGTGCGGTGATCAGCAGCCAGTTGAGGCACGTCACTCAGTTGTGCCTCAACATGGATTGCGGACTCGGCTAACTGCTGGCCTGCTGTGCAGTAAGACCGTACTGCTATATGAACTATATTATACATTTCCATAGTTTAGTTAGCTGAGGTATATAATGTACAGTGTATTTTGTCAACAACTGTATGTGTGTAAAGTATTTATTGTGCTGAGCAATCATAAAACTGCTGCGAAAACGGACTGGCTGAGGCTCGCAGTAATCCCGCCTCCTGGTGCCGGTTAATGCACCCCCGCCGCAGAATGCACCTCCCGACGGGAGCGCCACACCAACCAAAGCCCACACCCAAACCCTCCACATGCAAGACCGAATCCACCCAAAAAAAGTCACTTAACAAGAAGCCAAAAAGTGCAAAAACAACAATGCTCGCGCCGGAGGAGCCGTGAACGACTGCAGGGACACAACATTAGGTACACCTGCAGACTGCAGCACGGATTTCATATTTAATTCATTCACAACTCCTCCAACACGAACACCACATTTCCCGCACTTATAAGTAAAGGTAAAACCATAATAACGTTTTTTTTTATTAAATGTGCTTTTTTGTGTGCTACAGTTTGTATGTGTAAAGTTAAAGTTAAGTTAAAGTACCAATGATTGTCACACACACACTAGGTGTGGTGAAATTTGTCCTCTGCATTTGACCCATCCCCTTGTTCACCCCCTGGGATGTGAGGGGAGCAGTGGGCAGCAGCGGCGCCACGCCCGGGAATAATTTTTGGTGATTTAACCCCCAATTCCAACCCTTGATGCTGAGTGCCAAGCAGGGAAGAATGCTGGTATGAGCTTTTAAACATAACCCGTTAACTGCTGCCAATCAAATGGTGAATACGATACTCTTTAGGGTTCATATGTTTGTAAATCTGACTGTGATGAAGTCAGTGCCTCACCAGCCATCAACCTCACCGCACGTCACTGCTTTGTAGCCAGTTCAGTTTTACTTTTGTTTTGCATAGCCATGCTTCAGTGCCTTTTCCTAGCGGGACTTGCCTTTTGTTCATTTTTGGTTTAAGCGTTACATACCCCAAAAGGGACAAGCGGTAGAAAATGGATGGATGGATACCTTTTACATGCCAAAAAAGGTTGAAAAACACTGCACTAGACAGCGGCACATTATTATAATTATTGATTTGCAAAAAATATTTGGCCCTGCGATGAGGTGGCGACTTGTCCAGGGTGTACCCCACCTTCTGCCCGAATGCAGGCTCCAGCACCCCCCGCTCCCCCAAAAAGGGACAAGCGGTAGAAAATGGATGGATTTTTTTGGACCAATTAGGTGAAGTTGCATAATTTCCCACGGCACACCAGACAATATCTCACGACACACTGTGGCACAGTGGTTGAAAAACTCTGGTTTAGACAATACGGAAGAGAAACACAATTAAGTACTCGGACACAAATAACCGAAGGTAGTATCAAAGCCAGAGCAGTGGCCGGAACAATGTGTGTGTTTCACACTCTACACTTTTCTTCTGTTGTGTTGAAAGCTATTGTACATGTCCCTTGCCTCTTTCCAGATGCTGTGTCACTACAGAGTACTGTACACCTCCCATAAACAAAACCGTACTTCAAAGAGTAGAGCAGTACGGATTCATCATCCACTGAAAATGACTCAACACATACAGGCGCGGTCAAAAGTTTACATACACTTGTAAAGAACATAATGTCATGGCTGTCTTGAGTTTCTAATAATTTCGACAACTCTTATTTTTTTGTGATAGAGTGATTGGAGCACATACTTGTTGGTCAAAAGTATACATACAGCAATGTTAATATTTGGTTACATGTCCCTTGGCAAGTTTCACTGCAATAAGGCGCTTTTGGTAGCCATCCACAAGCTTCTGGCAACCATCCGACCTTCCACATTTTTTATCCGATTCAAATCGTTCCAACTTCAAACTGTTCAGCCTATTCGGGAATTGCGGGCTTTCCCTTAACAAATTCCAAAAATTCCCAGATTTCCCAGAATTCCAGGTTTTCCGGGACATTTTTCCCATTCAAAATGAATCGGCCATTTTTCAAACTTCCACCATTTCCACATTTTTTAACCGATTCAAACCATTCCACCTTCAACACATTCCACCATTCTGGAAATTCAAACTACCCTTTTTCCATGTTCTAAAAATGTCCAGGATTTTCCATAATTCCTGGTTTTCTAAAGCCCTATTTCCACCCTTTTTTCTGGCGACGACTCCTCCCACATTTTTCAACCCACTTCAACCGTTCCACCGTCAAAACATTCCTCTTAATTAGGACATAAAACGAGGTTGTTTTTTGAACTGAAAAAATTCTCGGTTTTCTCGAAATTCCAGGAAATTCCGTAATACCATTTCTCAATTCAACATGTTGCTACTTCAACAATTCTCCATCGATTTGAAAAATTTAAACACCAACCATTTCAACTCATTCAAGTTTTTTTTTTACCAATTTAAAAAAAAATTCCTGCTTTTCACAAAATTCCCAAATGTTTTGGAAATTCACATTTAAATCAATGGGACATTCTTCAAAGTTCCACAATTCCCACATTTTTCATCTGATTCAAACTGTTCCAACTTCAAAATATTCAGCCTGTTCAGGAATTGTGTGCTCTACTTCAACAATTCTAAAAAAATTCCAGGATTTCAGTTCAACTTCAGCATTGGAACATTCACACGTGGTTAGAGTGAAACCAAGTGCTACATACACTTCATTATATTCTGGTACGACATAAAAAGCATGTTCGCCGAGGCAACACATGCTCCGCTGGCATCACACTGCCACTATTTGAGAAGGACTGAGCTACAGCAACACCTCATCGCCTTAAAATTACATTACAAAAACACAATCCTAACTGCCAAAAATGAGTGACTCTAAAAAGGGTGCCTTGAGGAACGCCTCACATATGTAATGAACAAGTTTGGACCCCAGTGATCGAGGTTAAAAAGTCAAAGCAAGGATCTGCCAATGTGTTTACAATGATCCAAGCTCTCCTATAGAACAGGCGCATTTTACTGGGAAAATGTTTTTTCTGAACTGAACTCGAGGACCAGTATGGTGTCATTCTCGGGCCAAATTTGGCCCCCGGGCCGCCCATAGCTCTGTGTTATGGTCTGGTATTGCACAAGTGCTGCAGGTGCTGTGGTTCACTGACATGTACTGTGACAGTCTGTAACCAAGGTAATCAAAAAGGTCAACCAACGAACGAGATTTCTCTGCAGGATCTCCTCTCTGGTCAACAAAAGCACCATGAAGATTCTAGCGGGAACTCTCATTCAACCCTTTTTCGATTACGCTTGCACCTCCTGGTACCCCAGCACCTCCAAAACCCTCAAATCTAGACTCCAAACATCCCAGAACAAGCTAGTCAGATTACTTCTAGACCTCCACCCCAGATCACACCTCACTCCTACCCACTTCTCCAAAGTGGGCTGGCTCAGGGTGGAGGACAGAGTAAAACAACTTGCACTGAGCCTAGTCTATAAAATCTGCTACACCTCCCTAATACCGAAGTACATGTCAAACTACTTCCAGAACAAAAATGACCGCCATAACCACAACACCAGGGGGAGCTCCACTAACCACGTCAAACCCAGATTCCAATCTAACAAAGGTCTTAACTCATTCTCTTTCTATGCCACATCAATATGAAATGCACTCCCAACAGGTGTAAAAGAAAGGGCATCTCTATCCTCCTTCAAAACCGCACTAAAAGAACACCTCCAGGCAACTTCAACCCTTAACTAACACCCTCCCCCCACCACATCCCACCTCCCCGGATTGTAAATAATCAAATGTAAATAATGAAATGTAGATACTTATTCTTATGCTTTCTGATCTCTCTCTCTATGTCCACTACTTGCTGTACATATCCTACCTGTCAGAACTTGGACTGTGGAGTTTTTGTTTTCCCGAGATGCAAGTGAACTTGGATCGGACATGGCTTGAAGGTGGGTACATGATTTATTTTAAACACTAACAAACTACAAAACAGAAGCAAACAAAAGGCGCGCACAATGGCGGAGGTAAAAATCTTGGCGAATGAAAACAAAACTTGCTCTAAGGCAGAAACTGTGAACACGAAATAAAAACACTTACTGTGGCTTGATACGAGAGGATAGCAGGGTTAGAAAAGATATGACACCAGGATGAACAACAGAAAATGAAAAGCTTAAATAACACAGACATGATTAACAACAGGTGCGTGACATGACAGGTGAAAACTAATGGGTTGCTAGGGTGACAAACAAGAGTGCATAATGAGTCCAAACGTGGAACAGGTGAAACTAATGGGTAACCATGGAAACAAGACAAGGGAGTGAAAAGCCAGAAACTAAAGAGTCAATAACTAAACAAAACAAAACATGACTAAAACAAAACATGATTACACAGACATGACACTACCAAGTCAGACCTACACTGTTTCAATGTCCATTTCTCTGATGATGCAATTGTTGATGACTGAAGTGTTGATATCAACCAAACCTAACCCCCCCTCTCCACATCCCACACCCCGGATTGTAAATAATGTAAATAATTCAATGTATATACTCTGGTAATTATCTTGTGTGATGACTGTGTTATGATGATAGCATGTATATATATAGTATATATCTGTATCATGAATCAATTTAAGTGGACCCTAACTAAAACAAGTTGAAAAACCTATTCGGGTGTTACCATTTAGTGGTCAATTGTACGGAATATGTACTGTACTGTGCAATCTACTAATTAAAGCTTCAATCAATCAAAGAGTTTATTTCACTGACCTCAACCGCCAGCTGCTTGATTCTGTCCAACCAATCTTCAATGTCACTGACAGTCGCTGTCACATCGGTGACTTCCTCTCTCATGCCATTGGCCGCCTGTCGGAGGCTATCCAGTGCAGCATCACGCGTGCTTTTCATTTGAAGATCCAGTGTGGTCACATTAGCCTTGCCCTCCACGTCCGGAAGCTGCAAACTGTCCAGCACGTGAATGTATTATGCATTAATATGGATGGACACGGCAGAGGAACCACAATGTCAATGTATTTTAACATTACACACCAACAATTACCTTTTCAAGTCCTCCAGCATGTGGTCGATGAGTTTGAGCCAAATTTCAAGCAGTCGGGCCTCGGACACCTTAGCTTGGATGGCCATTTTTAAAGAGAACAGGTTGGATTCCTACATTAAAAAAGACAAAGCGGATCAGCAAGCAGTGTTTTAACTGCACATGTGTTGAAAAAGTCTTTGTTGACAAGTGTCAGTCCAAGTTTTAATCTCACCAGTCGCTCAGCAATAGAGAGAAGGATGTTGACAGAGTCCAAACGGTGGCTAATGTCTTCCCAGGAGGACGTAAGGGTTACCACAGGCTTGGTGTCAGCCCACGGCAGGTAATAGTAGTGGTTACCTGTGAGTGGGCAAAATGAACACAGTAATTGCTCAGTTTGAAAACATGCGATATAGGAGTGGAAGTAAAAAGTTATGCAACATTGTTTAAGCAAAAAGGCGGGGAAATACACTATATTGCCAAAAGTATTTGGCCACCCATCCAAATGATCAGAATCAGGTGTCCTAATCAATTGGCCCAACCACAGGTGTATAAAATCAAACACTTGTGAAAGAATGGGCCGCTCTCAGGAGCTCAGTGATTTCCAGCGTGGAACTGTCATAGGATGCCACCTGTGCAACAAATCCAGTCGTGAAATGTTCTCGCTCCTAAATATTCCAAAGTCAACTGTCGGCTTTATTACAAGAAAATGGAAGAGTTTGGGAACAACAGCAACTCAGCCACGAAGCGGTTCCGCAACCTCCGTAGCAGAACCTCCAGGTTCTGTAACAGCTTCTTCCCTCAGGCCGTAAGACTCTTGAACGCATCATAATTATCCCCTCAATTCCCCCCAAAAATGGATTAACTCGCTAGAATATAAAGACAATATAACATACATCCATAAACCTGGATGCATATGCAAAAGTGCAATATATTTATCTGTGCAGTCATCTATTTATTTATATCTGCACCTTATTGCTTTTTTATCCTGCACTACCATGAGCTTAATGCAACGTAATTTCGTTCTGTAAAGTTCAAATTTGAATGACAATAAAAAGGGAGTCTAAAAAGGAAGTCTAAGTCTAAGTGGGAGGCCACGTAAACTGACAGAGAGGGGTCAGCGGATGCTGAAGCGCAAAGTGCAAAGAAGTTGCCGACTTTCTGCACAGTCAGTTGGGTTGTATTTGTAAATTGAGACAACGTTGGTGTCTAACGTTGGATCCCCGTTGTTGGTTGGGAAATGACCAAATTTCAATGGTCAACTCAACGTCACAACCTGACATTGAATAAATGTCGCCAAAAAGCATGTTGTTTCAACCTTGTATTTGTGTTGTAGAATATTGGTTGAGAAATGACCAAATTTCAATGGTCAAATCAACGTCACAACCTGACATTGATTAAACATCGTCAAAAAGCATGTTGTTTCAACGTTGTATTTGTGTTGTGGTACACTGGTTGGAAAATTACCCAAAATTGAATGGTCAAATCAACGCCAGAACCCAACATTGATTAAACATCGTCAAAAAGCATGTTGTTTCAACGTTGTATTTGTGTTGTAGAATATTGGTTTAGAAATGACCAAATTTCAATGGTCAAATCAACGCCACAACCTGACATTGAATAAAGGTCGTCAAAAAGTATGTTGTTTCAACTTTGTATTTGTGTTGTGGTATATTGGTTGGAAAATTACCAAAATGTAATGGTCAAATCAACGCCAGAAACCAACATTGATTAAACATCGTCAAAAAGCATGTTGTTTCAACGTTGTATTTGTGTTGTGGTACACTGGTTGGAAAATTACCAAAATTGAATGGTCAAATCCACGCCAGAACCCAACATTAATTAAACATCGTCAAAAAGCATGTTGTTTCAACGTTGTATTTGTGTTGTAGAATATTGGTTGAGAAATGACCAAATTTCAATGGTCAAATCAACGTCACAACCTGACATTGAATAAAGGTCGTCAAAAAGCATGTTGTTTCAACTTTGTATTTGTGATGTGGTATATTGGTTGGAAAATTACCAAAATGTAATGGTCAAATCAACGCCAGAACCCAACATTGATTAAACATCGTCAAAAAGCATGTTGTTTCAACGTTGTATTTGTGTTGTGGTACACTGGTTGGAAAATTACCAAAATTGAATGGTCAAATCCACGCCAGAACCCAACATTAATTAAACATCGTCAAAAAGCATGTTGTTTCAACGTTGTATTTGTGTTGTAGAATATTGGTTGAGAAATGACCCAATTTCAATGGTCAAATCAACGTCACAACCTGACATTGAATAAAGGTCGTCAAAAAGCATGTTGTTTCAACTTTGTATTTGTGATGTGGTATATTGGTTGGAAAATTACCAAAATGTAATGGTCAAATCAACGCCAGAAGCCAACATTGATTAAACATCGTCAAAAAGCATGTTGTTTCAACGTTTTATTTGTGTTGTAGGATATTGGTTGAGAAATGACCAAATTCAATGGTCAAATCAACGCCAGAACCCAGCATTGATCAAACATCGTCAAAAAGCATGTTGTTTCAACTTTGTATTTGTGTTGTGGTATATTGGTTGGAAAATGACCAAAATTGAATGGTCAAATCAACGCCAGAACCCAACATTGATTAAACATTGTCAAAAAGCATGTTGTTTCAACGTTGTATTTGTGTTGTAGAATATTGGTTGAGAAATGACCAAATTTCAATGGTCAAATCAACGTCACAACCTGACATTGAATAAAGGTCGTCAAAAAGCATGTTGTTTCAACTTTGTATTTGTGTTGTGGTACATTAGTTGGAAAATGACCAAAATGTAATGGTCAAATCCACGCCAGAACCTGACATTGATTAAACATCGTCAAAAAGCATGTTGTTTCAACGTTGTATTTGTGTTGTAGAATATTGGTTGAGAAATGACCAAATTCAATGGTCAAATCAACGCCAGAACCCAGCATTGATTATGCATCGTCAAAAAGCACGTTGTTCCAACGTTATGTTTGAGTTGCCCAACGTCAGGACCTAATTCAACAAAGTTCTCAATGTTGTCTTATGACTTAGTGAAAACAGTTTGTGGCCAGACCTTTTTATGCACCCTAGTACACAAAGAAAGGCACATTAGGCACACTTGGATGAGTTTGACGACAAAATATTTGGGAGAACTCTAACCTTTAGCTTTAAACTTAACAGAAAACACTTCAAAAGATAGTAAAATATTCTAAAATATAAGACTAGGGCAAAGGAGGGGCTACATTACAACATTATTTTGTTTCATTTTCACTTCCTGTCACTCAGCATCTCTGGAGAGAATTTAGTTCTCACATCCTCTATGTAGCTATTTGAAAATGAAGAAAGAAATGTTTAGCTATTTTTTCAAATGACTTTAAAAGCAAAAATATGCCTAAATGTACATTTCAAATTTAGAATTAATATTTAATGGCAATATTTTTTCAAATTCAAAGTCAAACTGTGACTTTTAGGTCCTGGATTATGACTTTATTGAACAAACAATTTAGTCTGGCCAGCATTATCAGTTTTTTGGTAGCTTGCAGCTATAAAAGGTTGCCTAATATGCAACTTTAAAACAACTATGACTCAAGCCATAGACAGGATTTTTTTTTTTTTTACTCATGGCACTTGAAGGGGCTGTTTGCAACTCTCAGAGTCGCGGGTGGCTGCACTCGGGCGGAAGGCGGGGTACACACTTGACAAGTTGCCACGTCTTCGCAGGGCCAATCATTCACACTCACATTCACACACTCGAGCTAATTTAGTTTTGCCAATCAGCCTATGCCCAGGTCTTTTTGCTTAAATGTAACATTTTTAAACAAAAAGTATACCGTAACAAGAACACCATCATTACCATTAATGGTCGAACAGAACATGTCATTTTTCAAAATTGTCTATATTTTTCAGAATTACTAATTATATTAAATGACAATTGCTCCTCGGCCTGAGGAAAAGCCTGTCACTCACCAACATGTCCGCGATAAATGAATCTATAAATTATAACATTTCTATAGCTATTACATTTAAAACCTGTGTACTACCTTCTAAATACAGTACGTTTTGATGCCTGCAACATGTTTCAAAAAAGCTGGCACAGTTGGCAAAAAAGACTGAGAAAGTTGAGGAATGCTCATCAAGCACTTATTTGGAACATCCCACAGGTGAGCAGGCTAATTGGGAACAGGTGGGTGCCATGATTGGGAATAAAAGCAGCTTCCATTAAATAATCAGTCATTCACAAACAAGGAGGGGGCGAGGGTCACCACTTTGTCAACAAATACGTGAGCAAATTGTTGAACTATTTCAGAAAAACATTTCTCAATAAGCTATTGCAAGGAATTTAGGGATTTCACCATCTGCAGTCCTTAATATCATCAAAAGGTTCAGAGAATGTAGAGAAATCACTGCACTTAAGCGGCATGCCCGTGACCTTCAATCCCTCAGGCAGTACTGCATCAAAAAGCGACATCAGTATGTAAAGGATATCACCACATGGGCTCAGGAACACTTCAGAAAACCATTGTCAGTAACTACAGTTTGTCGCTACATCTGTAAGTGCAAATTAAAACGCTACTATGCAAAGTCATTCATCAACAACACCCAGAAACCCCGCCGGCTATGATGGACTGATGCAAAGTGGAAAAGTGTTCTGTGGCCTGACGAGTCTCCATTTCAAATTGTTTTTGGAAACTGTGGTCGTTGTGTCCTCCGGAACAGAGAGGAAAATAACCATCTGGATTGTTATAGGCGCAAAGTTCAAAAGCCAGCATCTGTGATGGTATGGGGGTGTATTAGTGCCCAAGGCATGAGTAACTTACACATCTGCGAAGGCACCATTAATGCTGAAAGGTACATACTGGTTTTGGAGCAACATATGTTGCCATCCAAGCAACGTCATCATGGACGCCCCTGCTTATTTCAGCAAGACAATGCCGAGTCACGTGTTACAACAGCATGGCTTCATACTAAAAGAGTGCGGGTACTAAACTGGCCTGCCTGTAGTCCAGACCTGTCTCCCATTGAAAATGTGTGACACAATATGAAGAGTAAAATACCACAATGGAGACCCCCGGACTGTTGAACAACTTAAGCTGTACATCAAGCAAGAATGGGAAAGAATTCCACCTGAAAAGCTTCAAAAACTGGTCTCCTCAGTTCCCAAACGTTTACTGAGTGTTGTTAAAAGGAAAGGCCATGTAACACAGTGGTAAAAATGCCCCTGTGCGAACTTTTTTGCAATGTGTTGCTGCCATTAAATTCTAAGTTAATTATTATTTGCAAAAAAAAATTCAGTTTCTCAGTTTGAATGTTAAATATCTTGTCTTTGCAGTCTATTCAATTGAATATAGGTTTGCAAATCATTGTATTCTGTTTTTATTTACCATTTACACAACGTGCCAACTTCACTGGTATTGGGTTTTGTAGAATGTGCTTTGAAAAATAAAATAAAATCTACTATGTGGTGAAGCTGCAATATCTGAATTAAATTACTGAAGTAAATGAAGATGACTTCCGTACCATCAAACACGGCAAAGCTGTACTGGGTGGTGGACGCCAGAGGCTTGCAGGTGGAGTCCAGCTTGTTACCGTAATTTCCTATGCTGACCTCGAACTGGATGGGTTCGCCTGGCTCTTGCAGCATGCAAGCACTGTGGAAGACGGCGCACAGAGAGTACTTCCTCCTCCGCTGGTATTTCTGTACATATTTAGGAAAGCATGTGATAAGTTGCTGTTAGCTTGTGCATGTACTAGGGTTGTCCTGATACCAATATTTTGGTACCGGTACCAAAATGTATTTCGATACTTTTCTAAATAAAGGCCACCACAAAAAGTGGCATTATTGGCTTTATTTTAACAAAAAATCGTAGGGTACATTAAACATATGTTTCTTATTGCAATCAAAGAACAATTTTGGCCTTAAATAAAATAGTGAACATACAAGACAACTTGTCTTTTAGTAGTAAGTAAGCAAACAAAAGCTCCTAATTTAGTCTGCTGACATATGCAGTAACATATTGTGTCATTTCTCATTCTATTATTTTGTCAAAATTATAAAGGACAAGCTGTAAAAATGGATTATTAATCTACTTGTTCATGTACTGTTAATATCTGCTTATTTTCCATTTTAACATGTTTTATCTACACTTGTGTTAAAATGTAATAATCACTTATTCTTCTGTTGTTTGATACTTTACATTAGTTCTGGATGATACCACAAATTTAGGTATCGATCCGATAGCTTTGTTTTTTTTGTTGTTGTTGTTTTTTTTTTTTTTAATGCACTGTAGCACTTTGAGATTGTTTGTTCAATGTAAAGTGCTTTTACAAATAAAATCTATTATTATTATTATTACCAAGTAGTTACAGGATCATACATTGGTCATATTCAAAGTCCTCATTTGTCCAGGGATGAATTTCCTGAGTTTAAAAAAGGAAAAAAGATGTTGTGACTATAAAAAATATCAATGTAATCATAGTAGTATCGACTAGATACGCTATTGTACTTGGTATCATTACAGTGGATGTCAGGTTTTGATCCACCCATGGTATTTGTTTACATTCAGGCACACTAGCTTTTGTTAGCGGTGACGCCGGTGAGCTATCGCATCCTCCTACGGTGTGTAGTGAAGCATGTTTAGCTATTCCTCGTACTACTGATACTTGTAAGAAACGTACTTTATTTGTCGCCTTGGAGGCGATGATTAGTGATTTAGAAGTAGCTAAAACACTGCAGACTGCGGATGGATGTTATCTGCTAGCGAGCTAGCCATGTCTTAAAGCGCCTCTTCCTGAGGGATTTACAGTGTTTTAGCTTCACCTTTATCGTCAGTTTTTCGGCCAAAATGCGTCCGTTCTCCCTTTCTGTCTAGACTTAGACTTAGACTTAGACAAACTTTAATGATCCACAAGGGAAATTGTTCAACACAGTAGCTCAGTTACAATGATGGAAAGTGTAAGGATGGAAAGGACAATGCAGGTATAAATAGACTAAATATAGCGATATAAAATATAACATATATACGAATATATACATAATATGTGTACAGTACATTATATATACAGATATATTATATTATGTCTATAACATATATACAACATATAACAATTACCACGGTCTACACACTGTGTCTGCTTGTAAGTACTCAGTGATTGTGCGCTGCCAAACACACTCCTCTGCTCGTAAACCCAGCAATCTCATGACGAGACGGCGCGGTCATGCCCGTTAAAAAAAAAAATTTAAATTGAGAACCGGTACTTTTCAAACAGAGTACCGTATTTTTCGGACTATAAGTCACAGTTTTTTTCATAGTTTGGCCGGGGGTGCGACTTATACTCAGGAGCGACTTATGTGTGAAATTATTAACACATTTACCTTAAAATATCAAATAATATTATTTAGCTCATTCACGTAAGAGACTAGACGTATAAGATTTCATGGGATTTAGCGATTAGGAGTGACAGATTGTTTGGTAAACGTATAGCATGTTCTATATGTTAGAGTTATTTGAATGACTCTTAGCATAATATGTTAGGTTAACATACCAGGCACGTTCTCAGTTGGTTATTTATGCCTCATATAACGTACACTTATTCAGCCTGTTGTTCACTATTCTTTATTTATTTTAAATTGCCTTTCAAATGTCTATTCTAAGTGTTGGGTTTTATCAAATAAATTTCCCCCAAAAATGCGACTTATACTCCAGTGCGACTTATATATGTTTTTTTCCTTCTTTATTATGCATTTTTGTCCGGTGCGACTTATACTCCGGAGCGACTTATACTCCGAAAAATACGGTAGCTAAAACACTGCCGACTGCGGATGGACTTTAGCTGCTAACTAGCTAGCCATGTCTTAAAGCACCTCTTCCTGAGGGCTTTTCAGTGTTATAGCTTCACCTTAATCGTCGGTTTTTCGGCCAAAATGCGTCCGTTCTCCCTTTCTGTCTACACACTGTGTCTGCCTGTAAGTATTCTGTGATTGTGCGCTGCCGAACACGCTCCTCTGCTCGTAAACCCAGCAATCTCATGACGAGACGGCGCGGTCATGCCCGTTAAAAATAAAAAATAAAATTGAGAACTGGTATTTTTCAAACAGAGTATAGTACCATTTTTGATTCATTAGTACCGCGATACTATCCTAGTACCGGTATAGCGTACAACCCTAGCATGTATTAAGCATTGTGCTACAGTGCCAGCTTATTGAATAACCATATACCTGTGCCACCAGGATGTCGTCACTGGAGATATCATCAACGCTCCTGTCAACCTTTCCATCCAGCTGAGTGGACAGCTCAACAAGGACCCTTCCTCTGTAGGCGACACCTTCACCCTGCAAGTTCAGACACCCGACATGAGAGATCATTAAAACATCCCATGCTGAGATAAGATTGTTTTTTTAATGGGGTGGGAGGATTTCTTACCTTGCCGAGGTTAAGTTCGTCATACGGGTCAGGGAGTCCGGTAAATTCCCTCGGGCTGCCATAAAAGTTGACATAACAAGGCCCGAAAGTTGGCAGGAAACCAGCCTCACTTGCTTCAGGGGTCGCTGTAACACACACGCACGCACGCAGGCGCACACACACACACACACACACACACACACACACACACACACACACACACACACACACACACACACACACACACACACACACACACAGACCATAATTATGACTTCTCGGTGCAGTGGAAAGCTAAAGTCTTTAAAATACAAAGCCATCGTTGCTTACGTACATTCAGACAGGCTGTCGCAAAATTCACCTTGTGTGTCTGTTTAAAAATGAAACGAGTTAATGCGTTTAACGCTCCAATCCATGAGAAATATGTTCTGAAGACCTCCACCAAGATAGTAATGTTTGTGTGTTTTAGCGACTTACCTGATTTTCATCAAACCTTTTGGGGAGGTCACACGTGGGCTCAGGACAAAGGCATTTTGGTGCAGATCCAGACAAAGGTGCACATCTACCCATTTTTTAAATTTATTTTCAATGACAGGTGTAGGTTTGGGATCGAGTGCTCGCTAATATTAAAAGGTAGTCCTACTAGAGTGCGCACACACGTTTTATTATATTTAATTAACTATAATGTTATAATTAAATGTAATACAATAATCATATGTTATAGTATTGTTTAATATAGAATGTAATTATATTTCCATTTAATAGTTGTATTTGTTTATTTAATTGAATATTATTATTTTTTGCCATTTTACTCAATGGCAAAAACCACTGAAGTTACCAAATATGGTTTCATGTCTGTAAATGGGCTACAATTAAATACAGCTGTATTTTTTAATCACTTTTATCATGTGTATTATAATTAAATAAAATATGGTTACATCATAACTACATTCGAAAAATATTTATATGACATGGTATTGTTTAATATTGAATGTAATCATATTTCCAGGCAATAATGTAATTTTTTTATTTTAATTGAATATTTCTTTGCCATTTTAGTCCATGGAGAACACCACTAAACCAAATATGGTTTCATATCTGTAAATGGGCTAGAATTAAATAATTATCTAATAATTATTTGTATTATAATTAAATAAAATACGGTTACATTATAATTAAATTCCAAAAATATTTATATAATATGGTATTGTGTAATACCATACCATACCATATCAACTTTATTTCTAAACCCTTTAAAAACAACCACAGTTGAAGAACAAAGGGCTGTACACCACAAATAAATAGAGGCAAAGGACAGACTAAAAAATAACATTTTTAACAGAGGTAAAATACACACACATATATGTATATATACACATATATAGAAAAAGCAAATACAAATTATCTTAAGAGCAATTTGTTACATAAAAAGCAGTTAGAACGTTAAAAACAGTTTAAACAGTTCAAAGTCTCATGCTGGGTTAAAAGCCAGTGAGTAAAAATGGGTTTTAGGAAGGGTCTTAAAAGTAGCCAAAGAAGGGGCCTGTCTCACATGGAGAGGGAGATCGTTCCAGAGTAATATTGAATTTAATCATATTTCCATTTAATTATTTTTTATTTTTTATTTAATTGTATATGTTTTGCCGTTTTAGTCCATGGAAAACAGCACTTGAATGACTAAATATAGTTTAATGTCCATAGATGGGCTACAATTACATAAAGCCGTCATTTTTTTTATTGTGACGCGGGTTTGCTCCTGTAAAATACGGACGGCATTTAAAACTATTGGAAGCCGAACTTGAACAAATACCACCCTTACCTTCAGCCTCTCCGCCCGCGGAGGACATCTTGCTCAGGTTTAGGAATGTTGTTCCAATGGCATCATTTTTGCTGAGGCGGTCCCTGCCAGGAGAGCATTGATTGACATGTTATGCGGCGGCTATTGTGACGCGACTCTCTGTGCTGCAGGAAGTTTGTTCAGCTCTTACCAGTCAAACATGGTCAACTTGATGCGTTCACACATGGATGGGAACTGCCCAGAGCACAACAGACAGATGGTTAGTCTTCAAGGATGTATTGGAGAGCACTTTGGAGCCACGTTAATGCATTTTTGTACCTTGGCTTGGAGGTGGATGATTTGATTCCATTCGGGATTTGCATTTCTCTCAATGATTTTGGTGCACAGCTTAAAAAAAAAAAAAAAGACAAATAGTCAAAGTGAGAACTAAAAAGACATCTAGATTCAACCCAATTGTGACGTACCTTTTTCCCAGCAAAGCTGACCTCCATATATGGATCCACTAAGTTTTTCCTGTCCCCATCACCACCAAAGACATGCTTTACCGTCTGCACAAATGCATCATCCACTGCAAAATAGGAAAACATTTTTTTTACTACAATACTAATAAATATTCAACTTTTAAAATGTTTTGGTCATATACTTTGCGGCATATCTTCCGCACGGTACACTTTGAGGCTGAGTGTGGCCCATCGCATTGTGACTCCAGCTGGCACCAAAAGATTACTCTCGATGTCATCATGTTCTTCACTCAGGTCTCTCCTCTCGGTCTGCAGGTACAACAAATCAACACATTATTCAGTAACCATCAATATAGTATTCACTTTGTGAACAAATGTGTGAGCAAATTGTCCAACAGTTTAAGAACAACATTTCTCAAGGAATTTAGGGATTTCACCATCTACGGTCCGTAATATCATCAAAAGGTTCAGAGAATCTGGAGAAATCACTGCACGTAGCATTGAATGCCTGTGACCTTTGATCCCTCAGGCGGTACTGCATCAAAAAGCGACATCGGTGTGTAAATGATATCACCACATGGGCTCAGGAACACTTCACAAAAAAAACCCACTGTCAGTAACTACAGTTTGTTACTACATCTGTAAGTGCGAGGTAAAACTCTACTATGCAGAGTGAAAGCCATTTATCAACAACACCCAGAAACGCCGCCGGCTTCGCTGGGCCCGAGCACATCCAAGATGGACTGATGCAAAGTGGAAAAGTGTTCTGTGGTCTGACGAGTCCACATTTCAAATTGTTTTTGGAAACTGTGGACGTCGTGTCCTCCGGACCAAAGAGGAAAAGGACCATTTGGATTGTTATAGGCGCAAAGTTCAAAAGCCAGCATCTGTGATGGTATGGGGATGTATTAGTGCCCAAGGCATGAGTAACTTACACATCTGTGAAGGCACCGTTAATGCTGAAAGGTACACACAGGTTTTGGAGCAACATATGTTGCCATCCAAGCAACGTTATCATGGACGCCCCTGCTTATTTCAGCAAGACAATGCCAAGCCATGTGTTACAACAGCGTGGCTTCGTAGTAAAAGAGTGCGGGTACTAGAC
Source organism: Nerophis lumbriciformis (assembly GCF_033978685.3). Taxonomy (NCBI): domain Eukaryota; kingdom Metazoa; phylum Chordata; class Actinopteri; order Syngnathiformes; family Syngnathidae; genus Nerophis; species Nerophis lumbriciformis. Next base: position 13,359,204 of record NC_084549.2, read on the forward strand.
TGGCCTGCCTGTAGTCCAGACCTGTCTCCCATTGAAAATGTGACCCCGGACTGTTGAACAACTTAAGCTGTACATCAAGCAAGAATGGGAAATAATTCCAGCTGAAAAGCTTCAAAAATTGGTCTCCTCAGTTCCCAAACGTTTACTGAGTGTTGTTAAAAGGAAAGGCCATGTAACACAGTGGTAAAAATGCCCCTGTGTCAACTTTTTTGCATTGTGTTGCTGCCATTAAATTCTAAGGTAATGATTATTTGCAAAAGCAACGTTACGTTACTCAGTTCGAACATTAAATATTTTGTCTTTGCAGTCTATTCAACTGAATATAAGTTGAAAAGGATTTGCAAATCATTGAATTCTGTTTTTATTTACGAATTACACGACGTGCCAACTTCACTGGTTTTTAGGTTTTGTATATACACATTATTAAAACCATTCAGTGTGTTTAAAATTCATTTTCTATATTGTAATAAACATAAGACTAAAAATATGGCAAACTGTTTAAAGGAAAATGTTTTAACATACCGACCGAGAGATGTTTCCTATAGTAACTAGCTAAAAATATTGACTAATACAACTAAAAATTAAAATTCATTTGAAAATCAGAAAACGCAATAATAGATATGAAACGTTATTAATAAAAACAAAAATAGATACAAAAAATATTACATTTAAAACAACCCAATTTATTATTTATTTTGTTTTATTATTATTTTAGTAGTTTATTTAATTTTAATTATTTTAATTAATATTTTTAATAACCCTAAAAAACATGATTAAAATGGTTAATATGTTGAATAAAATACATTAAAAAGTCTCTTTAAAAATACAGTACAGGCCAAACGTTTGGACACACCTTCTCATTCAATGTGTTTTCTTTATTTTCATGACTATTTACATTGTAGATTGTCACTGAAGGCATCAAAACTATGGAGTGGAGTTATGTATTTAACAAACAAAGGTGAAATAACTGCAAACATGTTTCATATTCTAGTTTCTTTAAAATAGCCACCCTTTGCTCTGACTACTGTTTTGCACACTCTTGACATTCTCTCGATGAGCTTCAAGAGGTAGTCACCTGAAATGGTTTTCACTTCACAGGTGTCATAGTTTTGATGCCTTCAGTGACAATCTACAATGTAAATAGTCCTGAAAATAAAAAAAAACCATTGAAATGAGAAAGTGTGTCCAAACTGGCCTGTACTGTATATTCGGTTAAATCCAGTATCCCCCGCGACCCCGAAAGGGACAAGCGGTAGAAAATGGATGGATAAATGAACCTTCCCACCCCAAAATAAGCTAAATAAGGAAACCAAACCATAGAAAAATAGCTCCCAGCAATAGTGCAGTTCAATACTACTGCAAACTACAACTCCAGTAATAAATATATCATAAACATAATAAAAATAAATGAAAATGTAAAATATAATAACACAATAAGGTAAATGTAAATACTATTCATTACAATCTCTGTATAAAAAAACACTAGTGTTACCAGCTTTCGCATTAGATTGTGCAGGTGTATTTTTGTTTCACCATTTAACACTTAATACTAAAAGCCTGTAGGGCAGGGCTACTCAACTGGCGGCCCTGGGGCCAAATCTGGCCCGGGAATGACACAAGACAAGTTCAGTTCAAACGTCTCGGCAGCACATTCCTAAGAACACTAGAGTGTTCCTGTTGAGTAGAAGAACTTGCACCAGTGTAAAACCATTGGCAAAATAAGTCGACCAAAAACTAATGGCCACAACATAGGATGCTGGTTTTCAGGTTGAAGCGCTAATGTGCTCAAAGAGTACACCCACCGGTGGCTCTTCCCCAGTCGCCACGACAATAATGCTGACTTTCAGGTAACCTTTGGCACCAGAGCTGGAGTCATCCAGATCGCTCAGCAGGAGCCACTTCCTCATAATGCCGTGACCTGAACACAGAGTACTATTTCATTCAATGACCCCACCCTGAATTGCGCTCACTGCATTTGCATAAAAACTGAACAATATGGTACTGTAGTGTACAGTACTGTATATGCAAAGACTGACCAGGTTCATCGAAGATGTAGCCAACATCTAACTGTGGAAGAAAAGAAGCAATAAGTTACTGATTTAAAAGCTTGCATCAAATAAATGGATGATAAATAAAATTAACACAATTCCTTAAAGTTAGGTGCATGGCTTCACCTTAAACTCTCCCATTAGGCTGTCAGCTCTGAGGGAGAAGGAGTCATAAACCTTTACAAAGAAAAAGCAGTGTGTAATTAAATTGGAATTTCCTAAACATGCAATATATACCGTATTTTTCGGACCATAGGGCGCACCGGATTAAAAGGTGCACTGCCGATGAGCGGGTCTATTCAGGTCTTTTTTCATACAAAAGGTTTTCGACTAAGGTGTCGGCACGGACTACAATGGCGGAAGCGCTCAAATTTTCAGGACTTACGCAGATCCCAAGGAGACTACGGTCCATCCAGACCCACACCTCCCGTGACCTGAACAGTTTTTTCCCCTCGGCCATCAGTCACATGAACAATAACAAGATCTGATAGCTCAGTTACAGCTCATGTTATTCTATTCTGTGTTATATGTGTTTTATGTTGCATGATTGAACCAAGTAAAATTCCTAGTTTGTGAACCCGTTCTCAAACAATGACAATAAAAATAAAGATTCTGATTCTGAAGGTAAAAAAAAGTTGGTTTTGAATAATATTGCGAAACAAAACACCAGATAATGTCTGCCAATAGGTGCCAATTTGGGGTCCTTATACACACACACCATAATAATACTCCTATGTTGAAGCACAGTACGTTTGACTACGGTAGCCGTAATGTTTCAACAATTCATCAAGCGATGCAACTTCATGGCTTACCAAAGTCGTACTTAAACATTTTGACAGATTTTTGAGTGCCGTGTGTAATGTTCTATATCAGGGGTCCCCAAACTACGGCCCGCGGGCCAGATCCGGCCCCCCAGCATCCAAAATCCGGCCCACGGGAAGTCCCAAGTTAAAAAAAAAGTTTTTTTATTTTTTTATTTTTTTTTATCTTTCCTTTCTAATCCATTTTCTACCGCTTGTGACTCTCGGTGTCTCCTAGCCGCTCAGGCAAATCATATTGTCTAAAAATGAATTTTCCCATCGATAACGTGACAATGATAAATGTTGATGAACATCAATGTTAATTGATGTTAAATGACAAAACGGATTATAAAGACAATGTATATATGTATATATACATGTATACATACATATATATATATATATATATATATATACAGCCTGGTCCCCGGCCAAATTTTTTTTAACCCAATGCGGCCCCCGAGTCAAAAAGTTTGGGGACCCCTGTTCTATATTCTCAATGGAACATTTAAAGTTTTGATGTTGTTTACTGCCATCATATTGCAGTCTACACATATCTCTTATGTATGACTGCCATCTACTGGTCACACTTATCATTACAACATGTACCAAATAAAAATGCTTCGAGGTCGGTAAGCACAACCACAATCATGCCGTACATTAGTCGCACTGGGTAATAGGGCGAACTGTCCATTTTTGAGAAAATGAAAGGATTTTAAGTGCATCTTATAGTCCGAAAAATACGGTAATATTAAAAGTACACACCCTCAGATCAATGCTCTCATCGAACAGCTCTGAAGGGAGCATGTTAACATTGTAGAAAAACATCTGAAGGAGAGAGAACAAGTTACTCACAAGCAAACAATCACAACTTTTAACTTTTGAAATGGGGAAAAAAGCCTGTGAGATGAACTGAACACACGAGAAAGCAGAGGATGCGACATTGAAGTCATCAGATACCTCCGAAGAAGAGAGGGGTTATTGAAGCTGACCAGGTGAAGAAGACAAGGAGGATGTTAAAAACAGACAAGCAAGGTAAAAGTCTACACATCAAATGACACGTAAAGGCTATACATTGCCTCAATACCTCATCAAAGAATGGGTTATTTCCATTCCGTATTCGGGTTCTGTGCGTCTGGCCGCACAAGTTCACCTTCACCACAGGCTTGATGTTGTTGCCAGGCAGCTGTCGAGCCTCGATGACTCGCACGCGAATCTAGAAAGCAGCAGCAGCAAATTTAGGAAACTTTTTTGTTAGTTCTAAGGGACCTATGATGAATTTCGTCTTTTCTGACTTTTAAATGTTGTTTCCATACTGGATACTCGTGTTAATCAATGACTAAGTGACAAATCATGAATTGAGTTGAGTTGAGTTGAGTTGAGTTTGTGTTTATTTGGAACATGCATTCATACAACATGATGCATCACAATTTCCAGTTTCTCTATTCAACATGTTCGAAAAGGAGTAGGAAGAAGCATACCTTATTTAATCCCACCCCTTTTCCTTTACATAGAAGTTGCTAAAACTTTTGTTCACTTCCTGTTCTCAATTTATTCACACTATACTCCATAACTAACAACATTAAAAATACATAAATAATAATTAGTGAAGTAAGTTATATTTCATATGGTGAGATAAATAAGATTATCTAGAAAATGAATAGATGGATGGAATAAATTCAGAATGTTTATCATGGTTCTTCTTCTTTGTACTTTGTAAACACTTTAAGTTTGAAGAGTTTCTTGAAGTGGATCATATTAGTACATTGTTTGATTTCTTTGCTTAATCCATTCCATAATTTAATTCCACATACTGATGTACTGAAGGTCTTAAGTGTTGTACGTGCGTACAAATATTTTAAATTACATTTTTCTCTAAGATCATATTTCTCCTCTTGTGTTGAGAACAATTGTTGTACATTCTTGAGTAGCAGGTTATAGTTTGCTTTGTACATCATTTTAGCTGTTTGCGAATTCACTATATGGTGGAATTTCAGTATTTTCGATTCAATAAATAAAGGGTTTGTATGTTCTCTATATCCAACATTATGTGTTTTTCTAACTGATAATTTTTGTAACACCGTTAATTAAGTATGTGCATTTTGCCGTGAGTTTGCACGCAGTTTTGGATGCCTCTGTTCGCGGGGTTTTGCCTTTTGGCTGTGTCGTGACATCACTGCCAGGTGGACAAACTTATTTGGATATTAAAAGGGATCTATTATGCAAAACCACGATTCCTACCTGTTTTTGTTTATTTGGGATCTGCACAAGTCCCGAAAAATTTAAATCAAACCATGGAGGCAAGGCGGAGATATTTATAAAACAATCTTGTAAAATATGCACTGATCCTTTTATACGTCCTCCAAAACAGCTGTTTGGAATTTGCCGAATTTCTGACTTTTTTCTCCAAAATGTAACGTCAGCGAATCTTTCCATATATGGTAGAGGTTCAACCGAAGAGCTTTGCGCGAGTCCGCCCTTTTTAGCCCAAAGTTGGAGTCAATAAGTTCCTTATTAATTTTATCCTCTTGTTGTGGGGCAGACTGGCTCATACATTCACATGCATGCTAAAATCCTCCGCTGTTGCCATTTCTATTACAAAGCAGCGTATAGTTCGAACTTGTATCTGTCAAAAGACTCCATATGGAAGCGCTAAAAACTAAAACATGGCTGACGGGGAGAAGACGCAGTCGAAGTTCCCATCCATCCATTTTCTACCGTTTGTCCCTTTCGGGGTCGTGGGGGGGTGGGGTGCTGGAACCTATCTCAGCTGCATTTGGGCGGAAGGCGTGGTACACCCTGGACAAGTCGCCACCTCATCACAGGGCCAACACAGATAGACAGACAACATTCACACTCACATTCACAGACTAGGGCCAATTTAGTGTTACCAATCAACCTATCCCCAGGTGCATGTCTTTGGAGGTGGGAGGAAGCCGGAGTACCCGGAGGGAACCCACGCAGTCACGGGGAGAACATGCAAACTCCACACAGAAAGATCCCGAGCCCAGGATTGAACCCAGGACCTTCGTATAGTTTAATATTTGTCATCAGTGTTTGAACCTGACAATAATAGGTCCCCTTTAATATAATGTACTAATGTACAAAGTAAATGTTATCTTCTAAGCCTTCAGTGTATCTTGCTGCTATTCAGGTGATTAACAGTATGAATTGCCACCCTTAATTTAAACATGTGAATGTGATTAATATCCAGCGCTCACTCAAGTCCATCACAATACCTGGAAATCCTGGGCCTTATTAGCTAAGGCTCTGTGCCTCTTGCGGTTGACGCGGAACGACTTGTGGCACGCTTTCCCAAGCTGTTTTGGTGAGCCCGGACCTGCTGGGCTTCCATGATCCCCCGCCTCCGCATCAGCATCCCCCCCGTCACCTTCCTCATAGGCTCCTGTAGTCCAAAGGGAGGCTACATTACAAAACATCATTGATAGCCATAGTACAAATAATGCAGCACAATTCACTGTCAGTCAAAAGGGTCTAAACTTAAATAAAGACAAAACAAATGATGGAATGCATTGGAATTGACAGCCACAATGTATTCTACCTGGCATCTGGCAATTGTTTTATGATACAGTGTGTTTGTTGATGTACCATAAATGTTTTCGCCAATTATGAAGTCAGTGTGTTTGATTGGATGGATTGTTTTGCTTTAATTCTACACATACACTGGTACATACAATAGTAGTAGTAGTAACACATCTTAAGAGTAACCCAACTCAAAAGTGTTTTGAGATAAGAACGGTCGCTCTGCTAATTGTTATGCTTTAAGTTACAAGCAAATATTTGAGCTACAAGCATTGCTGACATTAGTTGGCGTAGAAAATGTCACAGTGAACCCATAGCTAGAGAACAACGTAACTTTCTTTTTTCAAGCATGGGAAGGAAGAAAGTGGGTGTGAAAGTCGGTACTGAGAAGAAGTGGATGATATTCATTGAATTAAAGAAATAAACCATCAACAACATGACCGAGCTTGTCGCCAACTTGGCGTATCCCTGCTAGTCTGCACCATACTGAAGCAGAATGAGACTAACGCCAGTCAAAGATGTTAAAATAATATTTAAACAAATGTTAAACAAATACGGAAAAGCTGCTGATGGTGTGTTTGACGGCAAAGCAGCTGGAGGGAGATACCACTCTCTAAGGCAGGGGTGCCCACACTTTTTCTGCAGGCGAGCTACTTTTCAATTGACCAAGTCGAGGGGATCTATACCTCATCATCATATGTGTGTGAATATATATATATATATATATTTATATATATTACATATATTTATATTTATGTATTTTATTGTTTTTCTTAACAAGTTAAAGGTGTTTAATGATAATACAAGCATGTGTAAGACATAGAGATTCCTTTCTTTTGTATTACCTGATTCTGGTGACTTGCATTGATTGGAATCAGACAGTAGTGCTGAGAACGTCCACATTTTCAAATGTTTACTTTGTAATTGTGACAAATCTGTTCACTTTAGACCACTATTGTTAAGAATTGGTAGCCATTTTCCTTGGAGCGCGAAAAAGGACTTCAAGAGACACTACCAGTGGAATCCAGTGATAAGAAGTCATCATTTACCTTCATATCAAAGGGTGAAAAAAACTGTTGCACACAGCCTTCAACTAAATAACACCGTGTCTTTTCCAAGACTCTATAAAGACACCTGCAATGGATTTGGTGCTAAACTGAAGCCAAGTCAGGACGATGGTATCTATGGGCAATGTGTAATATCACCCGGAATTAAATTAACAAACTGATTTTTGCCACTGTCAAAGCCAAATGTGGCTGAATATGACAAACGGAAAGAAAACTATAAAATCTGTGAAGTTAGCACAAACTTTCAGACGAATAGAGCAACTGTGCCAAGAGCCGAGGTCAAAGATGCGCTTCTGCTTGGAGACGGCGCCATATCTACCATAAACATAAAAAGAATGGTTACATGCAGCCATCCAAGTGCCATCGTCTCTGACATCACAGAACATTCATCTGTGGTCTTGGATAAACACCAAGGGATCAAACAGCTGGTTGTGCACGCGGGTGCTGTGGACGTCAGAAACCAACAGTCTGAAATCCTGAGGAAAGACTATTTGAGAGTGTTGATAAAGTGGAAACATCTACACTTATCAGTAGACCTCTCCCAAACATCGATGGGAGAGTATACAAATTCAGCAGGCCGCTTCAGCTGACTGCATGGCTGTCCAAAGTCTGTAAGTCCAGAGAACTGTATTTTATTGACAACTTTAATCTCTTCTGCCAAACATCTAAACAGATGTTGAGTAAGACGACTGACGGATAACTTCCTCCACGCTCTGAGAGATCAGAATAGGGCAGCCAGAAGAAGAACTCCCCTTCCTCTGCCACCTAGGAACCCAGCAAAGGACTCAGCCAAAGCAACCACAGCAACACCTCCAGAATCCTGAACACAGGAGTCTGATGCAGCAACTCCTCCATCATTATCACCTTCACCACGGTCCTCACCACAAACCTGGATTCCACCTCCTGTATCTATACCCTACAGAAATGTTTCAGTGCCTTTCTCCTCTCCACCGTCACCCATGACACTTCCTGGCCATCTTGAGAGCTTGGTAAAATCAGGGATTGAAATGATTTACTTACTCTGGACACAATCAAGGATTCTGTCAGCAAAAAAAAATTGCACCCCACTCCCTCCTCTCATTCAATTAACTAAAGTTGCCCCAGATGGGCCCGCACCAGCGGAGCCCGTAGCTGTTTTTCACAACAGCATCAATGCTGTTCTTTCTTCTAAAACAGGGGTGTCCAAACTACAGCCCGTCTTCAATTTGGCCCGCGAGACGACGTCTTCAAATTGGCCTACTAGATGGAACGAGTTCAATAAGATATGTTATGGTCGCGAGCGGTGTATTCATATTATATACAATTATACAGCACAAAAATAGCTGCCATTTGGTCGCCATCTGGTGGCCAACGAAAGTTAACCAACCATTAATTGTACTTGCAAGAACACACAGCACATCATTTACTTATACGACCCAATCTAAACAACCTTCCCTTGTCATGTTGCAGAAAAAAAAAATCAACCAGCACAAAAAATCAACAAACATGGTCACACATAGCACAACCTACTCATTGAACTTTGAGGATATTATAAAAACGTCCAATCAACATTAAAATATTAAATTAAAAAACAAACTTAAAACCTCTAAAGGCTTAGAGGCCACATGCGTGGACAGCATTTTTTAGCTCTTATTTCCAAAATTATGTACACTGCTGAATTGGGGTCTTATGGCCGCTTATGTGGACACTTATACTGCCATCTGGTGGTGTCAGAAGAGTATAACATACAATGGAATTTGGAAAAAAAAGTGTAAAAATAAGAATTAGCATGTCACTAAACATGAAGTACGCGTTTGCTACTTATGGACTAAATACATCATATCAAAAGATGATTCTTAGTTTTTATTCTAATTAGGGTCCAAAAAGCCCAAATAGCAAAGATAAATAAAAAAAAGCATGTAAACAAACAGCTTGGGCCTTAAGAGGTAGTAAACAAGTAAACAAGGTAGGAGTTGAACTTTCACATACTTTTATAATCCACTTGTAATAATTATTAATTACATATCAATTATATTAATATAATACTATGCACTCATATATGCATAAGCTTTATATATTCACCTATCCGTTTTCTACCCTACCGCTTGTCCCTTTCAGGGTGGTATGGGGCTGGAGCCTATCCCATATACATAGACATATACATATACATATTGGGCTTAAAAGCATGCAAAGTAAATATATATATATATGTATATATATATATATATTTTACTGTATATGTATATATTAAATATATATATATATATATACTGTATATATATATATATATACATATATATATATATATATATATATATATATATATATATATATATATATTGGGGTTTTTTCATAATTTGAGCATGTGTAATTCAAAATGGAGCTCAAACAATCATCCATACTCTATATCACTATTTACAAACCACCACAACATTCTAATTCATTTATTGATGATTTTACGGAATTACTTTCAGCTGTGTGCACTTATTTTGACTGTTTGGTCAAGGGACCTTAATGTGCATGTGGATGTAGTCAATGACAGACACACTAAAGAACTGTCCTTGAAATGTTTGGTCTAGCTCAGCATTTAAACGAGGCCACCCATAGCAGAGGCCATATTCTTGATTTGATCATTACGAGGAGCCTCGCTATCTCAAACATCAATGTTGTTGATGCTACTTTATCTGATTACTGTTGTGTTTTCTTCAACATTTCTGCGGTTGTTCAGGGAAGACTTATAAATGACAGCATACGGACACAGTCTGTAGAAATGATTAGGTTTAAGAACAGCCTGTATTCTAATGTTGATGATCATATATCAAGTGTTGTACATGTTTTGGATACCATTGCCATTGTGAGCAAAAGGCACCATTAAGAAATGAAAACTCGGTCTGCGCACAGAAAAGGGAGTGCCGCAGAGCCGAACGGAAATGGCGCATATCAAAGCTCCAAGCTCAATATGAGATTTACAAAAGAAGATAAGTGTGTTCACCCAGACTTTGCGCAGAATAAGGAAAAAATATTTTTATGAAATCATCACAAACTGTAGTGACAACTCTTGTGTCCTTTTTGCTACTGTAAACAGATTAACTAATCCTCCATTTTTACTTCCAATACAACTCATTTCTACATCAAAGTGCAATGAGTTTGAAAAATCCTTTCATGAAAATTAAAGGCATTAAAAATGCGATAACTCCTAGAAAACAATTAGCTACCCTGCAGCCAGCTAGTCAACTAGAGCTGGCACGTTTCACTCCTGTCACTGTCAAAACATTTGAAAAGTCCATCAACACACTGCCCTAATGAGTTACCCACTAGATTTCTAAAGTCTGTGCTGCGCAGTTTGTTACCACAATACACTCATCTAGTTAACACCTCACTTCAGACTGGAACATTTCCAAAGGCCTTAAAAACTGCTGTCATTAAGCCCCTCTTAAAGAAGACTAGTCTTGATGCCACTGTGCTGAACAACTATTGGCCAATATCAAACCTGCCATTTCTGGGCAAAGTTGTAGAAAAAGTTGTATACCAACAGCTTAGTGACATTCTCCTGCATAACAATGTGTTTGATGCTTTTCAATCAGGCTTCAGGCCCCACCACAGCACTGAAAAAGCTCTGCTCAAGGTGAAAAATAATATCCGCCTGAAGCCCTGAACACAGACGCAAGAAAAGTCTTGGTCTTGGTTCTACCTTTGACACAGCTGACCATACTATCTTATTACAGAGGTTAGAAAACTGGGTGGGAATATCCAGTTCTTCTCTTTATTGGTTCAAGTCCTATCTCGATCACAGGACATGCTTTGTTGGAATTGGTAACTGTGTCTCTGACCAAATGGCTATGACCTGTGGGGTTACTCAGGGCTCGATACTTGGACTCCTGTTGTTCAACTTGTACATGCTGCCACTAAGTCAGCTAATACGCAGCTTCAATGTGTCTAATCCCAACTATGTATATGATACTCAGATACGTATCACTGACGGCAGGTGAACGTCTGCCTGTTGATTCACTTTGTTGCTGCATCGAACAGATCAGTGTGTGAATGCAAATCAATTTTCTTCAGCTAAACTCAGACAAAACTTAAATCATTGTATTTGGCCCACAGAAGCAAAGAGAAACTATTATTAGTCACATTGAGACTCTCTCCCTGAAACCTAATAATCAGGTTAGCAATCTACGGGTAATAATGGATTCAGATTTGAACTTTAACAGCCACATTAAGTCAATAACATCAGTACCTTTTTACCACCTAAAAACATTGCCAAATTCAAAGAAGTAATGTCTTAATCAGACTAATTCATGCTGTTGTCTCCAGTAGGTAAGACTACTGTAATGGCCTTCTCCATGGACTCTATAAATAAGCTGAAAGCAGCTGCAGTACATCCATAATGCTGCTGCTCGAGTCCTGACTAGAACCAGAAAATACGACCAGTGCTTAGGTCAATGCACTGGCTTCCTGTTGCTCAGAGATGAGACTTTAAAACAGTATTTTCATGGTCTTGTGCCAAAGCACATCTCTGACAGGTTAGAGCCATATGAACCACCTCGAGCTCTGAGAACCTCAGGGAGTGGTCTCCTGCTGGTGGCCATAGTCAGGATGAAACATGGTGAAACTGAGTTTCAGTTTTATGCCCCTAAAATCTGGAATAGTCTTCCTGAAGATGTGAGACAGGCCTCAACGTTGGCAATGTTCAAATCCAGGCTTAAAACACTTTTTGTCATGACTTGGTCCTGGGTGTTTGCTTTTCCGGAATGCAACGGAAAGTTGGCTCGGGCGAGACGGGAATGTAAGTACATGATTTATTTAATATATCAAAAAAAAGTACAAACGAAAAGCGCGCACAGTGGCGGAGAACAAACTATGAAACCAAAAGACTATAGCATTAATAAACAAAAACTTACTTGGCTTGGACAAAAATAGCAGCATGAAGGATGGACATGAAAACAAGTGTCAGGAATGTACAGAGCATAAATGTGAGATGTCGCCAGAACGACAAACTGAAAACAATGAACTTAAATACTATAGACATGATTAGTGAAAGCAGGTGCGTGACTCAGAACGTGAAACAGGTGCGTGACGTGACAGGTGAAAACTAATGGTTGCTATGGTGACAAAACAAAACAAAAGTGCACAAAAAGTCCAAAAACAAAACCGAACATGACTAAAACAAAACATGATCACACAGACATGACACTTTCATTTTATTGTGTATATGCAGGCAACTGAAAGTATTTCATTTAGATTATTTTATTTTAATATGAATCATAATAGTTTTTAGGATATTTAATTTCATAGTTTTAATTTGAATTATTATTTTTATGATTATTGTATTTTTATTTTTGCCTTAAAATTTCCTGTAAAGCACTTTGAATTGCGTTGTGTACGAATTGCGCTCAATAAATGCACCTGCCTTTCCTTGCCTTGGTGGTGTTCTCATACTTTTAAATTAATTTGGACCATTCCTGCAAACTGCACCTTTGAATATTTCATTTTCTTACCGTTATCCACATGGGACAAGTCTCCATCAGCCTCGTCCCCAGGTGGTTCATACCCAATGAGCAAACTAATAGTGGCCTGAAAAAAGATATTCAAATATAAAGATTTACTGTCAAGCCAACATTTAGAAGACATTTTAATCATGTTAGTGACTTTGCTATGTCCTTTACCCCAATAGGCTGCTGCTTCTCATTGCTCAGGGGCACATTCTTGGACGGCAGGGACCTCACGTGACCACCAGCCAAGTCTCTTAAAGAGATTTTTGCAGAGCCAATGAACCTGAAAGGCAATTCAGAAATGACAAACTTATTAAAATTGTGAAATTGCTGTTTTGATTTGCGCAAGCTTCTGGGAAAGGCAAAGGTCATCGCTGAATTTCAGTGCGGAAAGAAACTGGTCAGTGTGTTTGGGCGTTGCTACGGTTAGTGAATTGTTTTATACTTCCCCATTCCACTTCTTCACCATGGCCATCATGTGTGTTTTTTAACCACAAAGGATTGCAAAATATGCAGAATGAATCAGTGATCACAAAATATATTCCTACATGATTTGCTCATTTCTGTGACAAAAACACTAAGAAAAGCGACCCAAAGATGACAGAAACAAGAAACAACAGAGATGGTAACAATTATCCCACACCACAGGCATGTGGCGTGCTGTGTCCATGCGGCCAAATTTGGAGACAAGGGGGCAGGATTAAGGCAGTCCTATGAATATAGGGCCAGTTTTCTTTATAATCAGTCTTTGCCTGACAGTTTTAGGACCTTACATGGCTTAAAAAAGTTAGATTTTCCTTAAGAAGTAGCAATGGAGATATAAATCTCATATCATGCACATGAGATGAATATATCCTACATCAACCACATCCTCTTTTTGCAGCTGCAAAGTCCTCATTCAAAACAATGCTTTCCTACAAATAACAATACATCGTTACTCAACCCCTTAAAAATGTGACTCATTGTATTGCAAACTGTTGATTAGTTTGCTGTCTAAAGAAGTGCATCATGACATTAGCTCTGGGAAGTGAAGCTTCTGCGACAAAGTCAATTGTTCAGAACATTTAGACGGAGATTGTTCCATCACATTACAAATAATACATGAATAAATACAATTAATTAATTATTTAAACCCTTTTTTTTTTTTACTTTATTTTGTTTCTCATGGTACCATGAAGTGATTACCTTATTCGGGTTTTACCATTTAGTGGTCAATTGTACGGAATATGTACTGTACTGTGCAATCTACTAACAAAAGTTTCAATCAATCAATCAATGGTCTGAGAATATTTCAGGTGCATTTTGGCAAGCTTTTGAATAAGAAATGGCTTTTGTTTTTTGCCACAGACTAATTGGTCCGTGTACCTTCCGTTCAATTCTGAAACACATATCAAAAAACAAAGTTAGGGCCGTTTTTAAATTTTTAACCAATTTGGCAGATTTGAAAACAAACAAAAAAAGGATTGATTTGCATTTAAATATTGCCATAAAATTTGATTTTGTGCTGTTTTCCTTTTATGGATTTTTATTTTTCCAGATAAACACAAAAATCCAATTCGTGTTTATCCAAAATGCAAAAATGCGTGTTTATCTGTGTGATGACAAATTGAACTGGAAGCAGTATTTAACTCTTCCTTCGCGTTTAGCATGTTTTTAGCATAAAGATAACACCTTTGTTCAGCAGGCGTCCTATTATCGTTTTAAAAATAGTTGTTCAACTTTTGTTTCAGAAATAAAAATAGAAAAAATGGCCCGGAATTTGTTTTTTGATATGCATTTAAGAATTCAAAATAGAATGAACGGAAGGTACACGGACCCTTTGTTTTTTGCAACAGGCTAGTTGGTCCGTGTACCTTCCGTTCATTCTATTTCCAATTCTGAAACGCAAATCAAAAAACAAAGTTAAGGCGGTTTTTTGATTTTTTACTATATATGGCAGATTTGAAAACAAACAAAAAATAGTTGATTTTCATTAAAATATTGCCATAAAAATAGATTTTGTGCTGTATTCCTTTTATGGATTTTTATTTTTCCAGATAAACATAAAAAATCCAATTCATGTTTATCCAAAATGCAAAAATGTGTGTTTACCTGTGTGATGACAAATTGAACCGGAAGTATTTTAGCTTTTCCTTCGCGTTTAGCATGTTTTTAGCATAACGGTAACACTTTTGTTCACCAGGCGTCCTATTGTCGTTTTAAAAATAGTTGTCCAACTTTTGTTTCAGAAATAAAAATAGAAAAAATGGCCCGTAATTTGTTTTTTGATTTGCATTTAAGAATTGGAAATAGAATGAACGGAAGGTACACGGACCCTTTGTTTTTTGCAACAGGCTAGTTGGTCCGTGTACCTTCCGTTCATTCTATTTCCAATTCTGAAACGCAAATCAAAAAACAAAGTTAGGGCCGTTTTTCGATTTTTCACTATATATGGCAGATTTGAAAACAAACAAAAAATAGTTGATTTTCATTAAAATATTGCCATAAAATTAGATTTTGTGTTGTTTTCCTTTTATGGATTTTTATTTTTCCAAATAAATACAAAAATCCAATTTGTATTTATCCAAAATGCAAAAATGCGTGCTTATCGATGTGATGACAAATTGAACCTGAAGCAGTATTTTAGCTTTTCCTTCGCGATTAGCATGTTTTTAGCATAACGGTAACACCTTTGTTCACCAGGAGTCCTAATGTCGTTTTAAAAAAAGTGTCATTAAATAGTTGTCCAACTTTTGTTTCAGAAATTAAATCAGAAAAAATAGCCCAACGTTTGTTTTTTTATTTGCATTAGGTAAACGGACCAATGTTCGCAAATGTATCTATAAATAGCAACTTCCGGTTCCAGTGTCAGAATATGAAAAAACATCTGTTTTTGGTCTGTTTTTTTTTTTTTCCGTTTCTACTGACTTATGATTTTAATTTTGGTGTATGGATTATAAAATGAAAATAAAATCATTTTTTAAGATCTATTTATTGCTCTTCGACAATAACGACCACCTCACAACCACTCTTCATTTTCCAATTCAATTTTTTGTATTTCAAAAAGAAATTACAATAATTTTTTGTTTTTAATTTCCCATTCATAAAAGGAAAATCCAATGGCTAAAAGATACACTGACCTGAAAGACTATTTGCACTGAAACCCAGAAGTAAGAAATCTCTGAAGAAGGAACACTAGCATGTCTAACTCTAACTACACCCTAACATTTGAATAAACAAAGGCTTCCTGTTAAATAAATGCCTGCATGGTACTCTCAGTGGAGCTAATAAATACCTGTGGCCACCCTACTGTAAAAGCAAATACAGCCTGATGATAAATTCAGCAACTGGTCTATTATTGTCTGTCTATCTGTAAGATGTTTTTGCCTGCTCATATTACACTGTTTCAATGCTTGAAGATGGCACCAAATCAGCTACTAAGATCAGCTTCACAAACGGCAATATATTCCCCTTAAGATGACATACCCTTTATTGAACAAAGGTGAGTATATACCTCCCCTCTCAGTATATCGTCTCAAGAGACAATATAGAAATGAAACATGGATATACTTCAGAGTACCATACCATACCATACTATACCATACCAACTGTATTTATAAAGTCCTTTAAAAACAACCACAGTTGAAGAACAAAGGGCTGTACACCACAAAGAAATACAGGCAAAGGACAGACTAAAAAATAACATTTAAAACAGAGGCACATAGAAAAAGCAAATACAAATTATCTTAAGAGCAAATTTGTTAGATAAAAAGCAGTTAAAAAGTTAAAAACAGTTCAAACAGTTCAAGGTCTCATGTTGGGTTAAAAGCCAGTGAGTAAAAATGGGTTTTAAGAAGTGTCTTAAGAGTAGTCAGTGTACAGCTTGTATAGCAGTACAGATGTACTATCAACTAAAAACACAGACATTATAGTCTAAATAGTTGGCAACTAGGGATGGGCGACAGATATTGCAGCCTCCTGCGATTACAATATATATCACGATACATTATTTGGTATGTAAACAATAATGGAACCATTTCAAAACAGGTTACAAAGACTCCTGATTTGGTTGCTGATGTATGTGGTAACATATTGTGTCATTATTATTACCGGTATTCCATCCATCCATTTTCTACCGCTTGTCCCCTTTGGTGTTGCGGGGGGTGCTGGAGCCTATCCCAGCTGCAGTCGGGTTCTTTTCTTTATAACTATTAATAATCTAGTTGTTAATTTACGTTAACATCTGCTTACTTTCATGCTATAACACGGTTCTATGTACATTTGTGTTTAATTGTAACAAGCGCTTACTCTATTCTTCTGTTGTTTGGACACTTTACATTAGTTTCGGGCGATAGTACAAATTTGTGTATTCATGCAATACCAAGTGTTCAAAGGGGCAGTATTGTTCATACCAATGCTGGTACTGATACTTAAGATTTTCAAGATCATTGAATGATTAAATGTTTGAGCACAACTGTAATCAAATAACAACACAGGATGGCAATTTAACAATATAAACTCTCCATCCATCCATCCATTTTCTACCCTTTGTCCCTTTTGGGGTGGTGGGGGGGTCGTTGGAGCCTAAATATTTGAATTACTTTTGGCTTGGATTTCATTCCTTTGGTAATTCTTTTAAAGTCCTCATGTGTCCAAGGACCTACAGTATTTTTCTGAGTTTTTGTCTCTGATTTTTTTTCTTAAAAAAATATCAATCTAACTACAGTAGTATTGATCATATACTGATGCTATACTTGACATTGTTACTATCGATATATCTATCGATCATACTTGGCAACCTTGAGACCTCCAAATTCGGGAGATGGGGGGGGGGGGGGGGGGTGTTGAGGTGTGGGGGAACGGGGTTGAGGTGGGCGGGGTTGGGGGTGGGCGGGGTTTAGTGGTAGCGGGGGTGTATATTGTAGCCCGAAAGAGTTAGGGCTGCAAGAGATTCTAGGTATTTGTTCTGTTGTGTTACGGTGCGGATGTTCTCCCGAAATGTGTTTGTCATTCTTGTTTGGTGTGGGTTCACAGTGTGGCGCATATTTGTAACAATGTTAAAGTTGTTTATACGGCCACCCTCAATGTGACCTGTATGGCTGTTGATCAAGTATGTCTTGCAGTCACTTGCGTGTGTCTGCAGAAGCCGCATACAACATGAGACTGGGCCTGGTTTGGTGGTAGCTGGTGTGTATATTCTAGCCCGGAAGAGTTAGGGCTGCAAGGGATTCTGGGTATTTGTTCTGTTGTGTTTATGTTGTGTTACGGTGCGGATGTTCTCTCGAAATGTGTTTGTCATTCTTGTTTGGTGTGGGTTCACAGTGTGGCGCATATTTGCAACAGTGTTAGAGTTGTTTATACGGCCACCGTCAATGTGACCTGTATGGCTGTTGATCAAGTATGTCTTGCAGTCACTTGCGTGTGTCTGCAGAAGCCGCATACAACATGATACTGGGCCGGCACGCTGTTTGTATGGAGAAAAAGCGGACTCAACGACAGGTTGTAGAGGACGCTAAAGGCAGTGCCATCACGGCACGCCCTCAATATTGTTGTCCGGGTGAAAATCGGGAGAAATTAGGGAGAATGGTTGCCCCGGGAGATTTTCGGGAGGGGCACTGAAATTCGGGAGTCTCCCGGAAAAATCGGGAGGGTTGGTATCGATCCACCCACCTCTGTTTGCATTCAAGAGTTCGAGCTTAGCAGTTAGCATATCCTCCTATGATGCGTTGTTTGATTGATTGATTGAAACTTTTATCAGTAGATTGCACAGTACAGTACATATTCCGTACAATTGACCCCTAAATGGTAACAACCAAATACGTTTTTCAACTTGTTTAAGTCGGGGTCCACGTGAATCAATTCATGGTAATTGTGTAGTATGTTTAGCTATTCTTCGTCCTACAGTGATAAGTGATACTTGTACGAAACATAGTTTATTTGCCGCCATGGAGGGCGAGAATTGCTGACTTAGAAGTGGCTTTGCATTGTGGAAGGACGTTAGTCGCTAGCGAGGACGCTACTTTGCATTGAGGACGAGTTTGTTCGCTTGTCACTGTCAAATTGACAGCTAGATTTTGTCATCAACATGCGTTATCACAATATAACGGTAGCATTAAAAAGCTCTATCGCCGGCCAAAGGTACAGTTCAAAAGTTTACATACAATTGTAAAGAACATAATGTCATGGCTGTCTTGAGTTTCCAATACTTGCTACAACTCTTGTTTTTTTGTGATAGAGTGATTGGAGCACATACTTGTTGGTCTCAAAAAACATTCATGAAGTTTGGTTCTTTTATGAATTTATTATGGGTCGACTGAAAATGTCAGATGAAACAAAAATGGAGCTGTTTGGCCACAATACCCAGCAATATGGTTGGAGGAGAAAAGGTGAGGCCTTCAATCCCAGGAACACCATACCTACCGTCAAGCATGGTGGTGGTAGCATTATGCTCTGGGCCTGTTTTGCTGCCAATGGAACTGGTGCTTTAAATGGGACAATGAAAAAGGAGGATTACCTCCAAATTCTTCAGGACAACCTAAAATCATCAGCCCGGAGGTTGGGTCTTGGGCGCAGTTGGGTGTTCCAACAGGACAATGACCCCAAACACACGTCAAAAGTGGTAAAGGAATGGCTAAATCAGGCTAGAATTAAGGTTTTAGAATGGCCTTCCCAAAGTCCTGACTTAAACGTGTGGACAATGCTGAAGAAATAAGTCCATGTCAGAAAACCAACAAATGTAGCTGAACTGCACCAATTTTGTCAAGAGGGGTGGTCAACCAGAAGCTTGTGGATGGCTACCAAAAGTGCCTTATTGCAGTGAAACTTGCCAAAGGACATGTAACATTGCTGTATGCATACTTTTGACCCAGCAGATTTGGTCACATTTTCAGTAGACCCATAATAAATTCATAAAATAACCAAATTTCATGAAAAAATAAGAGTTGTAGAAATTATTGGAAACTCAAGACGGCCATGATATGATGTTTTTAAAAGTGTATGTAACCTTTTGATCGTGACTGTATATACTTTATATTGTAACTTGTGTATATTGTGCAACCCTACTGGCAATACAAGATAATTGTGTCTTGCCTACAGTCAAGCATGGTTATAAAGACATACAGTGCACTCTGAAGCATTGGAAAACTGGGCCAATATCAGTTTTTCCTAAAAGAACAACACATTAAGAGTTAAAAATAGATTCCACATGGCTTAGCTTAACTGTACTACAATTAAGGCGCTTCGGGTCAGATTATTTTTCCTCAACTCAGCATCACATATTTCATATTCTCCCTAAAATGGTATCAATTCTGCAATGCAGACTTTATCTCTACCACAGCTGTAGCAGTTACAAGCCAGGGCAGGCACTCTTGCTCAACCCTCCCTCATGCGTCTAAAGCAGGCAGGGGTCATGGAAAAATATTTAAATGTGTGCGTGGCTTGCGACAGAGAACACCTAAACTCTTTTCTCGACCAACAATGGGTCACTGCGATTGATTTATCCTGCCCTGTATACACTGCACTAACCCGTCATTGCAGCGAGTGGTGCATCCCCCATCCTGTAAAGGGAAGTTTAAAAAAGAGCAGTGATTCTCTCCTTTTAAGGCAGCATTCCTTTTGAGCGCAGCCATGAGGATGACAATACTTCTTGTTGAAGAAGTACAAGTCTCAACTTAACTACAATGTGCTCACTGGTTTAGAAAAAAACAGTAAATTGACCCCTATCAACATTTTTTCCAGGTGAATTTACTATGCTTTAGTGTTGTCCCGATACCAATATTTTGGTACCGTACCGGTACCAAAATGTAATTTGATACTTTTCGGTACTTTTCGATACTTTTCTAAATAAAGGGGACCACAAAAAATTGCATTATTGGCTTTATTTTAACAAAAAATCTTATGGTACATTAAACATATGTTTATTATTGCAAGTTTCTCCTTAAATAAAATAATGAACATACAAGACAACTTGTCTTTTAGTAGCAAGTAAGCAAACAAAGGCTCCTAATTTAGTCTGCTGACGTATGCAGTAACATATTGTGTCATTTATCATTCTATTATTTTGTCAGAATTATTAAGGACAAGTTGAAAAACATCCATCCATCCATCCATCTTCTTCCGCTTATCCGAGGTCGGGTCGCGGGGGCAGCAGCCTAAGCAGGGAAGCCCAGACTTCCTTCTCCCCAGCCACTTCGTCCAGCTCTTCCTGTGGGACCCCGAGGCGTTCCCAGGCCAGCCGGGAGACATAGTCTTCCCAACGTGTCCTGGGTCTTCCCCGCGGCCTCCTACCGGTCGGACGTGCCCTAAACACCTCCCTAGGGAGGCGTTCGGGTGGCATCCTGACCAGATGCCCGAACCACCTCATCTGGCTCCTCTCGATGTGGAGGAGCAGCGGCTTTACTTTGAGCTCCCCCCGGATGGCAGAGCTTCTCACCCTATCTCTAAGGGAGAGCCCCGCCACCCGGCGGAGGAAACTCATTTCGGCCGCTTGTACCCGTGATCTTGTCCTTTCGGTCATAACCCAAAGCTCATGACCATAGGTGAGGATGGGAACGTAGATCGACCGGTAAATTGAGAGCTTTGCCTTCCGGCTCAGCTCCTTCTTCACCACAACGGATCGATACAGCGTCCGCATTACTGAAGACGCCGCACCGATCCGCCTGTCGATCTCACGATCCACTCTTCCCTCACTCGTGAACAAGACCCCGAGGTACTTGAACTCCTCCACTTGGGGCAGGGTCTCCTCCCCAACCCAGAGATGGCACTCCACCCTTTTCCACTACTTGTTCATTTACTGTTAATATCTGCTTACTTTCTCTTTTAACATGTTCTATCTACACTTCTGTTAAAATATAATAATCACTTATTCTTCTGTTGTTTGGATACTTTACATTAGTTTTGAATGATACCACAAATTTAGGTATCAATCCGATACCAAGTAGTTACAGGATCATACATTGGTCATATTCAAAGTCCTCATGTGTCCAGGGACATATTTCCTGAGTTTATAAACATAATACAAATTTTAGAAAAACTAAAGAAGATTTCGTGATGCTAAAAAATATTGATGTAATCATAGTAGTATCGACTAGATACGCTCCTGTACTTGGTATCATTACAGTGGATGTTAGGTGTAGATCCACACATAGCGTTTGTTTACATTGTGACTCGGGTGAGCTACGGTGTGTAGTGAAACATGTTTAGCTATTCCTCGTCCTGCAGGGATGATACTTGTAAGAAATTTACTGTATTTGTCGCCATGGAGGAGAGGATTAGTGATTTAGAAGTAGCTAAAATACTGCAGACTGCGGACGGACTTTAGCCGCTAGCTAGCTAGCCATGTCTTATCGACCTCTACCTGAGGGTGTTTCAGTGTTATAGCTTCACCTTTATCGTTTATAGCTTTTAAGCCAATATGCGTCCATTCTCCCTTTTCTGTCTACACACTTGTGTCTGCTTGTAAGTACTCCGTAAGTGTGCGCTGTCGAACATGCTCCTCTGCTCGTAAACCAGCAATGACACAACGTGACGACAGGAGAGCGGGGGGTGGGAGATCATTACTTTTTAGAGGCGTTATAGTACCGAATATGATTCATTAGTATCGCGGTACTATACTAATACCGTACAACCCTACTATGCTTGTTTGCTCTAATGCATGGATATTCAACTAAATTGCTTTGGGGGCCACATTTCCAGAAATCTAAGGACGGCGGGGGGCGCAGACTTCTCTCTTTACTATTAGTCTAATTTTGTATATTATGGGGAACCAATGTCCTCTACAGCAGTGGTTCTCAAATGGGGGTACACGTACCCCTGGGGGTACTTGAAGGTATGCCAAGGGGTACGTGAGATTTTTTTAACTATTCTAAAAATAGCAACAATTCAAAAATCCTTTATAAATATATTTATTGAATAATACTTCAACAAAATATAAATGTAAGTTCATAAACTCAGTGAAGCACAAGCTCAGGTTTCTCACTAAAACGTCTGTCAAAAAGAACTGTGAAAAGAAATGCAACAATGCAATATTCAGTGTTGACAGCTAGATTTTTTGTGGACATGTTCCATAAATATTGATGTTAAAGATTTCTTTTTTTGTGAAGAAATGTTTAGAATTAAGTTCATGAATCCAGAGGGATCTCTATTACAATCCCCAAAGAGGGCACTTTAAGTTGATGATTACTTCTATGTGTAGAAATCTTTATTTATAATTGAATCACTTGTTTATTTTTCAACATGTTTTTAGTTATTTTTATATCTTTTTTTCCAAATAGTTCAAGAAAGACCACTACAAATGAGCAATATTTTGCACTGTTATACAATTTAATAAATCAGAAACTGATGACATAGTGCTGTATTTTACTTCTTTATCTCTTTTTTTCAACCAAAAAACGCTTTGCTCTGATTAGGGGGTACTTGAATTAAAAAAATGTTCACAGGGGGTATATCACTGAAAAAAGGTTGAGAACCACTGGTCTACAGTAGACATTTGATTTAGTTCTATTTATTTTGTCAGAGTTCTGCGGTTTTTAAAGACCTTCTGCAAGGAAGCTAATCAGAGATCATCTCTATGACGGCACTAGTGTTTTTTAAGAATCTGCTGCTAAAATGTGAGTCTCTCACAAGTCGTCTTAACTGAACTCGCGGGCCACCAGTTGAATAGCCCAAATGATGAAAAAGAGAGTGTACTTGTTAAGATTTTATCAATACCGATACTAGAGATGTGTGATAAATGCTTAAAATGTAATATCGGAAATTATCGGTATCGGTTTCAAAAAGTGAAATGAATGACTTTTTAAAACGCCGCTGTACGGAGCGGTACATATCCGGTAAAACACGGACGTAGGGAGCAGTACAGAGCAATTGCGTCTCCCAGTCAGCAGCCCCTCCCCATGCCCCTCTCCCACACACAACACAGGAGTTGCAGCATGACTGCAACATGAGAGGTTTACTGGCGACGCTTGATGACCTCATCAAACTGCCGCGAGCGCAGCATAACAACAACAAGAGTGTGTTGTTGCCGGTGCTGTAGCCGTGGATAACAAGCGAGCTCGCTCGGTGACCGACTAACGACACCATGTCTATGGTTTGGGATTATTTTAAAATGTCTCTGACGGATAAAAAACTGGCAATTTGCAATGACTGCAAAAAGTTGGTTATGCGAGGAGGAACCAAGACGTCTTCCTTTAATACGAGCAATTTGATCTCCCACCTCTCATAAGGAGAAACACGATGAATACAAGCGGAAGATGGATGTGAGCCCAGTTTATAATTCCCTGTTATACAGTATGCCAGGCAGTCTTGCACTAAATGAGGACTATGTTATTGTTTACTTTATTACTCTAGTATACTCTGGACTGAAGCTGTGTGCCTCCATTGTTTTTGTAGCTGTTGTTTTGAGGCATGTTTAAAAAAAATAAAAAAATAATGCACTTTGTGAAAGTCAAAGTATAGTACTTCCCTTAGTTGTAGTGGGTATCAGGATTATCTCAGAGAGAGCATGTCCCAAATTCCAAGATGCTGTTTTAAGGCATGTTAAAAAAAAGTAATACACTTTGTGACTTCAATAATAAATATGGCAGTGCCATGTTGGCATTTTTTTCCATAACTGGAGTTGAAGTTGTTCTCTTATTTTGGAAAACCTTGTTACATTGTTTAATGCATCCAGCGGGGCATCACAAGAAAATTAGGCATATAATGTGTTAAATCCACGACTGTATATATATCGATATATACGGTTGGTATCGGAATCGGTAATTAAGAGTTGGACAATATCGGAATGTCGGATATCGGCAAAAAAAGCCATTATCGGACATCTCTAACCGATACCAATATCGATACCAGCATTCATCGGTACTCTTATCTGTACTGTTTGTGTAACGAAAGATGTGAAAATATAAATGTTTTATTACCATTTTCATTAGCAGGTTGTACACCACCAACATCATGCAACATCTCACAGCAGGGACGTTTTTTTTTTTTTATCAACACCTGCTTTTTAAGTCTTAAACAAGTGTGTGCAGTGTATGGTGCAATGCGTGATCTTGCCAAGATCACACAGATCCATCAGTGTGTTTCTATTCATTACAATTACACTTAGCTGGAAATGATATTTGTGTATGGCATTCATGTGCAGAGCACAGGCCTGTTCCAAGATATATTATATTAAACATGATGTAAAATGATACCTTTACTAAGCAGTTACAGTTACTTAGCACTCTTGAGTCAATCAAACCGACAAGTACGGGTGTTTCGATAAAACATTTTCACTTCCAATACAATACCGATATTGTAGTGTTGGCTGATACCACAAGGTTTACTCAAGTGAAATTAGTCAGAGATCAATGGTAGGCAGTGACGTGCAGTCACTAGAGGCAGGTGAGGCCCCGCCTCACCTGCCATCATGGAAAGAAAAAAAATGTAAAAAGAAAAAAAAAATATATTAAATTGTTAAATGTATCCAGTGATTATACTATAAAGTTATTTTCCATTTAACTTCACCAGTTTTAGGTAATTTGTATTCAAAATCGCTGAATTTTCACATTTGCCGTTCAAATACTGAGAAGAGACGGTGCGGTGAACAGCAGCCAGTCGAGGCACGTCACTCAGTGCCTCAACATGGACGGACTCGGCTAACTGCTGGTCTGCTGTGCAGTGAGACCGTATTGCTATATGAACTATATTATACATGTCCATAGTTTAGTTAGCTGAGGTATATAATGTACAGTGTATTTTGTCAACAACTGTATGTGTGTAACGTATTTCTTGTGCTGAGCGATCATAAAACGGCTGCAAAAGACGCATTGGCTGAGGCTCGCCTCCTGCACCCCCGCCGTAGAATGCACGGCAACCCCTGACGGGAGTGTTATATCAACTAAAGCCCATACTTAAACTTTCCACGTGCAAGATTGAATCTATTTAAAAAAGTTATTTCATAAGAAGCCAAAAAATGCAAAAACAATAATGTTCGTGTTGGAGGAGTTGTGAATGACTGCAGGGCCACAACATTAGGTACACCTGCAGAATGCAGGTGTACCTAATTCACAACTCAACTGATGTATGCGTCTGTGGAGTGGGTAAAATACTCATTAAACAAGAGTAATGCTTGATTGTCCAATTTTTTGTTGTGTTTTGATGCCATTCAAACGTTACGCGATAGAGTGACGTCAGGAGGTGACTAAGAAAGACCTGTCAGTGGACGCTTTATCACGTCGAAGCAACTTTATGGATTATTATATTACTACAATTTTTGAGTGGATTAATATTGGTTGGTAGATTACTGGATCATTAAGAGTATGGTTGATCAACACATTCTCTTCAAACTGACACAAACTCTTATTAGCGTGTGTGACATTGAGGGACTTTTGAAGAGAAAATATTGTGTCACAAACTCTTGCGTGGTGTTGCTTCCTTATTTGTGATTATTCCAAGCTGATTCTAAATGCGTAGCAGCAGCAGCTGACGTGAATGTGACAGCGGGTCATAATTATGACGGTCAGCTTGATAAAAAAAAATACAGATAGCCTTATCATTTGTCCAGAATCTCAACAGTCCTCCTGGACCGACCCAAATAGGAACCGGTACCAAATGATAGTGGTACTCGATACACATCCCTCCCTAAGATGGAGCTTTGAGGAACACTAAATAATATAACTAAATAAACTATAACGAAAGAAGTTGAAGAAATCACTACTGACTGCATCTGAAGTAAACAAGCAACCTTACGAAAAAAATGTATAACTACTAAAAAGGAGAGGACTTAAAAGGGGTGCCTTGAAGAACGCTTCAGTTAAAGTCGTGGTCAAAAGTTTACATACACTTGTAAAGAACATAACGTCATGGCTGTCTTGAATTTACAATAATTTCTACAACTCTTATTTTTTTTTGTGATAGAGTGATTAGAGCACATACTTGTTTGTCACAAAAAACATTCATGTAATTTGGTTCTTTTAAGAATTTATTATGGGTCTACTGAAAATGTGACCAAATCTGCTAGGTCAAACGTATACATACAGCAATGTTAATATTTGGTTACATGTCCCTTGGCAAGTTTCACTGCAATAAGCCGCTTTTGGTTTTCTGACATGGACTTGTTTCTTCAGCATTGTCCACACGTTTAAGTCAGAACTTTGTGAATTCTAAAAGATTAATTCTAGCCTGATTTAGCTATTCCTTTACCACTTTTGACATGTGTTTGGGGTCACTGTCCTGTTGGAACACCCAACTGCGCCAAAGACCCAACCTCCGGGCTGATGATTTTAGGATGTCTTGAAGAATTTGGAGGTAATCCTCCTTTTTCATTGTCCCATTTGCTCTCCTTAAAGCACCAGTGGCAGCAAAACAGGCCCAAAGCAAAATACTACCACCACCATGCTTGACGGTAGGATTTGTGTTCCTGGGATTAAAGGCTTCACGTTTTCTCCTCCAAACATAATGCTGGGTATTGTGGCCAAACAGCTCAATTTTTGTTTCATCTGACTACAGAATTTTCCTCCAGAAGGTCTTATCTTTGTCCATGTGATGTCAGAACATTATTGTGGAGGGGGGCGTGGTCTCCGGGCCTGCCACGGAGCGGGGTGTGTAAGGACCAGCCTTGAAGCACAGCTGGCAGGTGATTGGATTACCCAGCTGGGGTTGATCATCCAATCACCTGTCATGCTTTTTAGAAGCAGCCGGGCCGAGACACCGTGGTTGGGAGTGGGAGTTCTGAGCAAACGCGCGCTGGACATGAACATACTGAAAAGTTGTGGAGCAGAGTGCTGTCCTGGCGTGTGCATACAGAATAAAAGATTGTTCAACCCATACTCCCGGGCTTCCGAGAAGTGGTATCATGGTCAGGAGAACCCACAAGAGGGAAACCCTCACAATTATGTTCTTTACAAGTGTATGTAAACTTTATGTAAACTTTTGACTACGACTGTATATAGCTAGTTGAATAGCTCTGCGCTAATGGTTGCTAAGCTTAGTCTAATTTTAAGGTTTTGGCCCTGAAGACAATGTTGTGAAGTGAAGTGAATTATACTACTTTTAGTGACTCAAAGTGCTTTACAAAGTGAAACCCATTATCTAAGTTACATTTACACCAGTGTGGGTGGCATTCAGAGAAGGTGGGTAATGTATCTTGTCCCAAGGACACAACGGCAGTGACTAGGATCGAACCTGGAACCCTCGGCATGGCCGTTTTACTAACCGAGCCACGTTGAAACACAACCAATCAGATTAACAAGGTAGCTTCAGTGTATTAGTATGTCTTTAATAACAATAGCAAGAGTCCATGGAGGTCATGTTTCACGTTTACTTTCAGTTCTGTTGTATTGGTTCTACAGAAAATTATCCAATGCCCAACACGATAGCAGATTTCCTCTTTTTTTTTTGTAATCTATTTATCCTTGTAACAACTTGCCAGTCACATACTTGTGTTTGCCGATTGTCTCATAGTCTTTCACAACCACGTCGATGAATGAAGACGCATCCAAGGCTGAGCCCTTAAGATCAAATTCCAGCACCTGTACAATCAAAAAAGAATGACTTTAAAAAAGATGCCCTGGTTTAATGACCATGCACATCTTTCACAGTGCATCAATGCTTATGTCACACACTGCGAACTGTCACACAACTGCACTCACTTCATTCCATATGGGATTTAGCTCATTGTCAACAGCTTTGGTTTTCTTCTTTTCACCTGAAATCACAAAGGTAACCTGGTGTCACGGCGGCATTGTGTCATTGGAAGACTAAACTTAAGAAGCATATTTAGTAGAACATTTGACAGGGCTTATCATGTTTAAAGCAAGAAGTTATCCATTGCCTGCAAATATTCAAAGTGTATTCATAGAAAGGGATGTGGGGTATAACCTCAGAGGAACGGCAAAATATAAACAGGCTTTAGCACTTTAGCACAAGGAGAAGTTTTTGTGTCTCAGTCTGTGCGGTGAAAATATGGAACAGCCTGAGAGATGAGCTCAAACACTGTTCAAACATTGAGTTTTTTAAGAAATTGTACAAATCTAATATTTTGGTTCGGTATAGTGAGGCTTATTTTGAATGTGAGTATGAATGACTTATATGACTTACTTATGATGATATATTGAGAATTGTAAGCACATTGTTTTGGGCAAATTAAGTTGTGTGGTTCAGATGAATGTTGATAAAATGTGGTTCAGAGGAAACTGGATATTAGTTGAAGTAACTATGTAAAAAAGGGGGGGATTCAAAAAGTGTATACCGTATTTTTCGGAGTATAAGTCGCTCCGGAGTATAAGTCGCACCGGCCCAAAATGCATAATAAAGAAGGGAAAAAACATATATAAGTCGCACTGGAGTATAAGTCGCATTTTTGGGGGGAAATTTATTTGATAAAACCCAACACCAAGAATAGACATTTGAAAGGCAATTTAAAATAAATAAAGAATAGTGAACAACAGGCTGAATAAGTGTACGTTATATGAGGTATAAATAACCAACTGAGAACGTGCCTGGTATGTTAACGTAACATATTATGGTAAGAGTCATTCAAATAACTATAACATATAGAACATGCTATACGTTTACCAAACAATCTGTCACTCCTAATCGCTAAATCCCATGAAATCTTATACGTCTAATCTCTTACGTGAATGAGCTAAATAATATTATTTGATATTTTACGGTAATGTGTTAATTTCACACGTAAGTCACTCCATAAGTGCAATACTTTTTCATAACATGGTCACTAGTGTCTAGTTTCTCTTGTTATATTCTTATTTTACTGTTATATTTTTATTCACATTGTTGCTTTTTATTTTTATTCTTATTGTAATATTTTTCTATTTTGTTTCCATTTATACACCCATTATTTACTTTTTACTTTTTAAATTCGATCTCAACTATCTGTACACTGCTGCTGGAATTTAATTTTCCTGAGGGAACTCTCCTGAAGGAATCAATAAAGTACTATCTATCTATCTATCTAGTATAAGTCGCACCCCTGGCCAAACTATGAAAAAAACTGTGACTTATAGTCCAAAAAATACGGTATGTAAAAAAGGGGGGATTCAAAAAGTGTATAATTCTTCCTATTACCCTTATGAGATATGTTTAATTTGATTTTATTTTATTTAAATTGTATTTTCTAATTTAATTAATAAAATAAAATATAATTAAATTAATTTAAACATATCTCAATTTAATCTCAGTTTATTATATTTTAATAAACTAAAATATAATTAAATTAAATTAAATTAAACATATCTCAAAAGGGTAATGGTGCAGGGTGTACACCGCCTTCCGCCCGAATGCAGCTGAGTTAGGCTCCAGCGACCCCGAAAGGGACAAGCGGTAGAAAATGGATGGATGGAAATTGTATTTTCTTTGTTGTGAAATAATAATGTTGCCATTGAGCACAACATTGTTCACTGAAGATATGTATGTATATTATGTACTACATGTATGATGACATACCGTATTTTTCGGACTATAAGTCACAGTTTTTTTCATAGTTTGGCCATGGGTGCGACTTATACTCAGCGACTTATGTGTGAAGTTATTAACACATTACCGTAAAATACCAAATAATATTATTTAGCTCATTCACATAAGAGACTAGACGTATAAGATTTCATGGGATTTAGCGATTAAGAGTGACAGATTGTTTGGTAAACGTATAGCATGTTCTATATGTTATAGTTATTTGAATGACTCTTACCATAATATGTTACGTTAACATACCAGGCACGTTCTCAGTTGGTTATTTATGCCTCATATAAAGTACACTTATTCAGCCTGTTGTTCACTATTCTTTATTTATTTTAAATGGCCTTTCAAATGTCTATTCTTGGTTTTGGGTTTTATCAAATAAATTTCCCCAAAAAATGCGACTTATACTCCAGTGCGACTTATATATGTTTTTTTCCTTGTTTATTATGCATTTTCGACCGGTGCGACTTATACTCCGGAACGACTTATACTCCGAAAAATACGGTATTTGTTTAATTTCAAAGTCATTATGTGGCCATGATCACATACATTTGAATAACTTCACTATTTTTTAATAATGATAATTGTCTGAACATGAACAATTCTACAAGTGATTTTTTTTAACTTTCTTAGGCTATTGGTTATTGTTTATTGAGTATGTCATCATACATGTAGTACATAATATACATACATATCTCCAGTGAACAATGTTGAGCTCAATGGCAATATTATTATTTCACAAAAAAGAAATTACAATTTCCATCCATCCATTTTCTTACCGCTTGTCCCTTTTGGGGTCCCTGGAGCCTAACTCAGCTGCATTCGGGCGGAAGGCGGGGTACACCCTGGACCATTACCCTTTTGAGATATGTTTAATTTAATTTAATTTAATTATATTTTAGTTTATTAATTCAATTAGAAAATACAATTTAATTAAATTGAGATATGTTTGATTTAATTTAATTCTATTTTATTTTATTAATTAAATTGAAAATACAATTTAATTAATAAAATAAAATTAAATTAAATTAAACATATCTCAAAAGGGTAGTGGGAAGAAGTACCGTATTTTTCGGACTAAAAGTCGCCGTTTTTTTCAGTTTGGCCGGGGGTGCGACTTATACTCAGGAGCGACTTATGTGTGAAATGATTAACACATTACCGTAAAATACCAAATAATATTATTTAGCTCATTCACGTAAGAGGCTAGACGTATAAGATTTCATGGGATTTAGCGATTAAGAGTGACAGATTGTTTGGTAAACGTATAGCATGTTCTATATGTTATAGTTATTTGAATGACTCTTACCATAATATGTTACGTTAACATACCAGGCACGTTCTCAGTTGGTTATTTATGCCTCATATAACGTACACTTATTCAGCCTGTTGTTCACTATTCTTTATTTATTTTAAATTGCCTTCCAAATGTCTATTCTTGGTGTTGGGTTTTATCAAATAAATTTCCCCCCAAAAATGCGACTTATATATGTTTTTTTCCTTCTTTATTATGCATTTTCGGCCGGTGCGACTTATACTCTGGAGAGACTTATACTCCGAAAAATACGGTACTCAATAAACTATAACCAATAGCCTAAGAAAGTTAAGAAATCACTTGTAGAATTGTTCATGTCCAGACAATTATCATTATTAAAAAATAGTGACGTTATTCAAATGTGTGTGATCATGGCCACATGATGACTTTGAAATTAAGCTAAAGAAAGAAAAAAAAACAATATGAAAGGAAAAAAATATAATAGTAAAGACATAGTCTTTAGTATTATATTCGTATACAGTCATTTTCACTTTGACATAGTCTTTACTATGTCAAAGTCAAAAGTCAAAAGTCAGACTTTTTTTCTACAGTCCAATTAATAATGATTTTAAATACATCTCACCTCTAAACAAAACAGTGGTAATCGGATCAGGGTTTCCAAGTTTCTTTTTGGGGATCCCACATGCAGATTCAACAACTACCCGCAACATTTCGGTAATAAATCCAGTAAATCCAAATGTATTCTCAGAGGAGGACCATATTAACCCGGAGAGAGTCAGAGGGAACTGAAAGGAGCAGCTAAGGAGGGAGGAGGAGATCGCGATGCGTTAGTCAGGCTGACTCAGGTGACTTCCCAAGCAACGACGGCACATTTAAAATATCAACTACGCGTATTCTGCCTTTCCTTTAACACCGCGTTTTGTTTGACATTTTATCTTTTAAGGGACAAACGGTAGAAAAATGGATGGATGGAAGTCGATATAGTTTGACGCTTCAATTGAGCGGATAGTACCTGTAGATAACAACTGTGCAGCAGCGCCTCTCAGTGGCGGCAAACCAAAACGCGGACCCCTTCCGGTGCCGTGGGGAATAAAAAAACTTTCTTAATATTTGACACAAAGTAGAGAAGATACGGGTGTATTTTTCACTATCAATACTATCACACGTTATTATATCACTAAAAATAAACCCTGTTTTTAATTTTTGAGGATAATATCCAGTGGATCACGCTAGTCTTTAAAATTGTTTGAGTGTCCCTAAATGCGTCTTTAGTTTCTCATTGCTGTTAGTTTAAAAAAAAAAATGCTGTTTGAAGTCTTTCATCGTTTGATTCAAATATAAGTGATCTCCTCGCACAATATTCTGTGATTTGTCTTCACTTCGTCAGGTAACCCACATGTTTCATTGCTTTTCACAATTTCTATTTTTCCATTTACGAACAGGTTGTTGGAGCTCAGCTAGCTACTGCAACGTTAGCTTTAATATTGTTGCTGTTTTGCGTAATAGTTTCTTTTCTGTTTTTGCTCTTCCTCTTCATACTAGTTTCACTCTGGTGTGGAGAAAGAACAGACATGTCATCCTGCAAGATGTATTCAACACCTGGCAGGAGGATTCTCTTGAAGAACAAGTTTACTATTTTGTGTGATCCTAAGGTAAAAAAAAAAAAAAAATATATAGTTTTTATATGGTTACTAATTATATGCTTGGAATGTTGCCATAAACACACAACATAGTTGCATCTATTACATCATGACCTTTTAGTTTACCCCCAATCAATCCGTTTGAACAGTAAAGACACATGATGTGATTACTGCAGATAAATGCACTGCCATGACTCAATCTTTGTTGGTGAATTAATCACCTGGACCCAGGGGTGTCAAACTTTTTTCATTGAGGGCCACGTCGCAGTTTTGGCTGCCCTCAGAGGGGCCGCTTGTAATGCCGATTAATATATAAATATACATGTACAAACCCCGTTTCCATATGAGTTGGGAAATTGTGTTAGATGTAAATATAAAGGAAATACAATGATTTGCAAATCCTTTTCAACCCATATTCAATTGAATGCACTACAAAGACAAGATATTTGATGTTCAAACTCATAAACTTTTTTGCAAATGATAATTAACTTAGAATTTCATGGCTGCAACACGTGCCAAAGTAGTTGGGAAAGGACATGTTCACCACTGTGTTACATCACCTTTTCTTTTAACAACACTAAATAAACAATTGGGAACTGAGGGAACTAATTGTTAAAGCTTTGAAAGTGGAATTCTTTCCCATTCTTGTTTTATGTAGAGCTTCAGTCGTTCAACAGTCCGGGGTCTCCGCTGTCGTATTTTCGCTTCATAATGCGCCACACATTTTCGATGGGAGACAAGTCTGGACTGCAGGTGGGCCAGGAAAGTACCCGCACTCTTTTTTTACAAAGCCACGCTGTTGTAACACATGCTGAATGTGGCTTGGCATTATCTTGCTGAAATAAGCAGGGGCGTCCATGAAAAGACAGCGCTTAGATGGCAGCATGTTGTTCCAAAACCTGTATGTACCTTTCAGCATTAATGGTGCCTTCACAGATGTGTAAGTTACCCATGCCTTGGGCACTAATGCACCCCCATACCATCACAGATGCTGGCTTTTCAACTTTGCGTCAATAACAGTCTGGATGGTTTGCTTCCCCTTTGGTCCGGATGACACGATGTCGAATATTTCCAAAAACAATTTGAAATGGTGGACTCGTCAGACCACAGAACACTTTTCCACTTTGCATGAGTCCAATCTTAGATGATCTCGGGCCCAGAGAAGCCGGCGGCGTTTCTGGATGTTGTTGATAAATGGCTTTCGCTTTGCATAGTAGAGCTTTAACTTGCACTTACAGATGTAGCGACGAACTGTATTTAGTGACAGTGGTTTTCTGAAGTGTTCCTGAGCCCATGTGGTGATATCCTTTAGAGATTGATGTCGGTTTTTGATACAGTGCCGTCTGAGGGATCGAAGGTCACGGTCATTCAATGTTGGTTTCCGGCCATGCCGCTTACGTGGAGTGATATCTCCAGATTCTCTGAACCTTTTGATGATATTATGGACCGTAGATGTTGAAATCCCTAAATTTCTTGCAATTGCACTTTGAGAAACGTTGTTCTTAAACTGTTTGACTATTTGCTCACGCAGTTGTGGACAAAGGGGTGTACCTCGCCCCATCCTTTCTTGTGAAAGACTAAGCATTTTTTGGGAAGCTGTTTTTATACCCAATCATGGCACCCACCTGTTCCCAATTTGCCTGTTCACCTGTGGGATGTTCCAAATAAGTGTTTGATGAGCATTCCTCAACTTTATCAGTATTTATTGCCACCTTTCCCAACTTCTTTGTCACGTGTTGCAGGCATCAAATTCTAAAGTTAATGATTATTTGCAAAAAATAAAATGTTTATCAGTTTGAACATCAAATATGTTGTCTTTGTAGCATATTCTACTGAATATGGGTTGATAATGATTTGCAAATCATTGTATTCTGTTTATATTTACATCTAACACAATTTCCCAACTCATATGGAAACGGGGTTTGTATAAATATGAGCAGCACAGTGACAGAGGGGTTTGTGCCTCTGCCTCACAATACGAAGGTCCTGGGTTCGATCCTGCGCTCGGGATCTTTCTGCATGTTCTCCCCGTGACTGCGTGGGTTCCCTCCGGGTACTCCCGGCTTCCTCCCACTTCCAAAGACATGCACCTGGGGATAGGTGATAGAGTGATTGGCAACACTAAATTGGCCCTAGTGTGTGAATGTGAGTGTGAATGTTGTCTGTCTATCTGTGTTGGCCCTGTGATGAGGTGGCGACTTGTCCAGGGTGTACACCGCCTTCTGCCCGATTGTAGCTGAGATAGGCTCCAGCACCCCCCGCGACACCAAAAGGGATAAGCGGTAGGAAATGGATGGATGGATGTATAAATATACATGTATAAAGATTCACCTCATGATATCATACATATATATATATATATATAAAGATTCACCTCATGATATTATACACATATATATATATATATATATATATATATATATATATATATATATATATATATATATATATATATATATATATATATATATATATATATATATATATATACATATATATATTAGTGTTGTTAGTTAGTGTTGTATATGTATATATACATATATATATACACATATATATATATGTGTGTGTGTGGTGTCCTGCTGGCCCCACTATGGACTGGACTCTTACTATCATGTTGGATCCACTATGGACTGGACTCTCACAATATTATGTCAGACCCACTCGACACCCATTGCATTCGGTCTCCCCTAGAGGGGGGGTTACCCACATATGCGGTCCTCTCCAGGGTTTCTCATCGTCATTCACATCGACGTCCCACTGGGGTGAGTTTTTCCTTGCCCTTATGTGGGCTCTGTACCGAGGATGTCGTTTTGGCTTGTGCAGCCCTTTGAGACACTTGTAATTTAGGGCTATATAAATAAACATTGATTGATTGATTGATATTTTTGGCCAAAGTAACACAAAGAAAACAATCTGAAGTTGTCTTTATTTTGTAGTTGTA
Organism: Nerophis lumbriciformis; assembly: GCF_033978685.3. Classification (NCBI taxonomy): domain Eukaryota; kingdom Metazoa; phylum Chordata; class Actinopteri; order Syngnathiformes; family Syngnathidae; genus Nerophis; species Nerophis lumbriciformis. The sequence continues at coordinate 13,395,423 of NC_084549.2, forward strand.
ATGCTATGATTTAGGTTGATTGGCAACACTAAATTGGCCCTAGTGTATAAATGTGAGTGTGAATGTTGTCTGTCTATCTGTGTTGGCCCTGTGATGAGGTGGCGACTTGTCCAGGGTGTAAACCGCCTTCCGCCCGAATGCAGCTGAGACAGGGACAAAAGGGACAAGCGGTAGAAAATGGATGGACGGATTTTAATAGTCCAGATTTTCCTCCATGCGGCCCCTGAGCTAAAATGAGTTTGACACCCCTGTACTAGGCCAATAAATCTGATTCTGAAAACTTCTGACTTTTAGTATTACCGTTTTAAATTAAAATGATGAAAACCGTGATGATAACTGCACTTTGATAAACTCGCAGACTGACTAGCGCTAGCTCGCTAGCTTTCTTAAATGCTAACATGAATACAAGACACATTATTTTAGTCTTTCCACATCAAGAAAACGATATACCACAAGCTAAAGTTATGCAAACACATCACTGTTTGAGCAACAAAGATGTTCAATTGTGCACATTGAACCTCGAACCTGTGCTCTCTTAGACAGATAGCAGAGTGATCGATCTGTACTCGGAGGAATATAACAGAGTCATCAATATATATTAACAGTAAGATATATTCAGGCCTCGAATTTAAATTTTTTAAGTTCAAGGCAATATGGCTAAAGTAATAATTAAGATTATTGTTATCAATATTGAAACCATGAGTACTGATTGTTAGGTAAAGCAGTGTTGGGGTGTGAACGTAATACCATCATGTCATTTGTAATGTCTAATAAAAAGACTATAGATAAACCTTATCCATATATTTATAGACACATATTATGTTTTTAATTCTTTAATAACATCAACTTGTCAGCTTTTTGTCATTACATGGTGCCTTTATCTCTATTTTTACATTTTGATAGAGAGAGTTTTTATTTATTTAATTTTTTTAAGTGATGTACATTTATATGTACAATAGATGTTGTATCAAGACAGATCCATTAAGAGTTTGAGCCGAAATATGTCGTATAGTAATTAACTATACACAATAAAACATTAACAAAATGATGTGTCACATGAAGGATTTTTGAAGTAACGCCTTAGTGACATGAAAAAAACACAATTAATGTAAAAAACCCCCTGTGTTTAATTTTTGATATCAAAATAAAACACAAAGCAGTTTGGCTAATGAAGTCTAATAAACAAGCTTTGTTCTTCTCCAACGCCTCCCTAGTGTTTCAGTACAACAGTTTGGCCAACAAAAACAACCCCGGAGTGATCCCTCCCACTTTGAATAAACAGTCTTCACAGCCTGCGTTCAATTTGATGAGATGACAAAACATTTTAGCCAGTATTGATGTTATTTGAACACTGATACAGTTTGCAGTTAAATAAAGGACGAGTGAACATCCCAGTAAACAAAGTAAAGACTTTATAAACAAGTTGTGACAACGTTCAAGACACATCGCCTGCTGCAAAATATCAAATAGTTTTCTCCTTCGCTGTATACTTTCAGTGTGGGGACAAGTGCGTCTGTCTCTAATATTGTCCACACCTGTCTCCATCTAAACACAGCAGTGCGCTCTTAAACCGACGCCGGGAAGCGAGAGAAAATGACGTTAAAACAAGCACTGGGCTCCGTTTACCCCGAGGGGAAGTCTCCGCAGCAAAGTCCGTGTCGCTTGTCTGCCATGATTATCCAGCCAAACACCGCTAGTGTGCATGCCCCCGACTTCGTGTTGCCGAAAATGCATTAGTGTACAGCTCTGGTAATGGGTACATTCGCACCCACCTGCACAAATGTACTTCAAAATGTAACAATCAAAATAAATATGACTTTTTTTTTGTTTACTAGGGCATGCATATATAATATGCATTAGTTTGACCATTTAAAATCAACGATAATAAAAAGGAGATGCTTGGAAATAGCATAAAAATGCCCCAAAAACTTGGAAAAACGCGATTCATAGCATTACTTTTTGGTGTAACCATCATGAGCGTTCTGTTCAGGTATGTTTCTTTTATATTTTGATAAATCATCATATTTATGTATTACTAAATTTAAATAGGTATTGATCAATCTTTAAGCTGTGTGTATTTGATTTCAGTTGGCTTTTGACATCTTATTTAGAATTGTAGTTGAAACTTTTACAACCTTGTGTTGCGCTCATGATGGCGTAACCAAACTAGATTTCATTTAATGATCTTATTTTGAATATTTATTCCCTTTTTTACATTTAGTATATTTAAATATTCATTTATAAACATTGAATACATTTCAAATATCAATAAAATGCAATTGCCTTCATCTTATAGGGTAATGTTTAGTTACACCAAGTCATGAGCGTAACACTAAGCTTCATCACTTTGACTTGTAATATCTCTAATTCTGGTGGTGTTTAATGCTTTTTTCTATACATATAATACAATAAAGTCCCATATAAAATTATGTTTCTAGCAATACTTTAATTTTGCCTTTGAAAGTAACACTCCAATGTCCATTAGTGGAGCTGTACACATTGATAAATGACGCTTTTTCGGTAATTAAAAAATTAAACTGTATTCCTAACTATCGCAAATTATCAGTGTACCGTTTACTGTTACAGCCCTCGTCCATTAACAAGATAAAAGTCAAGGGCGGTCACGGCATGTTCTTGCCGCAAATGTTGGTCCATTTTTTTGGGCATTACGCCGAAAGACGAGGGCGGTCGCGGCACTTGCTGTAGTTGCCGCGGTAAAATTTGAGCCCCGATATATTGCTTTAATTATCATTATTTGTGTAAATAATACAAAAAAAAATATCACCTTAAATACGCCTGGTCCTCTCTGCAGTTAAGTAAATACAAACACCTGCCCACTATGAGAATAAACAGTACTTTTATCTAGTTGTGGGATTTTTCGTTGTTCAGACAATTTAAGGAAAAAAATGTCCTGTTGCAGTGAGGCTGTAAAATAATGCTATGCCAAATGTGTGACCTACTAGTAATCACCACTAGATGGCCCTAACTGTTTTCTTTCCACATACTGTATGAACATGCTGTGCTGATTTGACTATTTTAAAAGGGAAATGCTTCCCATGAGCAAGCATCCTCCAGTGATGCAGCTGAGCTCCAAAAGAAACTCGATGAGGTAAATACCTGTTTGCAACTTTGCAGTTCTTTCAATTTCTCTTTCATCGCTCTGTTTTGTTTTGCTTTTTGTGTTTTAGTTGAGTGCTGGTTGTTTGCTCCTTTGGTGTTATGTGCTTATCAATGTTGTGTTCAATCCCATCTCCCGCATCCAAGGCCTTGGCCAAGAACCATCACTGGCATGTTTACGACCAGCAGAGAGAGGCCTACGTGAGGGCAGTTGTGAACAAAATGACGTGGTTGAAGAAGAAGCTGGATGAGACCACCCAGGCCCAGTCAAAGCAACACAATAAGGACCTTTCAGAGGGTAAGACACAGGCTGTGTGTCACCAAAGGCGGAACCGCAAAGACAACAACAAGATTTGTAAGACGACGTTGTTTTGTTTCCTTGCTCACCACAGGAAATCGAGACAGCCTCAGCGACTTCATAGATTACTTTGAAAGCTCCCTGGCGAAAGATCAAGTCAAGCTGGCGATACTCGAGCAGCAGCTCGACGAGGCCCACGAGGACTTTGCACAGGCCAATGACAGGTGTGTATGCTGGTTAAAAAAAGAATAAGTAAAAAGCAACAGAGTTGTCACAGTGTAGATCAGGGGTGTCAAACTCATTTTAGGTCGGGGGCCACATGGAGAAAAATCTACTCTCCAGTGGGCCGGACTGGTAAGATCACGGCACGATAACCTAAAAATAAAGACAACTTCAGATTGCTTTCTTTGTTTAAAAATAGAACAAGCACATTCTGACATTGTACAAATCATAATTTTGTTGGGGTTTTAGAATTAAGGTTTTAGAATGGCCTTCCCAAAGTCCTGACTTAAATGTGTGGACAATGCTGAAGAAACAAGTCCATGTCATAAAACCAACACATTTAGCTGAACTGCACCAATTTTGTCAAGAGGAGTGGTGAAAAATTCAACCAGAAGCTTGCCAGAAGCTTGTGGATGGCTACCAAAAGCGCCTTAATGCAGTGAAACTTGCCAAGGGATATGTAACCAAATATTGACACAGCTGTATGTATACTTTTGACCCAAGAACCAAACTTCAAGAACGTTTTTTGTGACAAACAAGTACCGGATTTTTCGGAGTATAAGTCGCACCGGCCGAAAATGTATAATAAAGAAGGAAAAAAACATATATAAGTCGCACTGGAGTATAAGTCGCATTTTTTAGGGAAATTTATTTGATAAAAGCATACCTGCCAACTACCTACTCAGTGGCCTAGTGGTTAGAGTGTCCGCCCTGAGATCGGTAGGTTGTGAGTTCAAACCCCGGCCGAGTCATACCAAAGACTATAAAAATGGGACCCATTACCTCCCTGCTTGGCACTCAGCATTAAGGGTTGGAATTGGGGGTTAAATAACCAAAAATGATTCCCGGGCGCGGCCACCGCTGCTGCCCACTGCTCCCCTCACCTCCCAGGGGGTGATCAAGGGTGATGGGTCAAATGCAGAGAATAATTTCGCCACACCTAGTGTGTGTGACAATCATTGGTACTTTAACTTTTTTACTTTACTCCGGTTTTCCCGTAATTAGTACGGTTTTCATCAACCTATTCCGGGTTACGGTTGCAGTGATAAAAAATACGGTTTTTCATTAATTAAAAAAAAAATTTTTATTAAAAGTTTTATTCATGAAATCGCGTAAGAACAATGACAATCGACACTGCTTCCCGTAACTTCCTATCGAGCCATTCCGAATGCCGTGCGCGAGGCTATTTATAGCACCGCTACGAGCGAACGATCATGGAATCAGCCGGAGAAAAATCGCAAACGAGTCTTAAACCGAAAAGAAAACTGCAGTCATTCCGTGAAGAATATTCAAAAGCCTATCCGGGAATAATTATCCGTTCCAAAAAGGGTGAAAACTACGCGAATTGCATCTTGTGCAGACAAGATTTTTCGATCGGACACGGAGGAATTAGCGATGTAAAAGACCACGTTGGGACAAAAAAACACAAGTCTAATGCCGTTGCTAGCGATACAAGTGGAAAATTTTCAAAGTTTTTCGGATTTTAGCCACAAAAAGGTAATGACACCAATGTTATCTATTGGAATTGTTTAGTACTGTTATACTGTTAAAAGTGTTTATACTATTTATGCTTTCAAGTCCAAGTTGAAGAAATCTTGTTAAATGTTGACAGCATAACTACCAAAATACATAAGTATGTCCTTAATATTTTTGCTGTGCTATTTCTGTTGAAAAGTTAAAATGATTACATTAGAGATGTGATGTGCCACTTTTCAAGTGTCTGATGGCTTAAATTAATTTTCATTAATTTTTCATATTTTGAATTCTTTTGAAAGGCTTACAAAAAAACTACATTTGAATTGTAATTCCATGCTATTGACAGGACTATTAATTTTAATGAAGTTAGCTTACCATGTTTACAGTATGATAATTGTGATAGAAATGTGAATTTTAGGCACAGAATATTTTTTACAATTGAACAAGGCAGTAGATTATACAAGCTTGGACAGAAAGTTAATAATGACACCAATTTTTTTTTTAATGGAATTGTTTAGTACTGTTTTACCATTTGTTTACTGTAAAAAGTGTTTATACTGTTTATACTTTCAATTAACAAATTGAAGTCTTGTGAAAGGTTGACAGGATAACTGGCATTAGCTGTCAAAATAATTTCAAACTATTGAAGTTAGCTTACAGAATAAACATGTCAATCAACCCATATGATTTTTGCTGTAATATTTTTCTTTTGAAAAGTCACTGTGACTGATAGAAAAGTGATGGTTTTAGCAACATTTTAACCTGTCTGAATGCAATCAATCATTTTGCGTCGGGGGGCGAAGCCTGAACCCCCCACCAGGACTTTGTCCTGGACCTACCGGGGCCTGCGGCCCCTGGACCCTGGCTACTAGGTTTTTCTGATTTCAAAAGTTGGCAGGTATGCAACAGGCTGAATAAGTGTACGTTATATGATGCCTGGTATGTTAACGTAACATATTATGGTAAGAGTAATTCAAATAACTATAACATATAGAACATGCTATACGTTTACCAAACAATCTGTCACTCCTAATCGCTAAATCCCATGAAATCTTATACGTCTAGTCTCTTACGTGAATGAGCTAAATAATATTATTTGATATTTTACGGTAATGTGTTAATCATTTCACACATAAGTCACTCCTGAGTATAAGTCGCACCCCCGGCCAAACTATGAAAAAAAATGCGACTTATAGTCCGAAAAATACGGTATGCGCTCCAATCACTCTATCACAAAAAAAATAAGAGTTGTAGAAATGATTGGAAACTCAAGACAGCCATGACATTATGTTCTTTACTAGTGTATGTAAACTTTTGACCACGACTGTACATGTTGCGGTTAATGGTATTCTATCTTTATTTGTCGTTATTTATATTTTCTGAATAAATTATGTGATAATTTTCATCAGTCAACTCATTGGTGTTAATTTTCAATCTATCAAGAAAAAAAAATGGTATCAAAATCAAATTACAGGATGTTATTTATGTACTTTGATCATTTTCCCCGACTGATGTACCGACATCATGTGGTTTATTTTGTACATATGTAGCATCATCTACAAAGATACAAAGAATTGCTATTGCGACATGCAGTGGACACATTTAGAACAGCTGTTTCTTTCATTCAAAAATTTCAGGTTCATTTTTTAACTTAGCAAACTCATCGCGTGGGCCGGATAAAACCTGTTTGCTGGCCTGATTTGGCCCTCGGGCCGTACGTTTGACACCCCTGCATAGGATGTAGCTACAATAACATTGTACTGGGTTTACACTATGTTTTTTATGCTGCTGCACCTTTTCTGAAGTGTTTTTGGCACCAGAAGTACAGCCTTACAGTCTAAAAATACCACTTTCAGTCATAGTTTGTCTATTTGAGTGTTTTCTCGAAGTACCTGCACCTCCACTCCAGTCCTCTAGCGCCAGAAGTGCAACCTTACATACAGTATTTAATAGGTTGTCTCATTTAGTGTATTTTTAAGGTTCGACATGAGTTTTTCTGTATTGTTCTCAAGCTGCTGCACTTTCACCTGATGCCCACAAAGAAGTGCTTAAACTCCTCCTGCGGGCCGGATAAAACCTGTTCGCGAGCTTGATCCGGCCCTAGGGCCGTACGTCTGGCACCCATGGTGTAGATAGACTACATGTACTTCAAACTAACTTGCAGGTGTGTGGAAAAGGAGTGTGAGGTGAATGACCTCAAACAAAAGCTTGAAGGTTATCATCACCGCTGTGAGGAGAATGAGCAGTACATAAATGAACTCCAGAGCAAAATGGATGAGGACAGACTGCAGGTAAAGAACCACAGCCCGACCTCATATTTGTTTACATTTTTCCAGTAGGAAACAATACAAACCCCGTTTCAATATGAGTTGGGAAATTGTGTTAGATGTAAATATAAACGGAATACAATGATTTGCAAATCCTTTTCAACCCATATTCAATTGAATGCACTACAAAGACAAGATATTTGATGTTCAAACTCATAAACTTTATTATTTTTTTGCAAATAATAATTAACTTAGAATTTCATGGCTGCAACACGTGCCAAAGTAGTTGGGAAAGGGCATGTTCACCACTGTGTTACATGGCCTTTCCTTTTAACAACACTCAGTAAATGTTTGGGAACTGAGGAGACACATTTTTTAAGCTTCTCCGGTGGAATTCTTTCCTATTCTTGCTTGATGTACAGCTTAAGTTGTTCAACAGTCCGGGGGTCTCCGTTGTGGTATTTTAGGCTTCATAATGCGCCACACATTTTCAATGGGAGACAGGTCTGGACTACAGGCAGGCCAATCTAGTACCCGCACTCTTTTACTATGAAGCCACGTTGATGTAACACGTGGCTTGGCATTGTCTTGCTGAAATAAGCAGGGGCGTCCATGGTAACGTTGCTTGGATGGCAACATATGTTGCTCCAAAACCTGTATGTACCTTTCAGCATTAATGGCGCCTTCACAGATGTGTAAGTTACCCATGTCTTGGGCACTAATACACCCCCATACCATCACAGATGCTGGCTTTTCAACTTTGCGCCTATAACAATCCGGATGGTGCTTTTCCTCTTTGGTCCGGAGGACACGACATCCACAGTTTCCAAAAACAATTTGAAATGTGGACTCGTCAGACCACAGAACACTTTTCCACTTTGTATCAGTCCATTTTAGATGAGCTCAGGCCCAGCGAAGCCGACGGCGTTTCTGGGTGTTGTTGATAAACGGTTTTCGCCTTGCATGGGAGAGTTTTAACTTGCACTTATAGATGTAGCGACCAACTGTAGTTACTGACAGGGGGTTTCTGAAGTGTTCCTGAGCCAATGTGGTGATATCCTTTACACACTGATGTCGCTTGTAATGCAGTACAGCCTGAGGGATCGATGGTCACGGGCTTAGCTGCTTACGTGCAGTTATTTTTCCAGATTCTCCGAACCCTTTGATGATATTACAGACCGTAAATGGTGAAATCCCTAAATTCCTTGCAATAGCTGGTTGAGAAATGTTTTTCTTAAACTGTTCAACAATTTGCTCACGCATTTGTTGACAAAGTGGTGACCCTCGCCCCATCCTTGTTTGTGAATGACTGAGCATTTCATGGAATCTACTTTTATACCCAATCATGGCACCCACCTGTTCCTAATTTGCCTGTTCACCTGTGGGATGTTCCAAATAAGTGTTTGATGAGCGTTCCTCAACTTTATCAGTATTTATTGCCACCTTTCCCAACTTCTCTGTCACGTGTTGCTGGCATCAAATTCTAAAGTTAATGATTATTTGCAACAAAAAAAAATGTTTATCCGTTTGAACATCAAATATGTTGTATTTGTAACATATTCAACTGAATATGGGTTGAAAAGGCTTTGCAAATCATTGTATTCTGTTTATATTTACATCTAACACAATTTCCCAACTCATATGGAAACGGGGTTTGTACAAGTGAAGTTTTAACTATCATATGTGTAAAAATCAGTTTAACAGTGTTAATAAAATGGGGGTCAGACAAAAACACAAATACTCACCCTTTGATGGCGTAGCAATTACGGAAGTAGAACGAGACGCTGTGGAAGGAAGACTTGTGGGTCGACGTCATGCATCACAAGTGTGACATAGAAGTCAGTCGCTGTATTTTAAACACCAAAAACAATGACAATGAGACAAAGCACAGCTAAGATTTGCAGGTTACATTAAATCACTCCTTCTCAAATAGTGGGGGTGCGATGTTACCTCGTGCTTTTTTTTTTGCCATACCAGAATATAATGACGCATATGTAGCTTCACTGTAACCATAGTGGGAGACGAGGAAAGACCCGTGTGTTAATAAGCTTACAATGTTCTGCAGAGGTATAGTTATAACAATTTTATAGACAGATTATACTATTTATATTCACAAAATATTTTCTTCTTCCAAGGGGGGCGTAACAGAAATTAATTGAGAAGCACTGCATTGCATTGTGATTTTAGACATGTTGCACTGAGCAGAGAGGAGAGAGCTTTATCTACCACCTTTTCCGCCATTAGGTCTGATTTCTTCGTTTAGGCTCGAAGAAGGATTTCCCAACCAACATTTTTGGCCTCCTATATTGATCTAATTTTTCGGCCTCGGCTTTAATCCGATTTCGAGTCCCGATCCGATCCTTTGACAGTAGATTATAGAACGGAAAATGTTTTATAGGAAATAACTAAGGTTGCGCAATACAGACGATATGCATTATAAATTATATGAATGATAGCTAGATATTGCTACACAATGATTAGGATTACAGTATTATTAACGTATCGTTTGATAAGCTGCCGATCTTTACCGCAATTGTGTCCCAGTGTTACACGCTAAAGATTGTCCCTTTTTTTTTTCTTCTTTTTTTTAAATAATATTTATTTATTCATTTGATAGGGAAATCATAATACAGGTACTGAGAAAACACACAATTTTTTTTTTAAATTACAGAAAAATAATAAAAGTTAAATAATAACACCCCCTCCTACCCCCCGTCCTACATTTCAGTCACAGTGGGTAGGAATGTACTGCCTTCCTCTTCACCACAAGCAGATAGAGAATCACAATAACTGACTAAAAGAAAAAAAAAAAGAAAAATTAACAACAAAAAGAAAAATCACAACAATACAGAGAAGTGACACTGAATAAAAACAATAGGCTCCAGCACCCCCCGCGACCCCGAAGGGAATAAGCGGTAGAAAATGGATGGATGGAAATGACAATGAGCATTATTACACTACAAATGGAGCAATACAAATACCAATAGAAATAGCGCTATTGATAATGAACATTACAAATACTTTACCTTTATTATCAACAATAGTTGTTCAAATGCAACAATACATATATGTAATGATAACTTGAGATACGAAAGAATGCAGAAAAATGGAGGGGAGAGAAAGAGAAGCAACCTACATTAACCTTGTAGATTGTTATAGTAACAATAGGTTAAGCTTGTCTGTGTGCCATGTGTTATACCCAGTTTACCCTAGGGCAGTGGTTCTCAACCTTTTTTCAGTGTTGTACCCCCGGTGAACATTTTTTTAATTCAAGTACCCCCTAATCAGAACAAAGCATTTTTGGTTGAAAAAAAGAGATAAAGAAGTAAAATACAGCACTATGTCATCAGTTTCTGATGTATTAAATTGTGTACCAGTGCAAAATATTGCTCATTTGTAGTGGTCTTTCTTGAACTATTTGGAAAAAAAGATATAAAAATAACTAAAAACTTGTCGAAAAATAAAGAAGTGATTCAATTATAAATAAAGATTTCTACACATAGAAGTAATCATCAACTTAAAGTGCCCTCTTTGGGGATTGTAATAGAGATCCATCTGGATTCATGAACTTAATTCTAAACATTTCTTCACAAAAAAAAAAAATCTTTAACATCAATATTTATGGAACATGTCCACAAAAAATCTAGCTGTCAACACTGAATATTGCATTGTTGCATTTCTTTTCACAGTTCTTTTTCACAGACATTATAGTGAGAAACCTGACCTTGTGCTACTGAATATTGCATTGTTGCATTTCTTTTCACAGTTCTTTTTGACAGACATTATAGTGAGAACCCTGACCTTGTGCTTCACTGAGTTTATTAAACTTACATTCATATTTTGTTGAAGTATTATTCAATAAATATATTTATAAAGGATTTTTGAATTGTTGCTATTTTTAGAATATTTAAAAAAAATCTCACGTACCCCTTGGCATACCTTCAAGTACCCCCAGGGGTACGCGTACCCCCATTTGAGAACCACTGCCCTAGGGCAACAACGTTAATAGATGTTTGATGAAATGTTCTCTAAATCTAAGAAAAACATGAGGTCCTTAAGCCATAGGGAGGCCTGGGGGGCAAACTGAGATTTCCACTCCAATAAAATCCTTCTACAAGCTATTAATGATGCAAAGGCGATACTATCCCTAAAAGTCTGCTTAATTTTTTGATAGTTTGGTGGAATTCCAAAAATAGCCAATTCTGCACAAGGCGTCCATTTAACATTTACTGCATCTGCAAGATGTTTAAAAATATGAATCCAGTAGGCTTTCAGACAGGGACAGGACCAGAACATGTGTGTCACGTTTGCAGGAGTCGATTGACAGCGATTACAAATATCTGCAATATTGGCATACATTTTGGAAAGTTTAGTGTTAGTAAAATATATGCGATGAACAACCTTAAACTGTATTAAATTAATCTTTGAACAAGATGTGCTATAATTTTTTTGTATCAATACAGATTTCCAGTCATCGTCATCCAAAACTTTGCCAAATTCTGCTTCCCAGTCATTTCTAATTTTGTCAAGAGATGTCTCTTTAAAGGCCTACTGAAACCCACTACTACCGACCACGCAGTCTGATAGTTTATATATCAATGATGAAATCTTAACATTGCAACACATGCCAATACGGCCGGGTTAGCTTACTAAAGTGCAATTTTAAATTTCGCGCAAAATATCCTACTGAAAACGTCTCGGTATGATGACGCCGGCACGTGACGTCACGGATTGTAGAGGACATTTTGGGACAGCATGGTGGCCAGCTATTAAGTCGTCTGTTTTCATCGCAAAATTCCACAGTATTCTGGACATCTGTGTTGGTGAATCTTTTGCAATTTGTTCAATTAACAATGGAGACAGCAAAGAAGAAAGCTGTAGGTGGGAAACGGTGTATTGCGGCCGGCTGCAGCAACACAAACACAGCCGGTGTTTCATTGTTTACATTCCCGAAAGATGACAGTCAATCTTTACCATTGGCCTGTGGAGAACTGGGACAACAGAGACTCTTACCAGGAGGACTTTGAGTTGGATGCCCAGACGCGGTACCGTGAGTACGCATGCAGCTGCGGCTTCCAAACATTTGATCGCTTGCCCGTACCTGCGTGCCGCTATGTGCATGTCACGTACGTAATTTTGGGGACTTTGGGGAAATATATGTGCTGTATGAACTTTGGGGAGGTGAACGGTACTTTGGGCTGTGGGATTGAGTGTGTTGTGCAGGTGTTTGAGTTGTATTGGCGGGTTATATAGACGGGAGAGGGGAGGTGTTTGTTATGCGGGACTAATTTGTGGCATATTAAATATAAGCTTGGTTGTGTTGTGGCTAATAGAGTATATATATGTCTTGTGTTTATTTACTGTTTTAGTCATTCCCAGCTGAATATCAGGTCCCACCCGCCTCTCACAGCATCTTCCCTATCTGAATCGCTCCCACTGCACTCTAGTCCTTCACTCTCACTTTCCTCATCCACAAATCTTTCATCCTCGCTCAAATTAATGGGGAAATCGTCGCTTTCTCGGTCCGAATTGCTCTCGCTGCTGGTGGCCATGATTGTAAACAATGTGCAGATGTGAGGAGCTCCACAACCTGTGACGTCACGCTACTCGTCTGCTACTTCCGGTATAGGCAAGGCTTTTTTATCAGCAACCAAAAGTTGCAAACTTTATCGTCGATGTTCTCTACTAAATCCTTTCAGCAAAAATATGGCAATATCACAAAATGATCAATTATGACACATAGAATGGACCTGCTATCCCCGTTTGAATAAGAAAATCGCATTTCAGTAGGCCTTTAAGATGGGAAATTAGGATTTTTCCTTTAAAAGGAATCCACGCTCAGGGAGACACAATTACATTTTCATATTTCTTGTTACGCACATGCAGTATTTGTATGAATTCTTGGCAGGTGCGTGTCTTGCCAGAACACTACCTCAAATTTGAGAGCGAGCTGCAACAAAATCGTTGTTTAGAAGCCGCATTTGTGATACTATACATTTTAGCTTTGTCCGCAAATTTGACAGCGACAAGCGAATGACCGCATCCTCAACGCAATGTACAGTGCAAAACCACTTCTAAGTCAATAATCCTCACTAAACTGTTTTTTTTTTGTTTCGGCTGCCGATCCCGATCCCGATCACTGGGACATTTCTAGTGATTATCATCAATTTCCTGGGACCCTACTGAGAGAGACTCAGGGATTGATATGATAAACTGTAATTCATTCAATTAGCATCACAGGCCTCAATTTATCAATACATTTTGGAAATTTTCATGCAGCAATTTCTAGCTCTTTATGTTGTTGTTTTTTAGAACATGTTAATCTACTTCTTCTTTTTCTTGTCCAAGTTTTCTATCTTTCGGAGATGTATGGTAGATCGCTACCATGCAGACCAGGAAAAGATTGAAAACCTGCAGCGACAGGTATGACACTCAAAAAAACATCTCTTTGGCATACGGTACAAACAAAATGAACAGATGTCCCAGTTTTAATCATGGTGACAAAAGCAAACGTGTATATTTTTGTTTCTAGGTCCGCATTTCCTCTCAAGAGCTGGAGGATGAGGTGCAGGAGTCTTCATATTTGAAGAAACAGATGAACAGATTTCGAAATGTAATGCGAAGAACCCTGACCAAAAAGTCTACGAAGGTGTGTGTGATTCAAAGGACTTCATGAGTTTGTACAAACTCCGTTTCCATATGAGTTGGGAAATTGTGTTAGATGTAAATATAAACGGAATACAATGATTTGCAAATCATTTTCAACCCATATTCAATTGAATATGCTACAAAGACAACATATTTGATGTTCAAACTGATAAACATTTTTTTTTTTGCAAATAATTATTAACTTTAGAATTTGATGCCAGCAACACGTGACAAAGAAGTTGGGAAAGGTGGCAATAAATACTGATAAAGTTGAGGAATGCTCATCAAACACTTATTTGGAACATCCCACAGGTGAACAGGCAAATTGGGAACAGGTGGGTGCCATGATTGGGTATAAAAGTAGATTCCATGAAATGCTCAGTCATTCACAAACAAGGATGGGGTGAGGGTCACCACTTTGTCAACAAATGCGTGAGCAAATTGTTGAACAGTTTAAGAAAAACCTTTCTCAACCAGCTATTGCAAGGAATTTAGGGATTTCACCATCTACGGTCCGTAATATCATCAAAGGGTTCAGAGAATCTGGAGAAATCACTGCACGTAAGCCGCTAAGCCCGTGACCTTCGATCCCTCAGGCTGTACTGCATCAACAAGCGACATCAGTGTGTAAAGGATATCACCACATGGGCTCAGGAACACTTTAGAAAACCACTGTCAGTAACTACAGTTGGTCGCTACATCTGTAAGTGCAAGTTAAAACTCTCCTATGCAAGGCGAAAACCGTTTATCAACAACACCCAGAAACGCCGTCGGCTTCACTGGGCCTGAGCTCATCTAAGATGGACTGATACAAAGTGGAAAAGTGTTCTGTGGTCTGACGAGTCCACATTTCAAATTGTTTTTGGAAACTGTGGACGTCGTGTCCTCCGGACCAAAGAGGAAAAGCACCATCTGGATTGTTATAGGAGCAAAGTTGAAAAGCCAGCATCTGTGATGGTATGGGGGTGTATTAGTGCCCAAGACATGGGTAACTTACACATCTGTGAAGGCAACCATTAATGCTGAAAGGTACATACAGGTTTTGGAGCAACATATGTTGCCATCCAAGCAACGTTACCATGGACGCCCCTGCTTATTTCAGCAAGACAATGCCAAGCCACGTGTTACACCAACGTGGCTTCATAGTAAAAGAGTGCGGGTACTAGACTGGCCTGCCTGTAGTCCAGACCTGTCTCCCATTGAAAATGTGTGGCGCATTATGAAGCCTAAAATACCACAACGGAGACCCCCGGACTGTTGAACAACTTAAGCTGTACATCAAGCAAGAATGAGAACGAGTTCCACCTGAGACGCTTAAAAAATGTGTCTCCTCAGTTCCCAAACGTTTACTGAGTGTTGTTAAAAGGAAAGGCCATGTAACACAGTGGTGAACATGCCCTTTCCCAACGACTTGGGCACGTGTTGCAGCCATGAAATTCTAAGTTAATTATTATTTGCAACAAAAAAAAAAGTTTATGAGGTTGAACATCAAATATGTTGTCTTTGTAGTGCATTCAATTGAATATGGGTTGAAAAGGATTTGCAAATCATTGTATTCCGTTTATATTTACATCTAACACAATTTCCCAACTCATATGGAAACGGGGTTTGTAGATGAATCATCTCTATTTAAGGATGGAACCTGAAGCTGTTTTCAGTTGTACTCATTATTTTGGATTCTTCTTTTTATCAGAGAAAACAGCACAAAGCTGTGTATGAGGGGGATGAGGACGATGTCGTGACCCCATGCCTGTCTGCGACATCAGAAAGTAGCATAGCGGATGGAAGCTTCCTGAGTTGTCCTCTTTGCTGGATCCAGTATCCAGTCAGTCAGTATGAAGAGCTGCTGAATCACGTGGACGTCTGCCTGGCCTGAGCAGAGCCACAAACCTCCTCAGATCTGCAGTTCTTCACGTTCATTTACTCAATTGTGTTCAACGACTCTGCTTTATTTCATTGAGTTGTTTGTATTTACCCTAAAAAAGGAATTAAATAAACACTTGATGTAAAGCTGTTGCTCCACTGTGAAAGTTTATTCCCTTTTTTTTAGCGTTTTAAAAGCAGAGATAAGTACTTGTCAGACAGCAACATGGGGAATGAGACATCTTTACAGGCAGCACAATGTTCCTAAATGTAGATCTACTAATAAATGTGATTGTTTAACTTCATTTAGGGCTGGGCGATATGGCCTTTTATTAATATCAATATTTTTAGGCCATGTCACGATACACGATGTATATCTCAATATTTTGCCTTAGCCTTGAATGAACACTTGATGCATATAATCACAGCAGTATGATGATTCTATGTGTCTACATTAAAACATTCTTGTTCATACTGCATTAACATATGCTCATTTTAAACTTTCATGCAGAGAGGGAAACCACAGCTAAGTCAATTTACCAAAACTATTTATTAAACAATTATCAAGCAGTGGCACAAACATTCATATAATTTTCAAAACAGAAAGTGCAAGATTGTCAGAGACATTTTAAAAAAAACTATGAGTGCACTTTTGTGCATGATGTCACTAAGATGACTTATCAAATCAACACTAAATTAAAGTGCACTTTTTGTACAGAACGCCACTGCAATAGTTTAAAACAAATAAAGTGCACTTTTGTGCATGATGTCACACAAGATATTTCAATAACTGTCAAAATAAAAATGTCTGCGTAATAGGAAATTAAATAGTGTATGTCCTTCACTATGTGGTAGGTTCCTGCGGACGTTATCTCCTTCTGTTGTTGACTATTTTTTTCATACGGTGTTGATGTGGAAATGGTTGCTTGGGCATTTTGTTGGTGTGGCACCGGCCGGAGATGTTGACATGCGGAGTTTCAAGCACTCTTCATTCTCTAGCGGGTGACTTTTCAAGTCATGCTACATATTAGCAGTGCTGCTACTTTTTGTAGCAACACTTTTGCCGCGTACTTGACATATTACGGTTGTCTGTTCGACATATTCCCGCTTGAAGCCAAACCACCACCAGACGATGGACCCTGTGCTGTTTTTCTTAGGAATTAACTCTTCCTTCATTTGTTACCAGATTTGCACCTTCTTTCTCTCGTATTACCACTCGCACCGCACCACTAGCATCACAGCTAACGTTACCCACGCGCGACATTATGTGACGTACAGTATGTAAGAAGGTGCGCTTGTTTTATGTCTCTGTGAGAAGGAGCGACAAGAAAGAGTGAGAAGAGCCTGAAGTGTAAGCTAAAAGCAACTGCGTGAGAACGCATACTCGAATATCACGATATAGTCATTTTCTATATCGCACAGAGACAAACCCGCGATATATCGAGTATATTCGGTATATCGCCCAGCCCTAACTTCATTGATTATTTTTATTTATTTTCCCCATACATGCAAGACATATGAAAGAATCGAGCTATCATTTCTGTCTCACACCTGTACTCAGGAGCAAATTTCCAAGCTCGGGGAGAGAGTGGCCGCTGAAACAAGTTATTTCAAAAACCAGAAAAAGAAAAACGACATCAAAACTGAAACACAATTTCTCCAGTCCAGAACGGGAAATTTTGTTGAGTTAATATTTTCGATTTTCTCTAATTTGGAGTTCAATCAAATAATGAATACAAATGTTCAAAAGTAAGTACCATATTTTTCGGACTATAAGTCGCAGTTTTTTTCATAGTTTGTCCGGGGGTGCGACTTATACTCAGGAGCGACTTATGTGTGAAATTATTAACACATTACCGTAAAATATCAAATAATATTATTTAGCTCATTCACGTAAGAGACTAGACGTATAAGATTTCATGGGATTTAGCGATTAGGAGTGACAGATTGTTTGGTAAACGTATAGCATGTTCTATATGTTATAGTTATTTGAATGACTCTTACCATAATATGTTACGTTAACATACCAGGCACCTTCTCAGTTGGTTATTTATGCCTCATATAACGTACACTTGGCTTCACGGTGGAAGAGGGGTTAGTGCATCTGCCTCACAATACGAAGGTCCTGAGTAGTCTTGGGTTCAATCCCGGGCTCGGGATCTTTCTGTGTGGAGTTTGCATGTTCTCCCCGTGACTGCGTGGGTTCCCTCCGGGTACTCCGGCTTCCTCCCACTTCCAAAGACATGCACCTGGGGATAGGTTGATTGGCAACACTAAATTGGCCCTAGTGTGTGAATGTGAGTGTGAATGTTGTCTGTCTATCTGTGTTGGCTCTGCGATGAGGTGGCGACTTGTCCAGGGTGTACCCCGCCTTCCGCCCGATTGTAGCTGAGATAGGCTCCAGCGCCCCCGCGACCCCAAAGGGAATAAGCGGTAGAAAATGGATGGATGGATAACGTACACTTATTCAGCCTGTTGTTCACTATTCTTTATTTATTTTAAATTGCCTTTCAAATGTCTATTCTTGGTGTTGGGTTTTATCAAACAAATTTCCCCCAAAAATGCGACTTATACTCCAGTGCGACTTATATGTGTTTTTTCCCTTCTTTATTATGCATTTTCGGCAGGTGCGACTTATACTCCGGTGCGACTTATACTCCGGTGCGACTTATACTCCGAAAAATACGGTAAGCGCTCTTCACAGATAAAATCACAAAGCGCTGTACAAAACATAGGTGAAGTAAAGCAACAATTCAATTTATAACAACAGGGGAAACATCATAAAAAGGATACATCGTGGATTAAAAATCATAGTTAAAAGGTGCATTAACTAAAAGCTTTACTAAAAAAAGAGAAGTTTTCAAATGTTTCTTAAAAGTTTCAACACAGTCAAGATCACGGAGGGACTGGCGCAAGTTATTCCAGAGTCTGGGAGCTATAGCCTGGAATGCCAGGTCTCCACGGGTTTTAAAACAAGTTTTTGGGATCTTTAGAAGACCCTGACCTGAAGACCGGAGGCTGTGCCCTGAAGAGTAGGGGCATAGCAAGTCAGTGATGTACTGAGGGGCCCAACCATGCAAGGCACGGAATGTCAGGACTAAAATCTTAAAACTCAATGCGGAATTTAACTGGAAGCCAATGAAGACTGGATAAAACGGGGGTGATATGGGCTGTTCTGGGTGCACCGGTCAAAAGTCTGGCAGCCGCATTTTGTACAGTCTGAAGTCTCTTTAGCGTTGACTTGTTGAAGAGAGTGAAAAGAGAATTGCTATAGTCAATGCGAGACGAAATGAACGCGTGAATGATCATTTCGAGATCCAGTTTTGACAACAAATTTCTCACTTTAGAAATATAGAGGCAAAAGTACTCCCAGCTGTCATCAACCCGCGTTTTTTCTGGCTCCTTGTTATGGCTCCCTCCGATTTTTTGGAAAACCCGGAGTGAGAAAAGTTTGCACTTTTAAAAAGAGTTCCATAATTTCCGACTGTCTGTGAGGCCGTGAAATCACACAAGCTGAGGCGCAAAAAAAGCAAGAAAAAGAGACTGGAAGCCTGTGTGTTCAGTTCAGCTTCTTGAGTGTGCAACGCCTTGAGTAAGCTAACCATGAATACTTGCCAAAAAAAGAAAAATACTTTTAATTCACATGGACGGATTTGCTTTTCCAGTAAAATAAAAAATTAATAAGATGGAGCATTTTAAAACTTTAAAGGCCTACTGAAATGCGATTTTCCTATTTAAACGGGGATAGCAGGTCCATTCTATGTGTCATAATTGATCATTTAGCGATATTGCCATATTTTTGCTGAAAGGTATTAGTAGAGAACATTGACGATAAAGTTCGCAACTTTTGGTCTCTAATAAAAAAGCCTTGCCTGTACCGGAAGTAGCAGATGATATGCGCGTGACGTCACAGGTTGTGGAGCTCCTCACATCCGCACATTGTTTACAATCATGGCCACCAGCAGCGAGAGCGATTCGGACCGAGAAAGCGACGATTCCCCATTAATTTGAGCGAGGATGAAAGATTTGTGGATGAGGAAAGTGAGAGTGAAGGACTAGAGGGCAGTGGGAGCGATTCAGATAGGGAAGATGCTGTGAGAGGCGGGTGGGACCTGATATTCAGCTGGGAATGTCTAAAACAGTAAATAAACACAAGACATGTATATATACTCTATTAGCCACATCACAACCAGGCTTATATTTAATATGCCACAAATTAATCCCGCATAACAAACACCATATAACCCGCCAATACAACTCAAACACCTGCACAACACACTCAATCCCACAGCCCAAAGTTCATACAGCACATATATTTCCCCAAAGTCCCCAAAGTTACGTACGTGACATGCACTTAGCGGCACGCACATGGCAAGCGATCAAATGTTTGGAAGCCGCAGCTGCATGCGTACTCACGGTACCGCGTCTGCGCATCCAACTCAAAGTCCTCCTGGTAAGAGTCTCTGTTGTCCCAGTTCTCCACAGGCCAATGGTAAAGCTTGACTGTCATCTTTCGAGAAAGTAAACAATGAAACACCGGCTGTGTTTGTGTTGCTGCAGTCGGCGCAATACACCGCTTCCCACCTACAGCTTTCTTCTTTGCAGTCTCCATTGTTCATTGAACAAATTGCAAAAGATTCACTAACACAGATGTCCAGAATACTGTGGAATTCTGCGATGAAAACAGACGACTTAATAGCTGGCCACCATGCTGTCCCAAAATGTCCTCTACAATCCGTGACGTCACGCGCAGACGTCATCATACCGAGACGTTTTCAGCAGGATATTTCGCGCGAAATGTAAAATTGCACTTTAGTAAGCTAACCCGGCCGTGTTGGCATGTGTTGCAATGTTAAGATTTCATCATTGATATACAAACTATCAGACTGCGTGGTTGGTAGTAGTGGGTTTCAGTAGGCCTTTAAAAGCTGTGTTACATTTTGCGGCTCTACTATTTTTCTGTAGTGGATAAGGTGGCACGATGTCTGTTTTGATAGTGAAGTTTGCTGACCCCTGCCCTAGAATCACAACTCTAAGCACCGCCCTGCTAATCCTGTCAATTGTACCTCTGAAAAGGGATTATTCCTTTCTCGACGTAAATCCAGCACGTAAATATGACTTAATTTGATTAGAATTCACACAGCAATGTTTGGATGACTCTTAACCCAACAAGTATAAAAGGTGCTGTCTGAAGTTCCTAACCTCACACTGCTGGTGCCATAACTGTCATTACCTGGGATGCGATTGACGCTTGCAAAATGTCAAGTGGTGGGATTTACAAGTTAAGAAGGCTTTATGACGCTTGCGTCAAAAGTCATTAGTGCCCTTTGGGATCCCCTTACCACCGGGTTAGCCAGGGAAAAAGTAGGACCTGGACGATGCCTCAGTGAGTACAGCACCGTCACATCTTCTGGAGGTAGGAACTGATTTGCTCTTCCAAGTTAACGCAACAGAAGGGATATCCAAACTTGCGAAAGCAAAAATGGGCGACAAGGACACAGTGGAGAAGTTCCTTGACAACAACCCCCAGTTTGCCAAGGAATACTACGACAAAAAGGTTAAGGCCGATATGATCACAGCTGCCTTCAACAACCAGGTGCAGGTCAAAGACCCGTCCTCTTACAAGGACGTCTCCACCATCCAGGAGGCTGAGTTCTTATTCGAGCTGATCAAGGAGATGCAAGGCGAGGTGGTTATGGAGAAAGCCTTGCACAAAATCCTCCAGAGGATCGCTCTGCTGGTGCAGGCGGATCGCTGCAGCTACTTCGGCTACCGGTCCCGCAACGGAACGCCCGAGCTGTCCACCATCCTCTTCGACGTCACGCACAATTCGGCGTTTGACAAAAATTTGGTGAACCCCAACGTGGAGATTGTTTTCCCCACAGACATGGGGATCGTCGGGTGGACGGCACACTCCAAAAAGCCTCAGAACATCGCCGACGTGAAGAAGGTGAGTGGATCCGACACTGCTCTGTGGTCTTGGAGCGTTGCATCGTGTTTTACGTCCTCTCCTGTGTCCGTTTACTTTCAGGACTCTCATTTCAGCGACTTTGTGGACAAGCAGACCAAATACACCACCAAAAATATGATTACGGCTCCCATCATGTGCGAGAAGGAACCGATAGGCGTCGTCATGGCCCTCAACAAGCAGGGCGCCGACGCTTTCTCAAAGAGTGATCAGGAGGTGAGCACACAGCTCAGGTCTACAGTCTGTAGAACAAACCTGTTCTAAGGGCTACATTTCCAGAAAGTTAAGGACCGGGGGTACCTACGCTATATCATACTTGCCAACCCTCCCGGATTTTCCGGGAGACTCCCGAAATTCAGCGCCTCTCCCGAAAACCTCCCGGGACAAATTTTCTCCCGAAAATCTCCCGAAATTCAGGCGGACTCAGGTCCTCCACAATATAAAAAAGCGTACCTGCCCAATCACATTATAACTATAGAATGATGGAGGGCGAGTTCTTGGTTTCTTATGTGGGTTTATTGTTAGGCAGTTTCATTAACGTCCGTCCAGCGTGGCAACAACACACAACAACAGCAGTCACTTTTTTGTATACCGTAAAGCAGTTCGTCTGCCGTAAACAGCAATGTTGTGACACTTAAACAGGACAATACTGCCATCTAGTGCATTTGATGAAAGCACTTTTGTGCGTGCCACACAGCAATGCATCATCAGAGAGGGTGTTCAGCATGGTTCGAAAAATAGTGACAGAGAATAGAACAAGGATGGACAATTCAACCCTTAACTCAACAATGAGTAGATGAGTGTTATGTGTGTATATGTGTAAATAAATGAACACTGAAATTCAAGTATTTATTTTATATATATATATATATATATATATATATATATATATATATATATATATATATATATATATATATATACATATAATAAAATATATATATACAAATATATATATACTGTATATATAATAAAATATATATATATGTATATAGCTAGAATTCACTGAACATCAAGTATTTCTTATATATATATATATATATATATATATATATATGAAATACTTGACTTGGTGAATTCTAGCTGTAAATATACTCCTCCCCTTTTAGCCACCTCCCACCCCGACCACGCCCACCCCCACCCCCTCCCCCCACCTCTCGAAATCGGAGGTCTCAAGGTTGGCTATATTCTTATTATGACCACCAGCTTCCTCCTTATTGGACATTTCTTTTTGCTCTATTTGTTTTTTTAGAGTTACAAATTTGACTAAAAATACAAGTGTCCACTGCAGTGGATATTGGCCTTTAAAGTTAAAAAAAGTTAAAGTACCAATGATTGTCACACACACACTAGGTGTGGCGAGATTATTCTCTGCATTTGACCCATCACCCTTGATCACCCCCTGGGAGGTGAGGGGAGCAGTGGGCAGCAGCGGTGGCCGCGCCCGGGAATCATTTTGGTGATTTAACCCCCAATTCCAACCCTTGATGCTGAGTGCCAAGCAGGGAGGTAATGGGTCCCATTTTTATAGTCTTTGGTATGACTCAGCCGGGGTTTGAACTCACAACCTACCGATCTCAGGGCGGACACTCTAACCACTAGGCCACTGAGTAGGAGGTTAATATGCCAATGTAGGAGTCTGACAATGCCTTTACACTGGTCGAACTTTTGAACTGAACTCGAGGGGCTAGTCTGGTGTTATTCAGATCAGGTCAATAGCCCTAATAGCCGGCTCAGTGGCCTTGTGGTTAGAATGTCCGCCCTGAGATCGGTAGGTCGTGAGTTCAAAACTCGGCCGAGTCATACCAAAGACTATAAAAATGGGACCCATTGCCTCCCTGCTTGACACTCAGCATCAAGGGTTGGAATTGGGGGTTAAATCACCAAAATGATTCCCGAGCGCGGCCACCGCTGCTGCTCACTGCTCCACTCACCGCCCAGGGGGTGGAACAAGGGGATGGGTCAAATGCAGAGGGTAATTTCACCACACTGCCACACTATCAGTGATACTTTAACTTTTTAATGTAGTGTCCTTAAACTTAAACTTACTGGACACAATACATGGGTTTTCGTTAGCGAAGGATTATCAGTCTTGTGTGTCATCACTTTGTTTATTCGCCTGCGGCAGTTTTCTAAATATTATTCGCACTTTTGCTTAGACAATGACGTCAACTTTGAGAAATTTGAAAGAGGACGTGAAAGTTTCCTACAGACAGACGTTAGATGGGGTTTGCAAAGGGTTATATCTGATATTGATACCTCTTTTTGGGATTTTTGGATTACTATGGATCAACAGGTTGTGAGTTGGGTACTTCTCGTCCAATTTTCAAGGATGGCGCCCAGTCTGGGTGGGTAACATCATAAAGGTCTGCTCTGTGTAAGACTAGTAAACACATTCAATCACATTATTATTACAATTAGTATACAAACCCCGTTTCCATATGAGTTGGGAAATTGTGTTAGATGTAAATATAAACGGAATACAATGATTTGCAAATCCTTTTCAACCCATATTCAATTGAATGCACTACAAAGACAAGATATTTGATGTTCAAACTCATAAACTTAATTTTTTTTTTGCAAATAATAATTAACTTAGAATTTCATGGCTGCAACACATGCCAAAGTAGTTGGGAAAGGGCATGTTCACCACTGTGTTACATGGCCTTTCCTTTTAACAACACTCAGTAAACGTTTAGGAACTGAGGAGACACATTTTTTAAGCTTCTCAGGTGGAATTCTTTCCCATTCTTGCTTGATGTACAGCTTAAGTTGTTCAACAGTCCGGGGGTCTCCGTTGTGGTATTTTAGGCTTCATAATGCGCCACACATTTTCAATGGGAGACAGGTCTGGACTACAGGCAGGCCAGTCTAGTACCCGCACTCTTTTACTATGAAGCCACGTTGATGTAACACGTGACTTGGCATTGTCTTGCTGAAATAAGCAGGGGCGTCCATGGTAACGTTGCTTGGATGGCAACATATGTTGTTCCAAAACCTGTATGTACCTTTCAGCATTAATGGCGCCTTCACAGACGTGTAAGTTACCCATGTCTTGGGCACTAATACACCCCCATACCATCACAGATGCTGGCTTTTCAACTTTGCGCCTATAACAATCCAGATGGTTATTTTCCTCTTTGGTCCGGAGGACACGACGTCCACAGTTTCCAAAAACAGTTTGAAATGTGGACTCGTCAGACCACAGAACACTTTTCCACTTTGTATCAGTCCATCTTAGATTAGCTCAGGCCCAGCGAAGCTGATGGCATTTCTGGGTGTTGTTGATAAACGGTTTTCGCCTTGCATAGGAGAGTTTTAACTTGCACTTACAGATGCAGCGACCAACTGTAGTTACTGACAGTGGGTTTCTGAAGTGTTCCTGAGCCCATGTGGTGATATCCTTTACACACTGATGTCACTTGTTGATGCAGTACAGCCTGAGGGATCGAAGGTCACGGGCTTAGCTGCTTACGTGCAGTGATTTCTCCAGATTCTCTGAACCCTTTGATGATATTACGGACCGTAGATGGTGAAATCCCTAAATTCCTTGCAATAGCTGGTTGAGAAAGGTTTTTCTTAAACTGTTCAACAATTTGCTCACGCATTTGTTGACAAAGTGGTGACCCTCGCCCCATCCGTGTTTGTGAATGACTGAGCATTTCATGGAATCTACTTTTATACCCAATCATGGCAACCACCTGTTCCCAATTTGCCTGTTCACCTGTGGGATGTTCCAAATAAGTGTTTGATGAGCATTCCTCAACTTTATCAGTATTTATTGCCACCTTTCCCAACTTCTTTGTCACGTGTTGCTGGCATCAAATTCTAAAGTTAATGATTATTTGAAAAAAAAAAAATGTTTATCAGTTTGAACATCAAATATGTTGTCTTTGTAGCATATTCAACTGAATATGGGTTGAAAATGATTTGCAAATCATTGTATTCCGTTTATATTTACATCTAACACAATTTCCCAACTCATATGGAAACGGGGTTTGTAATAATTCTTTCAAACCAATAATAAAGGAGCCCTTGTTGCCCACCCAACATGGGCGTCTGACCTGTACATTTTAAAACTCAACCTAAACAGTACAATCCAATGAGAGTGGAAACGCTGAAAGGTCAGGTGACACTGCAGGAATGCATCGGAGAGTTGCTCTACTGTCTAATCAATAGGGAGTCAAATACGATCAAGTACACGCCTATTGTTTTTGTTTCTGACAGCTCTTCAATAAATATGTCAACTTTGCTGCCGTGGTTGTCCTCCAAGCTCACACTGCTTACATGTGGGACGTGGAGTCGAGGAGAAGCCAGGTAAAAACACAAATTCCCTAATTGGCAAAGAGTGCCACATAAATAACAATAATAAGTTAAGGTGAGTACACACACCTGCAGGTTCTGCTGTGGTCTGCCAGCAAAGTGTTTGAAGAACTGACGGACATCGAGAGGCAGTTTCACAAGGCCTTGTACACGGTCAGGACTTACATCAAGTGTGAGAGGTACTCTGTGGGACTCCTGGACATGACCAGAGACAAAGTAAGGAGCATAGTTCTAGAAGTATGTCCTAAATAATATACTGTGCTGATATGTTTGCTTTCACCTTCAGGAGTTCTTTGATGAGTGGCCCATCAAACTTGGGGAACAGGAACCTTACAAGGGTCCCAAGACACCTGATGGCAGAGTATGTTCATCACACATCATGTTACTTTCTTTACATTTTTATATCAAATAACCTACTTTGTTCAATACCATCAGGAAATCAACTTCTACAAAATTATTGACTACCTGCTGGAAGACAAAGAGGAGATTAAAGTCATCCCGTAAGTAGCGAGTCCAGTTCTGACATGTTTATTTTCCGTGGGAAATGATAGAAACAGAAAAATACTCTGTTCAGGATCAAAGCTATTACAATACCAAAATGTTTATTACCGTATTTTTCGGACTATAAGTCGCAGTTTTTTTCATAGTTTGGCCGGGCTCCAGTGCGACTTATATATGTTTTCTTTCCTTTTTTATTATGCATTTTTGGCAGGTGCGACTTATACTCCGGTGCGACTTATACTCCGAAAAATACGGTAACTCGATTTAGAATACAATTTTCAGTAGTCATCTACTAGTCATCTAGTATTACTTAGTAATACTAGTAATGTTACAAACAATCAGCAGCCTTTTTAACACAGAAATTCCACATAATATTACATAAGTACAAAGACCAAAAAGCAAACAAAAGGCTCATCAACCACCCACATTTCAATTGTGTTTCAATCGGGGTTAATTTGGAGATCAGTCTCTACGACATAAACTATGTTTCTTACAAATATCCCAGGAGGAGGAAGAATAGGTAAACATGCAACACTACACACTGTAAGAAGTTATGCTAACCGTAAGCTAGAGCCCAATTGCCAATACAAGTGTATGAATGGGTTAAGCATAGCTAGTATTACTTAGTAATACTAGAAATATTACAAACAACCAGGAGCCTTTTTAACACAGAAATCCCACATAATATTGCATAAGTGGGTACAACGACCAAAAAAAAAGCAAACAAAAGGCTAATCAACCACCCACATTTCAATTGTGTTTTAATCGGGGTTAATTTGGAGATCAGTCTCTACGATATAAACTATGTTTCTTACAAATATCATCCCAGGAGGAGGAAGAATAGCTAAACATGCAACACTACACAATGTAAGAAGTTATGCTAACCGTAAGCTAGAGCCCAATTGCCAATACAAGTGTATAAATGGGTTAAGCATAGCTAGTATTACTAAGTAATACTAGTAATATTACAAACAATCAGGAGCCTTTTTAACACAGAAATCCCACATAATATTGCATAACTGAGTAAGACCACAAAAGCAAACAAAAGGCTCATCAGCCACCCACATTTCAATTGTGTTTCAATCGGGGTGAATTTGGAGATCAGTTTGTACAACATAAACTACGTGTCTTACAAATATCTTCCCAGGAGGAGGAGGAATAGCTAAACATGCGACACTACACACCGTAGGAAGTTATGCTAACCGCAAGCTAGAGAACAAATTGCCAATACAAGTCTATGAATGGGTTAAGCATAGCTAGTATTACTAAGTAATACTAGTAATATTACAAACAATCAGGAGCCTTTTTAACACAGAAATCCCACATAATATAGCATAACTGAGTACAAAGACAAAAAAAGCAAACAAAAGGCTCATCAACCACCCACATTTCAATTGTGTTTCAATCAGGGTGAATTTGGAGATCAGTCTGTACTACATAAACTATGTTTCTTACAAATATCTTCCCAGGAGGGGGAGGAATAGCTAAACATGCGACACTACACACCGTAGGAAGTTATGCTAACCGCAAGCTAGAGAACAAATTGGTAACACAAGTGTATGAATGGGTTAAGCATAGCTAGTATTACACAGTAATACTAGTAATATTACAAACAATCAGCAGCCTTTTTAACACAGAAATCCCACATAATATTGCATAACTGAGTACAACGACCAAAAAAGCAAACAAAAGGCTCATCAACCACCCAAATTTCATTTGTATTTCAATCGGGGTTCATTTGGATATCAGTGTCTACGACATAAACTATGTTTCTTACAAATATCATCCCAGGAGGAGGAAGAATAGCTAAACATGCGACACTACACACCGTAGGAAGTTATGCTTAACCGCAGGCTAGAGCCCAATTGCCAATACAAGTGTATGACTGGGTTAAGCATAGCTAGTTTTACTTAGTAATACTAGTAATATTACAAACAATCAGCAGCCTTTTTAACACAGAAATCCCACATAATATTGCATAACTGAGTACAACGACCAAAAAAGCAAACAAAAGGCTCATCAACCACCCAAATTTAATTTGTATTTCAATCGGGGTTCATTTGGATATCAGTGTCTACGACATAAACTATGTTTCTTACAAATATCATCCCAGGAGGAGGAGGAATAGCTAAACATGCGACACTGCAGACCGTAGGAAGTTATGCTTAACCGCAGGCTAGAGCCCTATTGCCAATACAAGTGTATGACTGGGTTAAGCATAGCTAGTTTTACTTAGTAATACTAGTAATATTACAAACAATCAGCAGCCTTTTTAACACAGAAATCCCTCATAATATTGCATAACTGAGTGCGCCTCTCTGAGCTGCCACCTTACCGTGGTAGAGGAGTTTGCGTGTCCCAATGATCCTAGGAGCTATGTTGTCCGGGGGCTTCCATGCCCCCTGGTAGGGTCTCCCAAGACAAACAGGTCCTAGGTGAGGGATCGGACAAAGAGCAGCTCGAAGACTTCTATGGAAATGCAAGAACCGAGGCTCAGATTTCCCTCGCCCGGACGCGGGTCACCGGGGCCCCCCTCCGGAGCCAGGCCCGGAGTTGGGGCACGATGGCGAGCGCCTGGTGGCCGGGCCTGTCCCCATGGGGCCCGGCCGGGCACAGCCCGAAGAGGCAACGTGGGTCCTCCCTCCAATGGGCTCACCACACATAGCAGGGGCCATAGAGGTCGGGTGCAATGTGAGCTGGGCAGCAGCCGAAGGCAGGGCACTTGGCGGTCCGATCCTCGGCTACAGAAGCTAGCTCTTGGGACGTGGAACGTCACCTCGCTGGGGGGTAAGGAGCCTGAGCTACTGCGCGAGGTAGAGAAGTTCCGGTTGGATATAGTCGGACTCACCTCGACGCACAGCAAGGGCTCCGGAACCAGTTCTCTCGAGAGGGGCTGGACTCTCTTCCACTCTGGCGTTACCAGCAGTGAGAGGCGACGGGCTGGGGTGGCAATTCTTGTTTCCCCCCCGGCTCAGAGCCTGCATGTTGGAGTTCAACCCGGTGGACGAGAGGGTAGCTTCCCTCCGCCTTCGGGTGGGGGGACGGGTCCTGACTGTTGTTTGCGCTTACGCGCCAAACAGCAGCTCAGAGTACCCACCCTTTTTGGATTCACTCGAGGGAGTACTTGAATGTGCTCCCCCGGGTGATTCCCTCGTTCTACTGGGGGACTTCAACTCTCATATTGGCAACGACAGTGAAACCTGGAGAGGCGTGATTGGGAAGAATGGCCGCCCGGATCTGAACCCGAGTGGTGTTTTGTTAATGGACTTTTGTGCCCGTCACGGATTGTCCATAACGAACACCATGTTCAAGCATAAGGGTGTCCATATGTGCACTTGGCACCAGGACACCCTAGGCCGCAGTTCTATGATCGACTTTGTAGTTGTGTCATCGGATTTGCGGCCTCATGTTTTGGACACTCGGGTGAAGAGAGGGGCGGAGCTTTCTACCGATCACCACTTGGTGGTGAGTTGGCTGCGATGGTGGGGGAGGATGCCGGACAGACCTGGCAGGCCCAAACGCATTGTGAGGGTTTGCTGGGAGCGTCTGGCAGAGTCTCCTGTCAGAGAGAGTTTCAATTCCCACCTCCGGAAGAACTTTGAACATGTCACGAGGGAGGTGCTGGACATTGAGTCTGAGTGGACCATGTTCCGCACCTCTATTGTCGAGGCGGCTGATTGGAGCTGTGGCCGCAAGGTAGTTGGTACCTGTCGTGGCGGTAATCCTAGAACCCGTTGGTGGACACCGGCGGTGAGGGATGCCGTCAAGCTGAAGAAGGAGTCCTATCGGGTTCTTTTGGCTCATGGGACTCCTGAGGCAGCGGACAGGTACAGACAGGCCAAGCGGTGTGCGGCTTCAGCGGTCGCGGAGGCAAAAACTCGGACATGGGAGGAGTTCGGGGAAGCCATGGAAAACGACTTCCGGACGGCTTCGAAGCGATTCTGGACCACCATCCGCCGCCTCAGGAAGGGGAAGCAGTGCACTACCAACACCGTGTATGGTGCGGATGGTGTTCTGCTGACCTCGACTGCGGAAGTTGTGGATCGGTGGAGGGAATACTTTGAAGACCTCCTCAATCCCACCAACACGTCTTCCTCTGAGGAAGCAGTGCCTGGGGAATCTGTGGTGGGCTCTCCTATTTCTGGGGCTGAGGTTGCTGAGGTAGTTAAAAAGCTCCTCGGTGGCAAGGCCCCGGGGGTGGATGAGATCCGCCCGGAGTTCCTTAAGGCTCTGGATGCTGTGGGGCTGTCTTGGTTGACAAGACTCTGCAGCATCGCGTGGACATCGGAGGCAGTACCTTTGGATTGGCAGACCGGGGTGGTGGTTCCTCTCTTTAAAAAGGGGAACCGGAGGGTGTGTTCTAACTATCGTGGGATCACACTCCTCAGCCTTCCCGGTAAGGTCTATTCAGGTGTACTGGAGAGGAGGCTACGCCGGATAGTCGAACCTCGGATTCAGGAGGAACAGTGTGGTTTTCGTCCTGGTCGTGGAACTGTGGACCAGCTCTATACTCTCGGCAGGGTCCTTGAGGGTGCATGGGAGTTTGCCCAACCAGTCTACATGTGCTTTGTGGACTTGGAGAAGGCATTCGACCGTGTCCCTCGGGAAGTCCTGTGGGGAGTGCTCAGAGAGTATGGGGTTTCGGACTGTCTGATTGTGGCGGTCCGCTCCCTGTATGATCAGTGTCAGAGCTTGGTTCGCATTGCCGGCAGTAAGTCGGACACGTTTCCGGTGAGGGTTGGACTCCGCCAAGGCTGCCCTTTGTCACCGATTCTGTTCATAACTTTTATGGACAGAATTTCTAGGCGCAGTCAAAGCGTTGAGGGGATTCGGTTTGGTGGCTGCAGGATTAGGTCTCTGCTTTTTGCAGATGATGTGGTCCTGATGGCTTCATCTAGCCAGGATCTTCAGCTCTCACTGGATCGGTTCGCAGCTGAGTGTGAAGCGACTGGGATGAGAATCAGCACCTCCAAGTCCGAGTCCATGGTTCTCACCCGGAAAAGGGTGGAGTGCCATCTCCGGGTTGGGGAGGAGATTTTTCCCCAAGTGGAGGAGTTCATGTACCTCGGAGTCTTGTTCACGAGTGAGGGAAGAGTGGATCGTGAGATCGACAGGCGGATCGGTGCGGCGTCTTCAGTAATGCGGATGCTGTATCGATCCATTGTGGTGAAGAAGGAGCTGAGCCGGAAGCCAAAGCTCTCAATTTACCGGTCGATCTACGTTCCCATCCTCACCTATGGTCATGAGCTTTGGGTTATGACCGAAAGGACAAGATCACGGGTACAAGCGGCCGAAATGAGTTTCCTCCGCCGGGTGGCGGGGCTCTCCCTTAAAGATAGGGTGAGAAGCTCTGCCATCCGGGGGGAGCTCAAAGTAAAGCCGCTGCTCCTCCACATCGAGAGGAGCCAGATGAGGTGGTCCGGGCATCTGGTCAGGATGCCACCCGAGCACCTCCCTAGAGAGGTGTTTAGGGCACGTCCGACCGGTAGGAGGCCACGAGGAAGACCCAGGACACGTTGGGAAGACTATGTCTCCCGGCTGGCCTGGGAACGCCTCGGGATCCCCCGGGAGGAGCTGGACGAAGTGGCTGGGGAGAGGGAAGTCTGGGCTTCCCTGCTTAGGCTGCTGCCCCCGCGACCCGACCTCGGATAAGCGGAAGAAGATGGATGGATGGATGGATGGAGTGCGCCTTTACACACTGACAGCCTAAATACTTTCAAGACAGCGACACTGTTTTCAACACAACAAACTTCACATCTCTGTCCCGGTTTTCTGCTACAGCGTGAAAACTTTTACCGCTAAACAGCGTTGTCCATTGAAATTAATTAAAATCGAATTAATCCGTACTTGGCCCCCCAAAACAGTACAATTTTGTACAATATAACATGCCTTTTAAAAAGAACAACTTTTAAATTAGAAATTTTGCATGGTTCTTAAACTTGTTCCACCAAGTACCACTTCAGAATACACTTGGCTCTCCAAGTACCATCATAATGACCAACATTAAAATACAGTAGCGTGGTAAGTATTCATTAAAACTTTGAATTTATTGACCGTGCAGTGTGAAAGTTGGTGTGTTAACGTTGTAATTAAGTAAACTAAGTCTCAAAGGAATATAACCTGCCGGGGCACTTCCTGACGAAACATCCACATTCCCGAGCCCTTGAACTCATGAAGCTGCGACCCTCTTCATTATGTACTGTTTTTTCCGGATTATAAAGCGCACTGCCGATGAGCGGGTCTAGTCAAGTCTATTTTCATACAAAAGGCGCATCGGATTATAGGGCGCATTAAAGTGGTCATATATTTATTTATTTTCTAAATGTAAAACACTTCTTGGGGTCTACATAACATGTAATAGTGGTTCTTTGGTCAAAATGTTGCATAGATTATGTTTAACAGATCATCTTCAAGTCACTTTCTGATGCGCCGTTTTGTGGGCGGGTCTTATTTACGTGGTTCACTTTCGACAGCGTGTTTTCTCCGTCATCTTTGTTGTAGCGGTGTAGCGTGCAAGGACAGGAGTGGAAGAAGTGTCAAAAGATGGAGCTAACAGTTTTAATGACATTCAGACTTTACTTCAATCAATAACAGAGCAGCATCTTCTCATCCGTGGCTCAATAATGCAACAACACTAGAAATGTAATGAAAAACCGTCCGACCGGAACTCTTTAATAACTAAAGTTCCTTGGGTGAATAATGTAAACTCACTACACCGGTATGTTTTAGTGCTTTTATGGCGAGTTTACTGACAGATATAAGTAAGAACTTCACACTACTTTATATTAGAAATGGCAACAGTGGATGTTGAATGTCCAATAACAAGAAGATAGAGAAAAAGAAGAAGCTTATCGACTATGGTGTCGGCACGGACTACAAAGGCGGACGCGTGCAAATTTTCAGGACTTATGCAGATCCCAAATACAGATCAGCAGGTACCAGAAAGTAAGAAAAGTTGCTTTTGCATAATATTGCGAAACAAAACGCCAGATAATATGTCTTACCTTATACACACACCATAATAATACTCATATGTTGAAGCACAGTACAATCTATCAAGCGGTGCGACTTCATAGCTTACCAAAGTCGTACTAAAACATTTTGATAGATTTTTGAGCACCGTGTGTAATGTTCTATATTTTCAATGGAACATGTACAATTTTGAGTCATATTGCAGTTCACACGTATCTCTTATCACAATCACAATTGCACAAAACCGCACGCACAAGAATCACTTTACTTACCACTGTAATTACCGGACTACAATAGTCTTCATTCAATGACTGTAAATAATGTAAAAACAAGAGTATAAAGAAGTCATACTGTTCCATTACCTTTGTTCATACTACTGTCACTGCCAAAGAACTGTAGACACCTTAATATTTGTTGCTTCCTATACTATATATATTGTCTATACTGTATATACTGTATATACTGTTATACTATTTGATATTGCACTGGTACTGTATTTGACTACTGTACTTCTACTTGTACTGATACTTCTACCATAACTACTGTGACTTATTGTGCAACTTATTGTCTTGTAATTAATGTACATCAGAGCTATTTAAATGTTTGTATTTATTGTATTTAGTGTATTAGATTCTGCAACTCGTGTTTGGATCCCACTGTACGCAATATCTGAAGAGCAGGGAAAAAAATGCATTTCACTGTGGTGTACTCTGCCTGTGACAAATAAAACCTTCAACCTTGAACCTCTTATGTGTGACTGCCATCTACTGGTCAAATTTATCATTTCAGCACGTACCAAATAAAATAGCTTTGAGGTCGGTAAGCACAACCAAAATTATTCCGTCGATTAGGCGCACCGTGTTATAAGGCGCATTGTCGAGTTTTGAGAAAATGAAAGGATTTTAAGTGCGCCTTATAGTCCGAAAAATACGGTAATTGAATAGCCCTGCTATACGGCAACTAGCGGCCGGGAGGCTCCGAAACGGAATTTTTGCTCGCAACCTTTAAAGCAGCACAAATAGATGAGAGAGTGCTCATATCCCCAAAAACTTGTAAGCCGATCGGGTACCATTGTATTCCTTTTTCCTCACAGGCAGCAAAGCCGCATAAATTGACTCTGTCTGTGCTGGTTATACAGAGACAAAGGAAAAAGACGGCTTTTATAGGCAGTGTGAAAGAGCCTAGTGTGCTCTTTAACGACCAATGACAAATACTGCAGACTCACAATTCTTATATCCCAACTGTTTTTTTATAAATTGCTGTAAAGAGAAGTTAAATACTGTAAACCGTAAAAACTTTTAATAGCGTATCTGACTCATTCTTTACTTAACACTCATTGTTGGGGCTGAAGTGGTTGCTGAACTGAGTGAGCTTCTGTGCAATATGCGGATGCCGAATATGAGAATATAAATTCCTCAGAGAGCATCAAGTTTTGTGTATTAGGTGGAGGTTGTTGAATAATGAGAGAGAGAGACACATGTTTACGAGCTCCTGCACGGTTTTACAGCGGCCCCCCTGCAGACCACTGGGCCCTGGTCAGCGGATTGCCGGCATATGTGGCTGAGAATGGATTTGTAAGCTGTACATTTGCTTCATTCTTTGAAAAAAAGACACAATCTCTAGTATGCTGAACACACATTTTCATTTTCTTTAGATCTGCAACATGATGAACGCCGGATCAGATGAGTATTTTGCATTTCAGGTGAGACACAACTTTCTGAAGACCTCAGAACGCTAGTGTCTCAAGTCTTCAGAAAGTCCTAACGTCTGCGTCGGTCTTGCAGAAAGAGGCGGTGGACGAAAGCGGATGGACGATCAAGAACGTCCTCGCCCTTCCCATCGTCAACAAAAAGGAAGAAATTGTCGGCGTCGCAACTTTCTTCAACAGGAAAGACGGCAAACCGTTTGATGAGAATGACGAGCAAATTACAGAAGTACGTAATTAACTTTTCTTATCTACACTCTTGAAGGGGAACATTATCACCAGACCTATGTAAGCGTCAATATATACCTTGATGTTGCAGAAAAAAGACCATATATTTTTTTAACCGATTTCCGAACTCTTAAATGGGTGAATTTTGGCGAATTAAACGCCTTTCTATTATTCGCTCTCGGAGCGAATAATATACCTACATAGGGAAGCAATCCACCATTTTCTCACTTTCGTCGGTGTGTTGTCGGAGGGTGTAACTACACGAACAGGGACGGATTCAAGTTGCACCAGTGGCCCAAAGATGCGAAAGTGGCAAGAAATTGGACGAAATTTGTTCAAAATACGAGGGTGTGGGGAAAGCCGACGAAATGGTCAGTCGTTTGTTCCGCACACTTTACCGACGAAAGCTATGCTACGACAGAGATGGCAACCGTCCCTTATGCCACCGAAGATGATCAAGAGAGGAATATCGACCCTAGCGTCCCTGGCCTGCTGACATCAACTCCAAAACTAGACAGATCAGCTTTCAGGAAAAGAGAGCGGATGAGGGTATGTCTACAGAATATATTAATTGATGAAAACTTTATTCATTACTCGCGGTTTTACGTAAATTATTATACATAAACTGTGTTTATCAATAATTTAGTTTAAAAACATTTATTTTTTTCAATCATTCGAGTACATTCGGGTAGTCTTGTTTAATGCAGTATTTTGTGTCTATTTAGGTATGGTTAACCTGAGTGCTGAAATCGTGGAAAAATATATGTTCTTAGCGCGCCTGAAATGGGCTGTCTGCACTCTCAAAGTGCATGTTGTTGCCAAATGTATTTCATATGCTGTAAACCTAGTTCATAGTTGTTAGTTTCCTTTAATGCCAAACAAACACATACCAATCGTTGGTTAGAAGGCGATCGCCGAATTCGTCCTCGCTTTCTCCCGTGTCGCTGGCTGTCGTGTCGTTTTCATCGGTTTCGCTTGCATACAGTTCAAACCGATATGGCTCAATAGCTTCAGTTTCTTCTTCAATTTCGTTTTCGCTACCTGCCTCCACACTACAACCATCCGTTTCAATACATGCGTACCGTAATCTGTTGAATCGCTTAAGCCGCTGAAATCCGAGTCTGAATCCGAGCTAATGTCGCTATACCTTGCTGTTCTATCCGCCATGTTTGTTTGTATTGGCATCTCTATGTGACGTCACAGGAAAATGGACGGGTGTATATAACGATGGTTAAAATCAGGCACTTTGAAGCTTTTTTTAGGGATATTGCGTGATGGGTAAAATTTTGAAAAAAACTTCGAAAAATAAAATAAGCCACTGGGAACTGATTTTTAAAGGTTTTAACCCTTCTGAAATTGTGATAATGTTCCCCTTTAATTTGACAAGGATGCTCAGTTTTGATTGACACTTATATGTTGCATGTCTCCAGGCTCTGACCCAGTTCCTCGGCTGGTCCACTCTGAATAGCGACACATACGACAAACTCAACAGGACCGAGTGGAGCAAGGACATTGCACAGGAAGTTCTCATGTACCAAAGCAAAGCCACCCCGAGCGATGTGCAGAGCATCTTGGTAAGCCTCGCCTGATGCTACAGTATTATTACTGGACCCTGAAGAATCGGAAGCTAAAAGGCATTTCCGCCCTACAGAGCACGCAAGAAAAGTTTGGTTCTGCACCTGAGGACTGTGAGCAGAAAGAGATGTACAAACTTCTGGTAGGCATTCTAATATATTCATTTTTCAAGGCAAAAAAAGGGTTCTGTTTGTGATTACGTATGTTGCGTACATCCAGAGAGCCAACATTCCTGAATCCAAGACCGTGGAGCTGCACGAGTTCCGCTTCAGTGACTTTGCACTGTCCGAGTTGGAGCTCATCAAGTGCGGCATCCGCTGCTTTTTTGACCTGGGCGTGGTCGAGAAGTTTAAAGTACCAGCAGAGGTAACTGCGTGCTGTCAACCAATAGGAGTATCATTTATCCAATGGTGATTTTTAGGAATGTGACGATACATTAATCTCACAAGACGAGACAGAATTTGGGGTCAGATCTGATCTATGTATGGTGGTAGAGCTGGGATGATTTCAAGGGCCTTGACTGGCAGGTAATGGGGGTGAGGAGGGAGTCATGGCGCCCAGAGTTCTTGACAGTGCCCATGTTTTTAGGAAACCTACTTTGACCAAGTATATGATTGGACAAGGAAACATTTTTCAACTTGTCTTTTTTTTAAAAGGGAACTACACTTTTTGGGGAATTTTGCCTATCGTTCACAATCATTATGAAAGACATGACATCGGATGGATTTTTTAATGCATTCTAACTCGTTATAAACGTAAATAAGAGTCCGCTTACAGAATAGCCAATGGGTGGTCCTGTATTTCGCCCATAAAACCCAATAAAAAAACATCCAAAAAGCACCAGTAACACTCCATTCACATTTTGTGACTTCAATATTAACGAGGGGTGTAACGGTACACAAAAATTTAGGTTCGGTACGTATAATAATAATAATTATGTCCACGTTAATCCATACTTGCCAACCTTGAGACCTCAAATTTCGGGGTGGGGGGCGTGGTGTTGTTGGGGGCGTGGTTAAGAGGGGAGGAGTATATTTACAGCTAGAATTCACCAAGTCAAGTATTTCATATATATATATATATATATATACACATATATATGTATATGTATATATATATATATATATATATATATGTATATATATATATATATATAAGAAATACTTGACTTTCAGTGAATTCTAGTTATAAATATATATTTATTGTATTCTATATATATATATATATATATATATATATATATATATATATATATATATATACCTGTATATATATATATTTATATATATAAAATAAATACTTGAATTTCAGTGTTCATTTATTTACACATATACACACACATAACACTCATGTACTCATTGTTGAGTTAAGGGTTGAATTGTCCATCCTTGTTCTATTCTCTGTCACTATTTTTCTAACCATGCTGAACACCCTCTCTGATGATGCATTGCTGTGTGGCACGCACAAAAGTGCTTTCATCAAATGCACTAGATGGCAGTATTGTCCTGTTTAAGAGTGTCACAACATTGCTGTTTACGGCAGACGAACTGCTTTACGGTAGACGAAAACGTGACTGCTGTTGTTGTGTGTTGTTGCCGCGCTGGGAGGACGTTAATGAAATTGCCTAACAATAAACCCACATAAGAAACCAAGAACTCACCCTCCATCATTCTACAGTTATAACGTGATTGGGCAGGTACGCTTGGACCTGAGTCCGCCTGAATTTCGGGAGATTTTCGGGAGAAAATTTGTCCCGGGAGGTTTTCGGGAGAGGCGCTGAATTTCGGGAGTCTCCTGGAAAATCCGGGAGGGTTGGCAAGAATGCGTTAATCAACATTAAACTGCCTCAAGTTGTTGCTCAGATTAAATAAAATGACAAAACTTTTCTTCTACATATAAAAAGTACAACATTAAACATTGATTGATTGATTGGTTGAAACTTTTATTAGTAGATTGCACAGTTTAGTACATATTCCGTACAATTGACCACTAAATGGTAACACCCCAATACGTTTTTCCACTTGTTTAAGTTGGGGTCCACGTAAATCAATTCATGGTAACAGTTTCAAGTCAACTCATCATGCTTAATTTATTACACCATCTGGGAAGCCTGTAGTGGATTTTTATCACACACACACACACACACCCCCCGCAAAATGAGCTAACGTTACGCTTAAAGCTAATTAGCCTTCACCTCAAGCCAGGACTGCGAGCGAGCCGAGCTGCAGTTTGTTTCTAGAAGGTCAACGGGCTCATTAGTGATGTTACTAGTAGTTGACTGGGAGGTGTTTATTATAATTTGGGGAGAGTCCGCTGCCTGATTCTTACCTGCTAAACACCTATCTGCTAACCCCACCGCAGAAGCACTGACTCCATGCGCTCTGAATACGCACTGCTGATTGGCTGTTACCGCTCTGAATACGCACTGCTGATTGGCTGTTACCGCTATGGTTGTAACCAATCAGAGGGTTGTGTGGGTGGGACAATGCTGGGTGTTGTGTAGGAGACAGAGGCAGAAAGCAGAGCAGCCTGTTCAGACTTTAGCTTAATATGTCCGTGTGGAAACTCGTTCGGTGCAACTCAGAACCGAACCGGAACCCCCGTACCGAAACGGTTCAATACAAATACACGTACCGTTACACCCCTAATATTAACCAAGTATTCGTGATATTGTTATTATAAGCGCTAACGCAGACAAACTATTTATAGCGGCGCCGTGATCACTAGCGTTTGTGCTTATGTTTACATCGTTGAGTGGTAAGCTGCTTCCTCGTTTCCTTTGCTAGTGAAAGTTTATTGTAGATAATAAATCCTGCCTCTCACCTGGATAGTAGAAGGATGTGGACGTATTCTGGTAAGTTGGTACACTTTGACAGCCAATTTAGACTCGGTAATGGCGAGAACAACACGAAAAGAAGCTTGGTTCACCCCCCTTTTCTTCACGAGGATTATGAGTAACTTTTAATCTTAACCGGGACTATCAGTCGGCATCCTAATGACAGCAGACCTTGTACAGTAAGTGATGGTTTATTATGTTTGTTGGCTCTCATGAATTTTGCAGTGAGTAGAAATCAGTGATGTAGTGGGGAAAAAAGCAAACGTTGTGATGCCTTTTTGAAATAATATGCTTAAAATTATCAAAATACGTAAATATTAAATGTTATTACAAATGTGCCCGTTACTACATGACATATATATCATGTACATAAAACCTTAATGGAGGCGTTTGGATGTTTTTTAAAGGCTTTTATAGGCAGAATAAAACGACTCCAATAGGCTTCATTGTAAGCAGACTTTTGATCGCATGTATTTAATAGTTAGAAAGCATTAAAAAAATACATCCGTCGTCATGTTTCATAATGATTGTGAACGATAGGCAAAATTCCCAAAAAAAGTGCAGTTCCCCTTTAAAAAAAAGACAAGTTGAAAAATCTTTCCTTGTCCAATCATATCGCTGCTGGCGCAGGGATTGCTTCTGTTTGCTAGTTCTTAGTTTGTAACAGTGACGTGCGGTGAGGTTGATGGCTGGTGAGGCACTGACTTCATCACAGTCAGATTTACAAACATATGAACCCTAAAGAGTATCTTATTCACCATTTGATTGGCAGCAGTTAACGGGTTATGTTTAAAAGCTCATACCAGCATTCTTCCCTGCGTGGCACTCAGCATCAAGGGTTGGAATTGGGGGTTAAATCACCAAAAATGATTCCCGGGCGCGGCGCCGCTGCTGCACACTGCTCCCCTCACCTCCCAGGGGTTGATCAAGGGGATGGGTCAAATGCAGAGGACAAATTTCACCACACCTAGTGTGTGTGTGACAATCATTGCTACTTTAACTTAACTTTAACTTTACACATACCAACTGTAGCACACAAAAAAGCACATTTAATAAAAATAAAAAAACGTTATTATGGTCTTACCTTTACTTATAAGTGCGGGAACAGTGGTGTTCGTGTTGGAGAAGTTGTGAATGAATGAAATATGAAATCCGTGCTGCAGTCTGCAGGTGTACCTAATGTTGTGTGCCTGCAGTCGTTCACGCTCCTCCGGCGCGAGCATTGTTGTTTTTGCACTTTTTGACTTCTTGTTAAGTGACTTTTTTTTGGGTGGATTCGGTCTTGCACGTGGAGGGTTTGGGTGTGGGCTTTGGTTGGTGTGGCGCTCCCGTCGGGGGGTGCGTTCTGCGGCGGGGGGTGCATTAACCGGCACCAGGAGGCGGGATTACGCGAGCCTCACACAGTGCGTCTTCGCAGCAGTTTTATGATTGCTCAGCACAATAAATACTTTACACACATACAGTTGTTGACAAAATACACTGTACATTATATACCTCAGCTAACTAAACTATGGAAATGTATAATATAATTCATATAGCAATACGGTCTCACTGCACAGCAGGCCAGCAGTTAGCCGAGTCATTGCGCAATCCGTGTTGAGGCACTGAGTGACGTGCCTCAACTGGCTGCTGATCACCGCACCGTCTCTTGTCAGTATTTGAACGGCAAATGTGAAAATTCAGCGATTTTGAATAAAAATAATCTAAAACTGGTGAAGTTAAATGGAAAATAACTTTATAGTATAATCACTGAATACATATAACAATTTAATATATATTTTTTCTTTTTACGCCTCACCTGCCTCCAGTGACCACACGTCACTGGTTTGTAACTAATGCAAAGCAGTCAATGTGCTTCTATTAAAAAACTTTCTGATCACATTCTTCCCGCGAGACTTCTTTTTCTTCAGACGAGAAATATTGTTACGCTTTAATCTCACAAGATCTCACTTCACACCTAGTTATTTTGGATTGTGCGCAATTTGGCCAGATTCACCATCAAAACCAGCTGATGATGCTTAGTTATTACTTACAGAGTAGTGATTAAATCGGGAAATAAACATGTAAATAATTCTATCCATTAATGAGGTTTTAACAACATATGTATGAATTTGTTGCCCAGTAAACGCGCTAGGTTTTTGTCATTTTGGCTTAAGGGTTACATGCATTGTACAGTCAGTGGCCACCAATTCTACCAAGCAGTAAGTTGCTACAAAAAAAGTCTGATTTATCTATGATGTCTCAATCTATCTTCATGTAAATGTTGTATAAGGTCACCAAACATTTGTTAAAAACATGTTTGATAAAAAGAAAAATTGGAGCTATATGGTTTTCCTTCTACAACAATGTACTATAACACAAATGTCAAACTCAAGGCCCGGGGGCCAGATCTGGACCGCCACATTATCTTATGTGGCCCGCGAAAGCCTGGATATACAATATGCATCATTTAAGTAATTCATCTTTTCTTACTAAATGTATTCTTTCTTTTTGTTTGACAGAAAAATATGTCCAATTGAATGGGGAACTGCACTTTCTTGGGAATTTTGCCTATCGTTCTCAATCATTATGAAAGACATGACGACGGATGTATATTTATTTTTAATGCATTCTAACTCCTAAATACTAGGGGTGTAACGGTACGTGTATTTGTATTGAACCGTTTCGGTACGGGGGTTCCGGTTCGGTTCGGAGGTGTACCGAACGATCATATTAAGTAGCGTAACGCACGTTGTGTAAACAATGCACACCGAGGCACAACACACTGCATGCTAGCAGCTAACGGGCTACGATAGACTGACCATACGTCCTCTTTTTACCGTACATGTCCTCTTTTGCGGAGCTGTCAGGGCGGAGTTTCTTAAATGCCTCAAATGTCCGGCATTTTGAGTTCGG
The DNA here is from genome assembly GCF_033978685.3 of Nerophis lumbriciformis. Classification (NCBI taxonomy): domain Eukaryota; kingdom Metazoa; phylum Chordata; class Actinopteri; order Syngnathiformes; family Syngnathidae; genus Nerophis; species Nerophis lumbriciformis. The sequence continues at coordinate 13,438,317 of NC_084549.2, forward strand.
GTTGCGTGTATTTTCAATGTACGTTCAGGGTTAAGAAGGGGTTAAAAACAAAACAAATTGTGCGCGCAGCAGCATTGGTGAGGGAGGGGCAGAGAGAGAGAGAGAGAGAGAGTTATGATAAACGCGCATGCGTCGCCAGGCTCTGCTTTTTATCCATAGATTTATCAGATTAATTTTTTTATTATCTATAGCAGGGGTGTCAAAAGTGTGCCCCGGAGGCCATTTGTGGCCCACAGCTAATGTTTTAAAGGCCCACGGCACATTCTAAAAATACTATTGAAATAAACAAAAACATAAGAAAAGTGAAATAAAAAAGCTTAAAGGTTAAATGTAATTTAGAAAAAGTTGCAATGTTTACTAATAAAACAAAGCTGTTTTTTTTCTTTTCTTTCAAACTGTCATTGCTCAAAACATAATATTCAATCAAAATCAATGTTATTATGAGTTTTTGAATGTATTATCCAATGTTCCGATTACTTCACATCAAATAATCCACTAAGAAAAATAATTTTGGTGGAAGATTTTGCAAATTTGGTAAATAAATAACCCAAAAATGTATATTTTGTTGTTTTCTTACTGTACCGAACCGTGACCTCTAAACCGAGGTACGTACCGAACCGACATTTTTGTGTACCGTTACACCCCTGGTAAATACACTTAAATAAAAGTCTGCTTTTAGATCTTAACTTCGCCAATAAAACCCAATAAATAACCATCCAAATAGCACCAACAATACTCCATTTACATTTCGTGACTTGAATATTAACCAAGTATTTGTGATATTGTTATTATAAGCGCTAAACTATTTATAGTGGCACCGTGATCAGAAGCTTGTGTGCCAATGATCGACTAGTAAGCTGCGTCATACCTATCACCTGGATAGTAGAAGGATGAGGACGTATTGTTGGTCAACTTTGACAGCCAATTTAGACCCAGGGATGGCGATAAAGACACGAAAAGACAGTCAATCTTCATCTAAACTGGACTATAACAAGATTCTATCAATCGGCATCCTAATGACAGCAGACATTATACAGTAAATAATGTTTTATTATGTTTGTTAGCTCTCATAAAGTGATGCGTTTTTTAAATAAATGCACCGCGTATGCTTAAAACATACTTGCCAACCTTGAGACCTCCGATTTCGGGAGGTGGGTGGTGGGGGAGGGCGTGGTTGAGGGCGTGGTTAAGAGGGGAGGAGTATATTGACAGCTAGAATCCACCAAGTCAAGTATTTCATACATATATATATATATATATATATATATATATATATATATATATATATATATATATATATATATATATATATATATATATATCTACATCCTGAAAATATGCAAACAAAACTGTGTTTAGATAATTGATACTTCAAACTTGCATAAATAAATATTAAGGAATATAACAACTTGGCTTCTGAGAGCTTCAAAATGTAATGAATAAAATGCTAAAGTTGTTGATAAACAAGCAATTATTTTAATAATTAAATATGGTCATTTTAAATGAATTATTATGATCATTTAAAATTAATTATTTCAAATATGTTTATTTTAATGTATAATTCTAATGCCTGGATGTAATAAGAAGTCAGAAAAAATACAAATACAAATACAATTAATTTTGATGTTTTTAGCAAAATACAGTAAAACATTTTTTATTTTTTTATTTTTTTAATTAATAAATATATTTATTTTTAGGTAAGATAAACATAATAATACAATTTATCTCTAGTCTGGATGATTTATTTCCGCCTGAAAATCGGGAGATTTTCGGGAGAATATTTGTCCCGGGAGGTTTTTGGGAGAGGCGCTGAATTTCGGGAGGGTTGGCAAGTATGGCTTAAAATGATCAAAATACGTAAATATTAAATGTTATTTATTACGGTAAGAAAAAAAACGGTCATTATTGTAGACTTTTATCGTAAAAAACAGTGGTATTATTTTTCCATTTACAGTAATACGCTATAAAAACAACAACCTTATATTTTAGTGTAAAAAAAACCAAATGGCGGCTCAGTCGCCAGAATTTTAACATGAAAAAAACCGTGGTACCATTTTTCCATTTACAGTAATATGCTGTAAAAAAAAATAAAAAAAAAATATATATATATATATATATATATATATAGGGTAAAATTCTGGCAATTGAGCTGCCAGTCTACAGTAAACAGGAAAATATATATAATGATCAAATGCACATGCAATTGCATAATAATATCATGAGGTGAATGAACCCTCCTACTTTTATTAAAAAAAATTCTCACTGTTAGACGCGGCCCTCTGAGGGCAGCCATAACTGCGATGTGGCCCTCAGTGAACACGAGTTTGACACCCCTGTACTATAATAAAGTTTTGTATTGAATCACATCAACTACAGTGTTTGTTGTCCGTGCCGCATGAACACCTATCTATTTATCTCTTTATATCGAACTTGCCTATATATATTTTTTTTTGCCGTGCAGATTTTGACGCGATGGATGTATACCGTTCGCAAGGGCTACCGTGACATCACCTACCACAACTGGAGGCACGGCTTCAACGTCGGACAAACCATGTTCAGTCTTCTGCTTGTGAGTGCCACTTCCTATTTTAATGACACTTCCATTCTTTATCGACTTTTACGACGACACCCTGGTTGCTCCAAAAACAGACGGGCAAGCTGAAGAAGTACTACTCGGATCTAGATGCCTTCGCCATGGTGGCTGCTGGATTCTGCCACGACATCGACCACAGAGGGACCAACAACCTCTACCAGACTAAGTAAAGAGATAAGCGGTCACTGGGCCCCATTCAGCAACCGTTCTTAAGAACACATTTTGTTCTTAGGCCCACTCACAAAGTTTTTAAGGAGATTCTTGTATTCACCGATGTTTTCTTAGCTGGGATTTGTTCATAGGTAAGAACAAAATCTAAGAGTGCTCCAGGGCACACTTAGGGTGGACTATTTGTTCTTAAGTGTGACAAGTTCCCTTACTTCTATTGTCTAATGTTAAATTAATATCATAGATAGATAGATAGATAGATAGATAGATAGATAGATAGATATATAGATAGATAGATAGATAGATAGATAGATAGATAGATATATAGATAGATAGATAGATAGATAGATAGATAGATAGATAGATTGATAGATAAGTAGATAGAGATAAGACAGACAGACAGACAGACATACAGTATCGCAAAATGAGCAATATATACCGTATTTTTCGGACTATAAGTCGCAGTTTTTTTTGTAGTTTGGCCGGGGGTGAGACTTATACTCAGGAGCGACTTATGTGTGAAATTATTAACACATTACCGTAAAATATCAAATATTATATTGTATATTAACGCTACAATGTGTGTGTGTGTGTGGGGGGGGGGGGGGGGGTTGTTGGTAGCGGGGGTGTATTTTGGAGCGTTCCGGAAGAGTTAGTGCTGCAAAGGATTCTGGGTATTTGTTCTGTCGTGTTTATGTTGTGTTACGGTGCGGATGTTCTCCCGAAATGTGTTTGTCATTCTTGCTTGGTGTGGATTCACAGTGTGGCGTATATTTGTAACAGTGTTAAAGTTTTTTTATACTGGCACCCTCAGTGTAACATGTATCGCTGTTGATGAAGTATGCGTTGCATTCACTCGTGTGTGCGTACAGAAGCCGCACATATCTTGTGACTGGGTCTGAATGATGTTAGAATGGATGAAAAGTGGATGTGACGATAGCTCGTAGAGTACCATAAAGGCAGTGCATTTAAGGTACGCCCCCAAGACTGTGGTCCAGGTGGACGAGATATAATGACTGATGAACACCTTCGTTTGATAATGAAGGTTGCCTCAGCTCAAAGCCTGAGCCCCGACATTAATGAAAAGATGGCAGGTATCTGGCTTGGGCACATCAGATTAGATCAGTGTGTTGCAAACTGAGCAGTTTAAAGTCCTGAATGGTTGTTTTATTCATTGTTATTTTATTTTCAAATGTATTAGCCTGTGGAAAAAGTTAATGTTGATATTTACCTCAGAAGGCTGCAAATAGAAAAGAGGCATTACATTTTTATTTAAATTGTATTTGATATGCCATTGATATTTTTTAATTATTATTATTATTATTATATGAAACTCGATTTTGCATGTCACTATAAAGTTATATAAGCCTTGCTTGTTCAATATTCAATGCAAAACTTGTTTGGGTCCCTATTAAAAGGTTAATTTGTTCAACCTTGGCCCGCGGCTTTGTTCAGTTTTAAATTTTGGCCCACTCTGTATTTGAGTTTGACACCCCTGATGTAGACCTATTTGCCCGAAGTGACGAATATTAATTTGAACGCTTTGGACTATCCTCAGCAGTCCCCCCTTTCTTAAAATTACGTTTTGACATTATGTATTTCCCCCGCGGGATAATACAAATTTCTGTTTTGTAATCTGTTTGTGTTTTCTCCGTGTGTTTGATGTTCGGCTTTTCCGCCGGAATTGTGCCCTTATATGGGTAATTAAGGGCGTTTACCTATGCAAATGACGGAATTAAGAGTGTTTACATATGCATATTGTGGAAATAAGGGCGTGTTTATATGCAAATTATGATAGACACGCACGCGCTAACCATTTGGCATTCCGCAACTTAAGAACAGCAGGTGGGAACAATTTGGCCGTTTAAGAACACGTCATGAATTTGAATGGACTCCTCTTTGGATATCACTAGAGAAGAAAGATAAGAGGAAAAGTTAGGAAATTATTGCTGAATGGGGCCCACTGTTTGCAATTTACTCAAAAGCGATGGAATTAATCGTGATTGCGTCCTCTTCCAGGAGTGCATCTCCACTGGCCAAGCTTCACAGCACCTCCATTATGGAGCGACATCACCTTGAGTACAGCAAAACCCTTATGGAAGACGAGGTGCGCCCCTTTAAATACAATCATCTCAGAATCCACTGACGACTAATCCTCTGCTATCACAATCAGAATCTGAACATCTTTCAAAACCTGCAAAAGCGCCAATTTGAGACAGTGCAGCATCTGTTTGAAGTCTGCATCATCGCCACTGACCTCGCCCTTTATTTCAAGTAAGGAAAAAGTCAGAAGCCGTTGGTTGGCGACACTTGCTAGTTTTTTTTATGAAAACATGACTTTCTTTTCATCCAGGAAGAGAACAATGTTCCAAAAGATTGTTGAGGCCGTAGAGGGGATGCCCGAGGAGAAAGAGAGGATCAGCTACATCTCCAACAATTCAACCAGGAAGGAGATCATCATGTAAATGCTTCATAGCAGACTTTTGGGATTAGGGCTGTTCTATCTAGTCTTAATCATGAACTGATAAAGCCTGCTCAGATGGGAGGTAAAACATTTGAGACAATCTGGACTGCCCAGTTCCATCCGTTCAATGCCCTGAGACGCTCTAGTCCAGGGGTGTCCAAAATGAGATGACCACTTCAATTTGGCCCACTAGACGGCACAAGTTTAATAAGCAATATGACCAACGGCAGTGCAAATAGACAGTTCTCTGGTAACTACCAATATTTCCCCATCTAGATGCAAATGAAAGTTACTCAACTGTTAATTGTATTTGCAAGGTCAAGCAGCACAGCATTCAATTATATGACCCAATCCAAACAACCTTCTCTAGTCATGGTGCAGAAAAAAAAATCAACCGGCAGAAAAATTCTACAAACTTGGTCTCACACAACACAACCTGCTCATTGAACTTTGTGGATATTATAAAAAACGTCCAATCAACATTGGAAAAAAAAAAATCAAAATTACACCTATATCCATTACCAGGGATGATGGGAAAAAAATGCTAAATACTTTCTCCAAACTTATCCATGTTTGGCGCATTTTAGTTACAAAAAAAAAAGTTTAAGTACCATATTTTTCGGAGTATAAGTCGCTCCGGAGTATAAGTCGCACCGGCCAAAAATGCATAATAAAGAAGGGAAAAAAACATATATAAATCACACTGGAGTATAAGTCGCATTTTTGGGGGAAATTTATTTGATAAAACCCAACACCAAGAATAGACATTTGAAAGGCAATTTAAAATAAATAAAGAATAGTGAACAACAGGCTGAATAAGTGTACCGTATTTTTCGGAGTATAAGTCGCTCCGGAGTATAAGTCGCACCTGCCGAAAATGCATGATAAAAAAGGAAAAAAACATATATAAGTCGCACTGGAGCCCGGCCAAACTATGAAAAAAACTGCGACTTATAGTCTGAAGAATACGGTACATTATATGAGGCATAAATAACCAACTGAGAACGTGTCTGGTATGTTAACGTAACATATTATGGTAAGAGTCATTCAAATAACTATAACATATAGAACATGCTATACGTTTACCAAACAATCTGTCACTCCTAATCGCTAAATCCCATGAAATCTTATACGTCTAGTTTCTTACGTGAATGAGCTAAATAATATTATTTGATATTTTACGGTAATGTGTTAATAATTTCACACATAATTCGCTCCTGAGTATAAGTCGCACTCTCGGCCAAACTATGAAAAAAACTGCGACTTATAGTCCGAAAAATACGGTACCCATGATTGTCACACTGCTTGATATTTCTGATTGATTACAAAACCTTAAGGACTCGGAGGTTGTGGCAAAAGTAAACAAAGTAGGAGTTGAACTTTCACATACTCTTCATAACCAATGATAATAATTATTAATTATATGTCTATTATATTATTATAATAATATGTAAAGGCTTTATATATATATATATATATATATATATATATATATATATATATATATATATATATATATATGTCTTAATAAGGTTATCCAAAAAATAGTGCTCGATACCGTAGTAGAGCGCAATATATGTATGTGTGGGAAAAAAAATCACAAGACTATTTCATCTCTACAGGCCTGTTTCATGAGGGGGGGTACCCTCAATCATCAGGAGATTTTTTACTCTCTTAAAATCATCAGGATTTTTTTTACCCTCCTGATGATTGAGGGTACCCCCCCTCATGAAACAGGCCTGTAGAGATGAAATAGTCTTGTGATTTTTTTCCCACACATACATATATATATATATATATATATATATATATATATATATATATATATATATATATATATATATATATATATATATATATATATATATATATATATATATATATATATATATATATACGTATAACCTGCTCAATGGCCTTGTGGTTAGAGTGTCCACCCTGAGATCGGTAGGTTGTGAGTTCAAACCCCGGCCGAGTCATACCAAAGACTATAAAAATGATTATGGGTTGGAATTGGGGGTGGCCAGCGCTGCTGCTCACTGCTCCCCTCACCTCCCAGGGGGTGAACAAGGGGATGGGTCAAATGCAGAGGTTAATTTCACCACACCTAGTGTCTGTGTGATAATCATTGGTACTTTAACTTTAATAAATACATATAAATTTATTTATTTGCAAGCAGTCGGCTTTCGCCCCCCAGACAAATTTTTTAAGCTCAATGCGGCCCCCCAGTCAAAAAGTTTGGACACCCCTGATCTAGTCTGACTAGAGCTAGAGATGATCTTTCTAATCTTGAGCATGAATTGATGACGTCTGCTGAGATGAGTGGCGAAGCATCTTCTAAGACAACCTTAACAGTCCAGTTGTGATTGATTTAATGTCCTGAGAATAGAGATTCATATTTCATTCTCTTGGGTTTTTTCCCCGCAGGGCGATGATGATGACAGCATGTGACTTGTCAGCCATCACAAAGCCGTGGGAGGTTCAGAGCAAGGTGCGTTGCTTACGAGCATGTATGGTGAAGATGACCTAACATCAAGTTTCTAAAAACTGTTCGTCTTGGTCCCAGGTGGCTCTGATGGTGGCAGCGGAATTTTGGGAGCAAGGAGACATGGAGAGGACAGTCCTGGACCAGCAACCCATTGTAAGAGCTTTAAAATATATATATTGTTTTTATTTAAAGGTCCATTCTATGTGTCATACTTGATCATTTCGCGATATTGCCATATTTTTGCTGAAAGGATTTAGTAGAGAACATTGACGATAAAGTTCTCAACTTTTGGTCGCTGATAAAAAAGCCTTGCCTGTACCGGAAGTAGCAGACGAGTAGCGTGACGTCACAGGTTGTGGAGCTCCTCACATCTGCACATTGTTTACAATCATGGCCACCAGCAGCGAGAGCGATTCGGACCGAGAAAGCGAGGATTTCCCCATTAATTTGAGCGAGGATGAAAGATTTGTGGATGAGGAAAGTGAGAGTGAAGGACTAGAGGGCAGTGGGAGCGATTCAGATAGGGAAGATGCTGTGAGAGGCGGGTGGGACCTGATATTCAGCTGGGAATGACTAAAACAGTAAATAAACACAAGACATATATATACTCTATTAGCCACAACACAACCAGGCTTATATTTAATATGCCACAAATTAATCCCGCATAACAAACACCTCCCCAAAGTTACGTACGTGACATGCACATAGCGGCACGCACGTACGGGCAAGCGATCAAATGTTTGGAAGCCGCAGCTCCATGCGTACTCACGGTACCGCGTCTGCGCATCCAACTCAAAGTCCTCCTGGTAAGAGTCTCTGTTGTCCCAGTTCTCCACGGGCCAATGGTAAAGATTGACTGTCATCTTTCGGGAATGTAAACAATGAAACACTGGCTGTGTTATTCGGCACAACAGTCAGGGGGTGCGTTCTACGGCGGGGGTGCGTTATCCGGCACAACACCTGCCGCAATACACCGCTTCCCACCTACAGCTTTCTTCTTTGCTGTCTCCATTGTTCATTGAACAAATTGCAAAAGATTCACCAACACAGATGTCCAGAATACTGTGGAATTTTGCTATGAAAACAGACGACTTAATAGCTGGCCACCATGCTGTCCCAAAATGTCCTCTACAATCCGTAACGTCACGCGCAGGCGTCATCATACCGAGACGTTTTCAGCAGGATATTTCGCGCAAAATTTAAAATTGCACTTTAGTAAGCTAACCCGGCCGTATTGGCATGTGTTGCAATGTTAAGATTTCATCATTGATATATAAACTATCAGACTGCGTGGTCGGTAGTAGTGGGTTTCAGTAGGCCGTTAAGGATGAAATAAGGCTTCTTTTGCCAGTGATAGGTAGAATCAAGTTAACATGCTGTTGTTTTTACTCAGTGTAAAGAAGTATAAGAAGTGTCAACCGGTTGTTTCTGCTTTAGTCAATGATAGTTGCAGACACTCTTTGTTGTCTTCAGTAATAATGATAAATTTCCCCTGCTTCCACTTTTATAGTCAATGGAACCAAGGGAGAGAAATCCTGCAGATGCGTTCTGTTGCCTATACTTAGTGTCTTTAGTTTGGCCTTCTTTAGCCAACAATGGATTGAGTCAATCAGACTGCTTGTTCCCTTCACTTAACAGGCAGAGTTACAGGTTTCTCCTGTTTACTCTTCTTTAGCCAACAATGGACAAAAACTATGCCAATGTGTTCTGTTGTTTTCACCTAGTGTCAGAATCATAATATTTCGTTTAACCTTCTTGAGCTAACAGTGGCTAGAAACCAGAGATGTCCGATAATGGCTTTTTTGCCGATATCCGATATTCCAATATTGTCCAACTCTTAATTACCGATTCCGATATATACAGTCGTGGAATTAACACATTATTATGCCTAATTTTGTTGTGATGCCCCGCTGGATGCATTAAACAATGTAACAAGGTTTTCCAAAATGAATCAACTCAAGTTATGGAAAAAAAAGTGCCAACATGGCACTGCCATATTTATTATTGAAGTCACAAAGTGCATTATTTTTTTTAACATGCCTCAAAACAGCAGCTTGGAATTTGGAACATGCTCTCTCTGAGAGAGCATGAGGAGGTTGAGGTGTGGGGTGGGGTGGGGGGTAAGGGGTGTAGCGGGGGTGTATATTGTAGCGTCCCGGAAGAGTTAATGCTGCAAGGGGTTCTGGGTATTTGTTCTGTTGTGTTTATGTTGTGTTATGGTGCGGATGTTCTCCCGAAATGTGTTTGTCACTCTTGTTTGGTGTGGGTTCACAGTGTGGCGCATATTTAAAACAGTGTTAAAGTTGTTTATACGGCCACCCTCAGTGTGACCTGTATGGCACGCAAAGGCAGTTCCTTTAAGGCACGCCCCCAATATTGTTGTCTGGGTGGAAATCGGGCGAAATTCGTGAGAATGGTTGCCCCGGGAGATTTTTCGGGAGGGGCACTGAAATTCAGGAGGGTTGGCAAGTATGACTGGGAGACGCAACTGCTCTGTACTTCTCCCTACGTCCGTGTACCACTCCGTACAGCGGCGTTTTAAAAAGTCATACATTTTACTTTTTGAAACCGATACCGATAATTTCCGATATTACATTTTAAAGCATTTATCGGCCGATAATATCGGCAGTCCGATATTATCGGACATCTCTACTAGAAACCACGTTGATGTGCTGTGTTCTTAAGCCGACAATGGATAAAAACTCTATTGACTGCTTGTTGTATTCCTTTTGTGTCAGATACATTCTTTTTTGTATCTTTTATAACTAAAAAATTAATAAAAGTCATAGTGATGCGTTCTGTTCTTTAGCCAACAATTGCTAGAAATCCCACCAACTGCTTGCTGTTTTTACGTCGTGTCAGAAAAACTGTAGACTTTCACTTGTGCTTCTTTCGCCAACAATGAATACAAATCATGCTGATAGAAGTCCCACTCATGTCTTCTATTGTCTTCACTTTGTTTCAAAATTGTAACCTTTGGCTTATTCTTCGTTAGCCAACAATGACAAGAAATCTATTGTCTTTACTTAGTGTCTTTAGTTCGGACATGTCTACAAAGGTTCTCATTCATCCAGGTCATTGTCATATCAGGGCATTCAATCGATTGCAACTAATCTGCTTGCTTTGTGTTAGAAAACGTTTTGCCGCTCATCCGAGTAGACTTCATCAGTTCGTGCTCATAGACTTAGATTGGTCAGATCTAGTCAGATCGGTCAGATTTAGTTTGGACGTATTTAGCCAAAAACAGATTTACTGTTGGTCAATCAGACTTCTCAATCTCTTCACTTAACAGATAGAATTAAATGTTTCTCCTGTTTACACTTCTTTATCCAACAATGAATAGAAATCACGCCAATGTATTTTGTTGTGATTACCTAGTTTCAAAATGATATTCTTTCTTTTAACCTTCTTGAGTTAACAATGGCTAAAAATGTGTTTGAGACTTTGTTCTTAACTTAGACTTAGACTTCCTTTTATTGTCATTAAAATTTTAACTTTACAGTACAGACAAGAACGAAATTTTGTTGCATTAGCTCTTTGTAGTGTAGGATAAAAGAGCAATTAGGTGCAGATACAAATAAAGAGATTACTGTACAGATAAATATATTGCACTTTTTCATATGCATCCACGTTTATGGGTGTATGTTATATAGTCTTTATATTCCAGCCAGTTAATCCGATTTTGTGGGCGAATTGAGGGAATTAAGAGTTCAAGAGTCTTATGGCCTGAGGGAAGAAGCTGTTACAGAACCTGGAGGTTCTGCTACGGAGGCTGCGGAATCTCTTTCTAGAGTTCAGTAGTGAAAACAGTCCTTGAGTCTTATGGCCTGAGGGAAGAAGCTGTTACAGAACCTGGAGGTTTGCTACGGAGGCTGCGGAACTTCTTTCTAGAGTTCAGTAGTGAAAACAGTCCTTGAGTCTTATGGCCCGAGGGAAGAAGCTGTTACAGAACCTGGAGGTTTGCTACGGAG